>NC_056441.1:16577982-16899232 GCF_018296145.1 Oncorhynchus tshawytscha | reverse complement strand
TATTTCAGTTTTTGATAAATTCTTGAATGGGATCCAAAAAGGGATTAGCGTCAGACTGTAAGCTAGCTTTAGTAGCAGAAGGGTTCAGATGGCTTCTCTACTCACTGAGGTACGGGTTGAGGGATGTGCTTCTGTCTGTGTCTCTGGTTGTCTGCCTCTGGCTCTATTTGTGGTTGACTTTGGCCTAGATTCAATCAGATGAAGTGTTAATTAACTGGCGATAGCCGACACCCGCATAGCTGATGTTTTTGTTATGTCGGAGGTGGAACTGCGTTGGAGATGTCAAATCCGTTAGCAGCTGCACTTTTGATCATTGTCACAAAGCCACACCCGTCCCACTCGGGTTAGAAGTTCACAATGAGAAAGTGTAGGCTATATAGAAATAATGACGTTCAAATCAAAAATCATTAAACTAAATAATGAATATTTCTATCAGCCTAATCGAGATGTAGATTACATCTCACTTTCCAGTGTTTGTAATGGGGATGGGTGGGATTCCGTAAACAAGGACGGATGGGATTCCGTAAACAAGGACGGATGGGATTCCGTAAACAAGGACGGATGGGATTCCGTAAACAAGGACGGATGGGATTTTTCTTAAAAAATAGACCTCCACAACATCACAGCCAGCAACATATTCTTTATTGAAAAACAATACTCATATTTCTTGACAAACACACGCACATGACAAATGCACACACACTTACACAAACACACACATACACACTTTCCAGACCATAATTTGTCTGCACTGGTCCCACAGGTTCTGTTGGGTTTTGGTCCATCTGATACGGGTCTGGGTCAGGGTCAGGTATAGGCCAAGTCTGGTGCAGGTCTGGGTCAGTACGGTGAGAACAGAACTGATGTATGTGCCGTACGGAAAGGTCCTGGGGCGGGATGTAACAAGGTCTGGGGGAGGGCCTGAATCTGAAAGATGGCAGGGCCAGGTATAGGGGCAGGGCGCAAATGAAACGGGGACAGGGTTGCCATGGCAGCAGCAGCAGCAAGGGAGAGATGGCGCTGTAAGAGGCACGAGGCGAGAGGCTTCGCCAAGTCCTGCTCCTTCCTCAGAGCGATCCCAACCTGGAAACCAAAAACAACATGATCAAAATATTTCTACAACTGTTCTACAATGTGATCACCACCATACAGCTATCACACGTTCCACAATCAGTCCACAACAAAACCTCCAGTAAAGTACTGCCACGACTGCGTGGCCAGGCACGACTCTAACACCATCATTACGTTTTCTGACGGCACAACAGTGGTAGGCCTGATCACCGACAACAATGAGACAGCCTATAGGGAGAAGGTCAGAGACCTGGCAGTGTGGTGCCAGGACAACAACCTCTCACTCAATGTGAGCAAGACAAAGGAGCTGATCGTGGACTATAGGAAAAGGAGGGCCAAACAGGCCCCCATTAACATCAATAGGGCTGAAGTGGAACGGGACGAGAGTTTAAAGTTCCTTGGTGTCCACATCACCAACGAACTATCATGGTCCAAACACACCAAGACAGTTGTGAAGAGGGCACGACAACACCTTTTCCCCCACAGGAGATTTCGCATGGGTCCACAGATCTTCAAAAAGTTCTACAGCTACACCATCGAGAGCATCCTGACTGGTTGCATCACCACCTGGTATGGCAACTGCTCGGCATCTGACCATAAGGCGATACAGAGGGTAGTGTGTACAGCCCAGTACATCACTGGGGCCAAGCTTCCTGACATCCAAGACCTGTTTACTCGGTGGTGTCAGAGGAAGGCCCAAAAAATTGTCAAAGACTCCAGTCACCCAAGTCATAGACTGTTCTCTCTGCTATCTATCGCACGGCAAGCGGTACCGGAGTGCCAAGTCTAGGACCAAAAGGCTCTTTAACAGCTTCTACCCCCAAGCCATAAGACTGCTGAACCATAATCAAATGGCCACCCGGACTATTTACATTAACCCCTGCCCCCTCCCTGCTTTTACATTGCTGCTAATCTCTGTTTATTATCTATGCATAGTCACTTTACAAATTACCTCGTCTAACCTCTACCCCTGTACATTAACTCGGTACCGGTACCCCCTGTATATAGCCCCGTTATTGTTATGTAATTTCTTTGTGTTACTTTTTGATTTGATTTTTAAAACTTTTCTTTATTTAGTCAATATTTTCTTAACTCTATTTCTTGAACTGCATTGTTGGTTAAGGGCTTGTAAGTAAGGATTTCACAGTAAGGTACTGTTGTATTCGGTGCATGTGACAAATACAATTTGATTTGATTTGATTTCATAATACAATAATGTGGTACTCACTGACTGGTTGCGTTGGGGCGGTAGACCATACGGGCTGAACTTGGGCTTGGCTGGCTTCCCTGCTACTCTGTCTTTATGTCTTCTACTTTTGATGTGCTGAGGAGATGGGGGAGACAGAGACAGACACAGAGAGAGACCCAAACAAGGAAAGCTTTGACTATGTACAGACTCGGTGAACATAGCCTTGCTATTGAGAAAGGCCGCCGTAGGCAGACCCGGCTCTCAAGAGAAGACAGGCTATGTGCACACTGCCCACAAAATGAGGTGGAAACTGAGCTGCACTTCCTAACCTCCTGGCAAATGTATGACCATATTAGAGACACATATTTCCATCAGATTACACAGTTCCACAAAGAATTTGAAAACAAAACCAATTTTGTAAAACTCCAATTTGTACACTACAGTGTGCCATCACAACGTAAACATTGGTGACCTGTTGCCACAATAAAAGTTCATTTATTTTCCCTTACGTACTTTAACTTTAACACTGTATATAGCCATAGTATGACATTTGAAATGTCTCTATTTCTTAGAAATTTTGTGAGTGTAATGTTTACTTTTAATGGGCTCCCAAGAGGCGCCGTGCTGCTCCCAAGTGGGCTCCCAAGTGGTGCGGTGCTGCTCCCAAGTGGGCTCCCAATTGGGCTCCCAAGTGGTGCGGTGCTGCTCCCAAGTGGGCTCCCAAGTGGTGCAGCGGTCTAAGACACTGCATCTCAGTACTGGAGGCGTCACTACAGACAACCTGGTTCAAAACCCGACTGTATCACAACTGGCCGTGATTGGGTGTCCCAGAGGGCGGCGCACAATTGGCCCAGCATCGTCCGAGTTTGGTCGGTGTAGGCCATCTTTGTAAATAAGAATTTGTTCTTAACTGACTTGCCTAGTTAAATAAAGGATAAATAAATAACTTTTGACTGTTTATTTCACTTTTGTTTATTATCTATTTCACTTGCTTTGGCAATGTAAAAATATGTTTCCCATGTCAATAAAACCCATTGAATTAACTTGAGAGAGAGAGAGAGAGAGAGAGAGAGAGAGAGAGAGAGAGACCAACAGAGAGAGACAGAGAGACACTGAGAGAGAGAGAGAGAGAGAGAGAGAGAGAGAGAGAGAGAGAGAGAGAGAGAGAGAGAGAGAGAGGAGAGAGAGAAAAGTAGATAGAGAGAGACATATTATTACAATGTATATTGTATACATATATTGTATACATTGTTGCTTTGGCACTATTGACGCAATGTAGCAGCTTGAACTTGAGTGAGAGAAAGAGAGATGAGGCCAGTCTAAATCATAGATTCATATCAGGCCACAGGAAATCAAAGGAAACACTACACCTAATTAAAGTTCCACTTTTTCCTCTCATCTCTGTAATGTACATTTGTTCTTAGCCTTCTAAATGTATAAATATTTATAAAAGGGAGGATTTGATTTTGAGTGGCATACACAGACAGATGGTTATTAACAATCAGGCCAAACCATGTCTAATGAACTGATGAATATTCATAAGCACCTGACCTTATACAAACCCTAAACATTTCAACTTACAACAACCAGTACAATACATTTGTACCAACACAACCTGATGCTTACCTTCATATATTTGTTTTGTGTTTCTTTGTATGCTGTTAAACTCAACCTGTATTTCACTCTCCTGTTTCAGTTGTGTCTCGGAGTTGACATACACTATATAACTAACCTGTTTGAGTTGTGTCTCGGAGTTGACATAAAGTATATAACTAACCTGTTTGAGTTGTGTCTCGGAGTTGACATACACTATATAACTAACCTGTTTGAGTTGTGTCTCGGAGTTGACATACACTATATAACTAACCTGTTTGAGTTGTGTCTCGGAGTTGACATACACTATATAACTAACCTGTTTGAGTTGTGTCTCGGAGTTGACATACACTATATAACTAACCTGTTTGAGTTGTGTCTCGGAGTTGACATAAAGTATATAACTAACCTGTTTGAGTTGTGTCTCGGAGTTGACATACACTATATAACTAACCTGTTTGAGTTGTGTCTCGGAGTTGACATACACTATATAACTAACCTGTTTGAGTTGTGTCTCGGAGTTGACATACACTATATAACTAACCTGTTTGAGTTGTGTCTCGGAGTTGACATACACTATATAACTAACCTGTTTCAGTTGTGTCTCGGAGTTGACATACACTATATAACTAACCTGTTTGAGTTGTGTCTCGGAGTTGACATACACTATATAACTAACCTGTTTGAGTTGTGTCTCGGAGTTGACATACACTATATAACTAACCTGTTTGAGTTGTGTCTCGGAGTTGACATACACTATATAACTAACCGGTTTGAGTTGTGTCTCGGAGTTGACATACACTATATAACTAACCTGTTTGAGTTGTGTTTCGCAGTTGACATACACTATATAACTAACCTGTTTGAGTTGTGTCTCGGAGTTGACATACACTATATAACTAACCTGTTTGAGTTGTGTCTCGGAGTTGACATACACTATATAACTAACCTGTTTGAGTTGTGTCTCGGAGTTGACATACACTATATAACTAACCTGTTTGAGTTGTGTCTCGGAGTTGACATACACTATATAACTAACCTGTTTGAGTTGTGTCTCGGAGTTGACATACACTATATAACTAACCTGTTTGAGTTGTGTCTCGGAGTTGACATACACTATATAACTAACCTGTTTGAGTTGTGTCTCGCAGTTGACATACACTATATAACTAACCTGTTTGAGTTGTGTTTCGCAGTTGACATACACTATACAACTAACCTGTTCGAGATGTGTCTCGGAGTTGACATACACTATATAACTAACCTGTTCGAGTTGTGTCTCGGAGTTGACATAAAGTATATAACTAACCTGTTTAAGTTGTTCTCGGAGTTGACATACACTATATAACTAACCTGTTTGAGTTGTGTCTCGGAGTTGACATACACTATATAACTAACCTGTTCGAGTTGTGTCTCGGAGTTGACATAAAGTATATAACTAACCTGTTTAAGTTGTTCTCGGAGTTGACATACACTATATAACTAACCTGTTCGAGTTGTGTCTCGGAGTTGACATACACTATATAACTAACCTGTTCGAGTTCTGTCTCGGAGTTGACATACACTATATAACTAACCTGTTCGAGTTGTGTCTCGGAGTTGACATACACTATATAAGTAACCTGTTCGAGTTGTGTCTCGGAGTTGACATACACTATATAACTAACCTGTTTGAGTTGTGTCTCGGAGTTGACGTGAACATCGCAGATCTCACAGTGGAAAGTTTTGTTCTGGAGCCCCGTTGACACCTCGGTGGGAGGGGCCAGCTTGGCTTTGACCCCTGACCTGGGGAATGACTTTATGGCGCCGTCGCCGCTCCTGGCCTCCAGCATTGTTTTGTGTTTCGTGCCTGACAGGGTGAAAGGTCAGATAGGTCAAAGGTGAGAAGCAGAGACGCCAACTAAGTATTAACAAAGTGGGACATCTGGCTACTACATAAAGGTGCATCTCAGTGTAAATGGAGATGATGACAAGAGAGAGGCCCTGTCCTAACATACACTTTACCTGTCAGATCAAGATGGCAGTAATGGCCTCGGCCTTGGGGTAAGGAAGGGAGTGATTGATTGGTGTGGTATTGATCAGATAAGAGCCCTGAGCTCTGTAGACGTCTTAGATTGATTAATAAGACGGACTTGTTGCAGCATGATGATGACACACACAACGCACGCACGCACACGCAAACACGCACACACACACACACACACACACACACACACACACACACACACACACACACACACACACACACACACACACACACACACACACACACACACACACACACACACACACACACACACACACACACACACACACACACACACACACACACACACACACACAGGTCAGTGATGCTTCATTCTCACCACTGTTGTGAGCCTGTAACTGGGATGCAGAGTTGACGGCCACCTTGCAGAGAGAACAGTAGAGCAGTCTCTTAGCCTTCTCTTCCTCTGACTCTACAACCTCCTCCACCGCTCCTTCCATCTCCTTCTCCTTCTCCACCATGGGACAGGGCGACAGTGAGGGGTCAGTGGGCGTCTCCATTGAAACTGCTGGACTGCAGGTCGATGGCGCCACCCCAGAGGCAGAGGGTGGTGACAACACGGGTCTGAATGTGACATCTACACAGAATAATAGAATATAATAGAGCATTGTAATAAGGCTGCCATCATTTTTGGGGGATGAGTGAAATCTATACAAGTTTATCCCTCCCATCTTAGAATGAAACCGAATTTGAGTGTGTTGAGTGGTGAATTAGTGAGGAGAGTGTTTGTGTGTGTGATAGTGGTGGTGAGAGAGAAAGGAGAGGTAAGTTAACCCTGATGCTTTCTTCTCTCCATCATCAACCTTTAAAATGTGCTGGTTACTACTGCAGACCTGCATCTAATGCTGGTTACAACTGCAGTTCTGCATCTAATGCTGGTTACAACTGCAGGTCTGCATCTAATGCTAGTTACTACTGCAGGCCTGCATCTAATGCTGGTTACTACTGCAGGCCTGCATCTAATGCTGGTTACTACTGCAGGTCTGCATCTAATGCTGGTTACTACTGCAGGTCTGCATCTAATGCTGGTTACTACTGCAGGCCTGCATCTAATGCTGGTTACTACTGCAGGTCTGCATCTAATGCTGGTTACTACTGCAGGCCTTCATCTAATGCTGGTTACTACTGCAGGCCTGCATCTAATGCTGGTTACTACTGCAGGCCTGCATCTAATGCTGGTTACTACTGCAGGCCTGCATCTAATGCTGGTTACAACTGCAGGTCTGCATCTAATGCTGGTTACTACTGCAGGTCTGCATCTAATGCTGGTTACAACTGCAGGTCTGCATCTAATGCTGGTTACTACTGCAGGTCTGCATCTAATGCTGGTTACTACTGCAGGTCTGCATCTAATGCTGGTTACTACTGCAGGCCTGCATCTAATGCTGGTTACTACTGCAGGCCTGCATCTAATGCTGGTTACTACTGCAGGTCTGCATCTAATGCTGGTTACTACTGCAGGCCTGCATCTAATGCTGGTTACTACTGCAGGCCTGCATCTAATGCTGGTTACTACTGCAGGCATGCATCCCAAATAGCACCCTATCCCTAACAAGTGTACCACTTTTGACCAGGGCCCATGGTGCACTATGTTGGGAAAGGGTGCCATTTGGGAAGCAGACCAAGTCTCTCAACTTTTACCATAACTCACTGAGATAGAAAACCACACCAGCAACAGTGTTTATGAGATTCATTAGCCTCTGTAATCTCAGTAATAACCAATGATTTCCCATGAGAATCTGCTTCCATTTTTCAGAGTGGGAAAATGAAAGGCTTCGGATTGAAATGATTACGGTCCATTATCTGCAGTGAGACGGACCAGGAACGGAAGGGCTTCCCCAGAGGGAAACCCCATAGTGGTCATGTGTTAATGGGGATTAGGCCTGTAAGCGTTTATTTATTGTCATTGACTGTCTCTCTAAAATGGCAATAAGGCTGTTTGGCAAAGTAATCATCACAAAGTTCCCCTGTTTCTTCCACGCTAAATAGAAAAACTTGCTCACTCTATCACTATGGCATGAAGTCAAATGAATAGACTCTTCCTCTATAACACACTCACACACACCACAACACATATGAACACGCCTCTGAGGCATGCATACATTTATTATTATTATTATCATTTTTTTCCACCTTTATTTAACCAGGTAAGCTAGTTGAGAACAAGTTCTCATTTACAACTGCGACCTGGCCAAGATAAAGCAAAGCAGTGCGACAGAAACAACAACACAGAGTTACATGGAATAAACAAGCGTACAGTCAATACAATAGAGAAAAAAGAAAGTCTATATACAGTGTGTGCAAATGGCATGAGGAGGTATGGCAATAAATAGGCCATAGTAGCAAAGTAATTACAATTTAGCAGATTAACACTGGAGTGATAGATGAGCAGATGATGATGAGCAGATGATGGTGTGTAAGTAGTGATACTGGTGTGCAAAAGAGCAGCAAAGTAAATAAAAACAATATGAGGATGAGGTAGGTAGATTGGGTGGGCTATTTACAGATGAACTATGTACAGCTGCAGCGATCGGTTAGCTGCTCAGATAGCTGATGTATAAAGTTGGTGAGGGAAATGTAAGTCTCCAGCTTCAGCAAATTTTGCAATTCGTTCCAGTCACTGGAAGGAAAGGCGTCCAAAGGAGGTGTTGGCTTTGGGGATGACCAGTGAGATATACCGGCTGGAGCGCGTGCTACGGGTGGGTGTTGTTATCGTGACCAGTGAGCGGAGCTTTACCTAGCATAGACTTGTAGATCACCTGGAGCCAGTGGGTCTGGCGACGAATATACAGCGAGGGCCAGCCGACTAGAGCATACAGGTCGCAGTGGTATAAAACGGATGGCACTGTGATAGACCGCATCCAATTTGCTGATTAGAGTGTTGGAAGCTATTTTGTAGATGACATCGCCGAAGTCGAGGATCGGTAGGATAGTCAGTTTTACTAAGGTAAGTTTGGCGGCGTGAGTGAAGGAGGCTTTGTTGCGAAATAGAAAGCCGATTCTAGATTTGATTTTGGATTGGAGATGTTTAATATGAGTCTGGAAGGAGAGTTTACAGTGTAGCCAGACACCTAGGTATTTGTAGTTGTCCACATATTCTAGGTCAGAACCGTCCAGAGTAGTGTTGCTAGTCAGGCTGGCGGGTGCGTGCGGGTGCGGGCAGCGAACCGTTGAAAGCATGCATTTCGTTTTGGTAGAGTTTAAGAGCAGTTGGAGGCCACGGAAGGAGTGTTGTATGGCATTGAAGCTCCTTTGGAGGTTAGTTAACACAGTGTCCAAAGAAGGGCCAGATGTATACAGAATGGTGTCGTCTGCGTAGAGGTGGATCAGGGAATCACTCGCAGCAAGAGCGACATTGTTGATATATACAGAGAAAAGAGTCGGCCTGAGAATTGAACCCTGTGGTACCCCCATAGAGACTGCCAGAGGTCCGGACAACAGGCCTCCGATTTTACACACTGAACTCTATCTGCGAAGTAGTTGGTGAACCAGGCGAGGCAGTCATTTGAGAAACCAAGGCTATTGAGTCTGCCAATAAGAATGTGGTGATTGACAGAGTCAAAAGCCTTGGCCAGGTCGATGAAGACGGCTGCACAGTACTGTATTTTATCGATGGCGGTTATGATATCGTTTAGTACCTTGAGCGTGGCTGAGATGCACCCGTGACCAGCTCAGAAACCGGATTGCACAGCGGAGAAGGTACGGTGGGATTCAAAATGGTTAGCGGTCTGTTTATTAACTTGGCTTTCAAAGACTTTAGAAAGGCAAGGCAGGATGGATATAGGTCTGTAACAGTTTGGGTCTAGAGTGCCACCCCCTTTGAAGAGGGGGATGACCGTGGCAACTTTCCAATCTTTAGGATCTTAGACGAAATGAAAGAGAGGTTGAACAGACTGGTAATAGTGGTTGCAACAATGGCGGCAGATAATTTTAGAAAGAGATGGTCCAGATTGTCTAGCCCAGCTGATTTGTACGGGTCCAAGTTTTGCAGCTCTTTCAGAACATCTGCGATCTGGATTTGGGTGAAGGAGAAGCTGGGGAGGCTCGGGCAAGTAGCTGCGAGGGTTGCGGAGCTGTTGGCCAGGGTTGGAGTAGCCAGGAGGAAAGCATGGCCAGCCGAAATGCTTATTGAAATTTTCGATTATCATGGATTTATCCGTGGTGACCGTGTTACCTAGCCTCAGTGCAGTGGGCAGCTAGGAGGAGGTGCTCTTGTTCTCCATGGACTTTACAGTTCCCAAATCTTTTTGGAGTTAGAGGTACAGGATGCAAATTTCTGACTGACTGTGTACATTGGTTCCTGACTTCCCTGAACAGTTGCATATCGCGGGGACTATTCGATGCTATTGCAGTCCGCCACAGGGTGTTTTTGTGCTGGTCAAGGGCAGTCGGGTCTGGAGTGAACCAAGGGCTATATCTGTTCTTAGCTCTACATTTTTTGAAAAGGGCATGCTTATTTAAGATGGTGAGGAAATTTCTTATAAAGAACGACCAGGCATCCTCAACTGACGGGATGAGGTCAATATCCTTCCAGGTTACCTGGGCCAGGTTGATTAGAAAGGCCTGCTCGCAGGAGTGTTTTAGGGAGCGTTTGACAGTGATGATGGGTGGTCCGCGTTTGACCGCGGACCCATAGCGGATGCAGGCAATGAGGCAGTGATCGCAGAGATGCTGATTGAAAACAGCAGAGGTGTATTTGGAGGGGAAGTTGGTCAGGATAATATCTATGAGGGTGCCCATGTTTACGGATTTAGGGTTGTACCTGGTGGATTCCTTGATAATTTGTATGAGATTGAGGGCATTTTAGATTGTAGAACTGCTGGGGTGTTAAGCATATCCCAGTTTAGGTCACCTAACAGAACAAACTCTGAAGATGGATGGGGGGCAATCAATTCACATATGGTGTCCAGGGCACAGCTGGGAGCTGAGAGGGGTCTATAACAGGCGGCAACAGTGAGAGACTTATTTCTGGAGAGATTCATTTTTAAAATTAGAAGCTCGAACTGTTTGGGCATAGACCTGGAAAGTATGACAGAACTTTTCAAGCTATCGCTACAGTAGATTGCAACTCCTCCCCCTTTGGCAGTTCTATCTTGACGGAAAATGTTGTAGTTGGGTATGGAAATCTCAGAATTTTTGGTGGCCTTCCTAAGCCAGGATTCAGACATGGCAAGGACATCAGGGTTGGCGGAGTGTGCTAAAGCAGTGAGTAAAACAAACTTAGGGAGGAGGCTTCTGATGTTAACATGCATGAAACCAAGGCCTTTTCGATTACAGTAGTCCACAAATGAGAGTGCCTGGGGACACGCCGGGCCTGGGTTAGCCTCCACATCACCCGAGGAACAGAGGAGGAGTAGGATGAGGGTACGGCTAAAGGCTAGCAAAACTGGTCGCCTAGAGCGTTGGGGACAGAGAATAAAAGGAGCAGATTTCTGGGCGTGGTAGAATAGATTCAGGGCATAATGTGCAGACAGGGGTATGGTGGGGTGCGGGTACAGTGGAGGTAAGCCCAGGCACTGAGTGCATCTCTGGACATGCTAGTTATACTAGGTGAGGTCACCGCATGTGTGGGAGGTGGGACAAAGGAGGTATCTAAGGTATGTACAGTGGGACTAGGGGCTCCACAGTAAACTAAAACAATGATAATTATCAAAAACAACAGTATACAAGGCATATTGACATTTGAGAGAGACATAAAGCGAGGCATAAAGCAATCACATGTGTTGATTGGGAGAGCTAGCTAAGTCATCAACGGGTAAGACAACAACAGCTAATCGGCTAAGTGAACAACAGCAGGTAAAATGGTGATGAATGGGCAGAGAGGGTAGGTTAGCTACACACATGGCCTGAGTTCAGGGCTAAGGTGACAGATAAACAAAGGTAAACAAAGTGGAGTATCATGATAAATGAACAGTCCAGCAGGCATCAGCTATATAGCCAAGTGATCATAGGGTCCAGTGTACAGCAATAGATGAAACAGGGAAGCAGCTAGGTAGTCGTTACTACGCTACCACGCGGGAGACACACCGTTTAAAGTTAGCAGTCCAGGGTATGTAGAAGCGTCTGCTCCGTCGTCCGGCAAAGGCCGGTTGAAGGCACAGCTGATGGAATTACGTCTGCGGATCAGTCGTGGTGGTACGGCGGGGCGCTGTGTCGACGAAGGGACCGGGCCAGATGGCAAAAGAGGTATTGTAGTTGTGGGAATTTCGTTTGCTAGCCGGGAGATGCGCATGGCTCAGGGCTGGCTTCGGGGCTGGGTCACTCAGTTGAAGATAGCTAGCTGTGATGATCAATGGTCGACAGGAATTTGGCGTTGTAGTGGAGAAAAACAGTCTGAGGCTGGCAGGTATTATCCAGGCTAAAAAAACAGCTGGTGCCTGAGCAGAGGGTAAAGGCCGCTAGCAGTGGCTAACAATGACTAAATGGCGAGTAACTTAGCTAATTAGCTGGCTACCTTCTGATGAAAGTTTTGGCGATAGGGTCTAAAAAAATTGTGGATCTGTGTCACAATGAGTGAGGCGGGTTACCGGAAGGTATATTTAATTTTAAAATGGAAAAAGAGATTGAAAAATACAGTGGAATATATATAAAAAAGATGAAAAATACAAAAAGTAAACGAGAGGACAACAAACCACGTCTGCACTGCTACGCCATCTTGGATTAACAAACAACGCAAACTCCTGCACACATACTCCCAGATCTGCATATGTTACAGACACACAAACAAAGTGCTGCGTTTGAACCTCTAAAGACTCATTAGTGAGAATGTGTGTCTACATGTATACAGGGTCATTTAGAGAGAGGAGAGTTGAATGCCTTTCAGCGTTTTAGTCCATCTGCTCTATATGGCAGCGAAGATAGACAGACGAGAGGCTTGCTCACGCATCAAAGAGATAGAGAGAGGTGACAGGAAACGCAGGGTCTGTTAGAAGGGATGGTCTGGATGATCAAAGCTACAAGGAGCCTTTATGTGTTTGATGTCAGCACATATTTACAAATACACCCTTGAACGCACACACACACACGCACACGTGCACTTACATACACACGCACACACCCTAACGCATGCACTCATTCACGCATGCACGCGCACACACACGTGCTCACACACATCATCCCCCTCTCTCTGTCTACCCTTTCTCCCCCCTGGCACACACACACCAACCTGTTGAACTGTAGTCTGAGCTGGGTGGCACAGGGCAGGGAGAGACAGGGCTCTTGCTGACTGCGTCAGGGGCTCTGGTCTTGCAGTCCAGTGGGTCGAGGGCTTTGAGCCTCTTGAAGTGTTTGGTACCGCTGTAATGGGATGAAGCCTGGCTCTACAAAGAGAGAGACAATAGAACCAGAACCACTGTAATGGGATGAGGCCTGGCTCTACACAGAGAGAGACAATAGAACCAGAACCACTGTAATGGGATGAGGCCTGGCTCTACACAGAGAGAGACGATACAACCAGAACCACTGTAATGGGATGAAGCCTGGCTCTACACAGAGAGAGACAATACAACCAGAACCACTGTAATGGGATGAGACCTGGCTCTACACAGAGAGAGACAATACAACCAGAACCACTGTAATGGGATGAAGCCTGGCTCTACACAGAGAGAGACAATACAACCAGAACCACTGTAATGGGATGAAGCCTGGCTCTACACAGAGACAATACAACCAGAACCACTGTAATGGGATGAAGCCTGGCTCTACACAGAGAGACAATACAACCAGAACCACTGTAATGGGATGAAGCCTGGCTCTACACAGAGAGAGACAATACAACCAGAACCACTGTAATGGGATGAGGCCTGGCTCTACACAGAGAGAGACAATACAACCAGAACCACTGTAATGGGATGAGGCCTGGCTCTACACAGAGAGAGACAATACAACCAGAACCACTGTAATGGGATGAGACCTGACTCTACACAGAGAGACAATACAACCAGAATCAGAGAGTCACACAAGATACAACAACAAGCCCAATGACTATGCACTAGTATGTTCTCAAGTCATCAAGTCATATAGCCACAGCGTCAAGCCAGAGATCTAACATTACAGTTTCGTCAGTTAGCAGACACTCTTATCCAAGGCAATTTATATATAAACTCTCAGAGAATTTCATCTCATACACTTCATCCAATATTTCAAGCTTGCGCTCACACGGTTTACACCCACACAACACTTGCATATTCCCCAGGAAGAGTAGCTGCTGCTTTTAGAACAGATAATAAAATAACTAAATAACACATTTGACAATCCCTGCATGTTGAGAAAGACCAGGCACGAGGTGCCATCTACAACCTAAAAGGATTAATTGGCTGTCCCCATAGGATAACGCTTTGAAGAACCCTCTGAAGAACACTTTTCGGTTCCATGTACACTGAACTAAAATATAAACGCAACATGCAACAATTTCTAAGGTTTTACTGAGTTACAATTCATATAAGGAAATCAGTCAATTTAAATAAATGCATTAGGCCCTAATCTATTGATTTCACATGACTAGGAAAACAGATATGCATCTGTTGGTCACAGATACCCTTAAAAATAGGGAGGGGCGTGGATCAGAAAACCAGTCAGTATCTGGTGTGACCACCAGACCACCAGGCCTCATACAGCGAGACACATAGAGTTGATCAGGCTGTTGATTGTGGCCTGTGGAATGTTCCACTCCTCTTCAATGGATGTGTGAAGTTTCTTTATATTGTTGGAACTGGAACACGCTGTTGTACACGTCGATCCAGAGCATCCCAAACATGCTCAATGGGTGACATGACTGGTGAGTATGCAGGCCATGGAAGAAATGGGACATTTTCAGCTTCTAGAAATTGTACATACACGCTGACTGCCATCTGCCCGGTACAGTTGAAACCGGGATTCATCCATGAAGAGCACACTTCTCCAGCGTGCCAGTGGCCATCGAAGGTGAGCATTTGCCCACTGAAGTCAGTTACAACACCAAACTGCTGTCAGGTCAAGACCCTGGTGAGGATGACGAGCACACAGATGAGCTTCCATGAGGCGGTTTCTGACAGTTTGTGCAGAAATTCTTTGGTTGTGCAAACCCACAGCTTCATCAGCTGTCCAGGTGGCTGTTCTCAGACGATCCCGCAGGTGAAGAAGCTGGATGTTGAGGCTCTGGGCTGACGTAGTTATGCTGCCAAATTATCTAAAACGACATTGGAGGCAGCTTATGGGAGAGAAATGAACATGTAATGATCATGTTGTTTAATCACCTTCTTGATATGTCACACCTGTCAGGTGGATGGATTATCTAGGCAAAGGAGAAATGCTCAACACATTTGTGCTCACAATTTGAGAGAAATAAGCATTGTGTGCGTATGGAAAATTTATGGAATCTTTCATTTCAGCTCAGGAAACATGGGACGAACATTTTAGATGTTGCGTTTATGTTTTTGTTCAGTGTAGAACCCTTTTGGTTCCAGGTAGAACTCTTTTGGGTTCAATGTAGGAACCCAAAAGAGTTCTACCTGGAACCAAAAAAGGTTTTCCTATGGGAATAGCCAAATAACCCTTTTGGAACCCTTTTTTTCTGAGTGTTGAGACAGTAGAGTTCTCAAGCACCCCTTGTACTGCCCTCTATGAGGTCAAACTCTGCCTACCTCCGAGTTGAACCTCAGTCGGCACACAACACACGATGAGCTGGGTTTCCTCATAGGGGGCGTGGCTAGCCCAACCCCTGGACCAATCAGCATTTTGTGAACGCGGTCCATCTGCAAGAACAAGAGTGAAAAGGGGGATGATTTACTGAGCTGTGGCTAGGGCAGAGACTAGGGCAGGAGCAAAGGTTTAGCAAGAGTTCAATGTTAGAGTACCTCAAATGCTCCCAGACTTAAACAAGCTTAGAGTAATGGTCCTTCCTTTACTTATAACAGATGGTGACTAATGCCTACCTTCCCAAACTAAACAAGAGAGAAAATGTGGTAAGGATAGGGAAAAGACTAGGGTTAAGACTAGGGTTAAGACTAGGGTTAAGACTAGGCTTAAGAGTAGGGTTAAGAGTAGGGTTAAGACTAGGATGAAGACTAGGGTTAAGAGTAGGGTTAATAGTAGGGTTAAGACTAGGGTTAAGAGTAAGGTTAAGAGTAAGGTTAAGAGTAAGGTTAAGACTAGGCTTAAGAGTAGGGTTAAGACTATTGTTAAGAGTAAGGTTAAGACTAGGCTTAAGAGTAGGTTTAAGACTAGGGTTAAGAGTAAGGTTAAGAGTAAGGTTAAGACTAGGCTAAAGTGCAGGGTTAAGACTAGGGTTAAGACTGGGGTTAATGAAGAGGTCAATGTTGAGGAAGGAGACCTGAAATGGTCCTCTGTAGCTCAGTTAGTGGAGGAGTGTCACATGAGTTGACGCTAGAGAGGCGAAGCAGTTAGGGGGAGTCAAACATTTAATAAGGAATGGACATGGAACGAGACAGGAACAGCGTCAGCATACAAGAAAACAAAGACAAAAACAATCAATGCATCAGCCATCATACGAAGCATCGGGGAGTACTGGCATTCCAGTTGGTATGGTGACATTGGCTCTGGGACACCACCGATGGAACCGGGGGTGCCTAAGCCATCCCGTCGGGTTTCCACACCTTGGCTGGCTCGAGAGGTTTCGTTGCCTCGGTTGGCTCGGCAGGTTTCCATCCCGTCGGGCTTCCACACCCTGGCTGGCTCGAGAGGTTTCGTTGCCTCGGTTGGCTCGGCAGGTTTCCATCCCGTCGGGCTTCCACACCCTAGCTGGCTCGAGAGGCTTCCTTGCCTCGGTTGGCTCGGCAGGTTTCCATCCCGTCGGGCTTCCACACCCTAGCTGGCTCGAGAGTTTTCCATGCCTCGGTTGGCTCGGCAGGTTTCCATCCCGTCGGGCTTCCACACCCTGGCTGGCTCGAGAGGTTTCCATGCCTCGTTTGGCTCGGCAGGTTTCCATCCCGTTGGGCTTCCACACCCTGGCTGGCTCGAGAGGTTTCGTTGCCTCGGTTGGCTCGGCAGGTTTCCATCCCGTCGGGCTTCCACACCCTGGCTGGCTCGAGAGGTTTCGTTGCCTCGGTTGGCTCGGCAGGTTTCCATCCCGTCCGCTGGATTGTCGGGCTCCCTCTCTGCAGCGGGATCGACAGGCGTCTTGTCTCAGCTGGATGTTAGGCTCCCATGCCTCAGCCGGCTCGCCAGGCTCCCACACCCCTGTCGGTTCGTCGGGCTTCCACGCCCCAAATGGCTTGCCCAGCACCCATGTCTCGGCCGGTTCGGCCAGGTGAGATGCCTAGTGCTGGGGGGGGGTACTGTCACGTCTGCTCCCGCTCTTCCCCTCCTGGTGCTAGAGGGTGCCAGGTTGCCCTGCATCACGTCTCCCTCGCTGCAGCGGGATCCAGTCTGCATCACCCCTCATAGCCTGGTTCCTCTCTAGGTTTCTTCCTAGGTTTTGGCCTTTCTAGGGAGTTTTTCCAAGCCACCGTGCTTCTACACCTGCATTGCTTGCTGTTTGGGGTTTTAGGCTGGGTTTCTGTACAGCACTTTGATATATCAGCTGATGTAAGAAGGGCTATATAAATATCAGCTGATGTAAGAAGGGCATGACTGTCACTTTAAATTCTCCCTTGACTAGGCTGGCTGAGTAGCCAGAAGCTATGTCCCATATATAGCTTAGTCTATGCCGCTCTGACATTGCTTGCTCAAATATTTATATATTCTTAATTCCATTCCTTTACTTTAGATTTGTGTGTTTTGTTGTGAAATTGTTAGATATTACTGCACTGTTATTCCCTATGTAATGTACTGCCTTTGACCAGAGGCTGCCAGAGGCTGCCAGAGACTGCCAGAGACTGCCAGAGGCTGCCAGAGACTGCCAGAGACTGCCAGAGGCTGCCAGAGACTGCCAGAGGCTGCCAGAGACTGCCAGAGGCTGCCAGAGGCTGCCAGAGACTCAAAATAATGGTTATGTTCCTTATAACAGAGTGCATGGTTACTAACCTTTCAACAGCAATCAAGTGGTAAAATGAGGTTTGGGTTTGGTTGATCAAGTGGTCACGGTAGAGAAAAAGAAAGAGAAAGTTATCTCTCCATAACGGATCACAGGGTACTTAGTACCTTTTAACAGTAAATACCCCAAAAGACCTCAAATTGCCCTTAAAAGGTGGGCAGGTCCAACATCACTCACTGGACACCCCTCTAGAGGGTGACGGTCATTGTTGTCCACAGAGACGGGCTTGGAAAACTCTGGGATGAGAGGAGCATCTGTGAGTTCACCTCGACAAGTTCAAAGATGAACTCTTGAGCTTGCTTGGCCAAAAAGCAAGGTGGTCCATAGACATGGATCAGTGGTGGCTGGTGGCACTTTAAATGGGGCGGTTGAGCTCACAGTAATGCCTTTTTTGGTTTCGGTTTCAGGTAGAACCCTTTTGCTTTACAGGATCTAGATGCGAACCAAAGGAGTTCTACCTGGAATCAAAAAGGGTCCTTCAATGGGCTATCTTATGGGGACAGCCGAAGAACCCATTTAGGTTCTAGATAGAACCTAGAGTAGGGAAGTGGTGGTCAGACATCCTCATGCAGAGTTACTGGGTGTCCTAAGAGGACAGTCAAAGAACACATTTGGAAATCTTTTTCTATGAGTGTAGAGGAATACAATTCACCACTTGGCCAGATCACAATATATACTTTAAATCTGAAATCTTATAGTTAAATAAAATATTGTTTGATTTTGTTTATTAGCTGACTTTGTCTCCCTCCTCCTGTCTCTCTCCTCTCCCTCCTCCTGTATAAAATGTAATAACAACTGGGTAGAGATACAACCAAGGAACTCTCTCCTCCAGTGGAGTGCCAGAGTGTGTCTCTTTACGACCGTATAGAAACAAGTGATAAAACGGAGAGCAAAACTGCCTGGGCCTGGTGTGCTGTATCATTATCTCACTGTGTGTTTCTGGACTTGACCTGCTATCACACTGTGTTTGTGTATGTGTTTGTGTGTGCGCATGTGTGTGTGCGTGTGTGTGCGTGTGTGTGCGCTTGTGCGTGTGCTTGTGCGTGTGTGTGTGCTTGTGCGTGTGTGTGCTTGTGTGTGTGTGTGTGTTTGTGTGTGCATGTGCGTGTGTGTGCGTGTGCGTGTGCGTGTGTGTGTGTGTGTGTGTGTGTGTGTGTGTGTGTGTGTGCGCGTGTGTGTGCGTGTGTGTGTGTGATTCTGGTCTTTACCTATAGTGGGGTTTTAATAAGCAGACACTCCAATAAAAGGGGAATGGGCTTTCTGAAGCAAAACAAAACAATGACCTGCAGTGTAAAACGGAACGAGCAGTAAAACAACACTGATATTCAGAGAGGCTGTAAGTCACGTCTTCAAAGGCCATCTGGTGGGAGTATGGAGATGTGGAGTGTGTGTGTGTGTGTGTGTGTGTGTGTGTGTGTGTGTGTGTGTGTGTGTGCATGTGTGTGATGGAGAGCGCTGCAGAACTAAACATGCACAACACTTTCCTGGATTTAGCATCCTTCTAATAATGAACCATAACAACCCATAGAACAGGACTTCTATCATGAGGCTGTCAAACTAGACTGCACTTAGAAAATTCTTCCGCACTTTTTACCTAGGGATAAATTCCTTCCAACTGGAGGGACAGTGTGGATGTGGGAAGAAAGGGGCTTGAGTTCCTACTGTGATGATACATTATTAAGCCTGTTATGTGCTCCTGATTCCTACTGTGATGATACATTATTAAGCCTGTTATGTGCTCCTGATTCCTACTGTGATGATAAGTTAAGTCTGTTATGTGCTCCTGATTCCTACTGTGATGATAAGTTAAGCCTGTTATGTGCTCCTGATTCCTACTGTGATGATAAGTTACGCCTGTTATGTGCTCCTGATTCCTATTGTGATGATAAGTTAAGCCTGTTATGTGCTCCTGATTCCTACTGTGATTATATGTTAAACCTGTTATGTGCTCCTGATTCCTACTGTGATGATATGTTAAGCCTGTTATGTGCTCCTGATTCCTACTGTGATGATAAGTTACGCCTGTTATGTGCTCCTGATTCCTATTGTGATGATAAGTTAAGCCTGTTATGTGCTCCTGATTCCTATTGTGATGATAAGTTAAGCCTGTTATGTGCTTCTGATTCCTACTGTGATAATATGTTAAGCCTGTTATGTGCTTCTGAGGTCCTACTGTGATGATATGTTAAGCCTGTTATGTGTTTCTGATTCCTACTGTGATGATATGTTAAGCCTGTTATGTGCTTCTGATTCCTACTGTGATGATATGTTAAGCCTGTTATGTGCTTCTGATTCCTACTGTGATGATATGTTAAGCCTGTTATGTGTTTCTGATTCCTACTGTGATGATATGTTATGCCTGTTATGTGCTTCTGAGGTCCAACTGTGATGACACGCTAAGCCTGTTATGTGCTCCTGTATGCACAAGCAAGAGTGTGTGTGTGTGTGTGTCTGCTCTAAGCCTTTCTCCTCTGCTGTCTTCTATCATGTACTCTGTGACCTTAAGGCCCCCACTCCCCACCTACTAACTCTTCAGCACCCCCCTTCCAACCCTTCACCACCCTCCTAACTCTTTAGTACTGTCAACCCTTATATCCCCCTCTCTGATCTAGCACTCCACATTCCACCCCGTCTGTTCCACGATGAACCCTCTTCACTCCTTAACTTAACTTTTACATGATCATCTTTAAACCCATAGCTCTCTGACCACTACTTTACTGGTTTTGTTTAAGTAATATTCATTAATAAAGTTTTTTTCTTCACATTTTACAAACATATATGAATTCATATAAATCAACTCCTTTACCCCCTCCCTCCATTCCTTCCTCCCCTCTTTCTCACCTCCTATGTTTCTGTCTCATCAATGTCATATTCAGCTCTCCCCATCATACTCTTCTTCTTAAACCTAACCCTAACCCATCACTCTACACTCTCCCCTCAACCCTAACCCATCACTCTACACTCTTCCCTCAACCCTAACCCATCACTCTACACTCTCCCCTCAACCCTAACCCATCACTCTACACTCTCCCCTCAACCATCACTCTACACTCTCCCCTCAACCCTAACCCATCACTCTACACTTTCCCCTCAACCATCACTCTATACTCTCCCCTCAACCCTAACCCATCACTCTACACTCCCCCTCAACCCTTACCCTAACCCATCACTCTACACTCTCCTCTCAATCCTAACCCATCACTCTACTCTCCTCTCAACCCTAACCCATCACTCTCTACACTCTCCTCTCAACCCTAACCCATCACTACATTCTCCTCTCAACCCTAACCCATCACTCTACTCTCCTCTCAACCCTAACCCATCACTCTTCACTCTCCCCTCAACCCTAACCCATCACTCTCCCCTCAACCATCACTCTTCTCTCCTCTCAACTCTAACCCATCACTCCACACTCTCCCCTCAACCCTCAACCCTAACCCATCACTCTACACTCTCCTCTCAACCCTAACCCATCACTCTACACTCTCCCCTCAACCCTAACCCATCACTCCACACTCTCCTCTCAACCCTAACCCATCACTCCACACTCTCCCCTCAACCCTAACCCATCACTCTACACTCTCCTCTCAACCCTAACCCATCACTCTACACTCTCCCCTCAACCCTAACCCATCACTCTACACTCTCCTCTCAACCCTAACCCATCACTCCACACTCTCCTCTCAACCCTAACCCATCACTCTACACTCTCCCCTCAACCCTAACCCATCACTCTCCCCTCAACCATCACTCTTCTCTCCTCTCAACCCTAACACATCACTCCACACTCTCCCCTCAACCCTAACCCATCACTCTACACTCTCCTCTCAACCCTAACCCATCACTCTACACTCTCCCCTCAACCCTAACCCATCACTCTACACTCTCCCCTCAACCATCACTAAACTCTCCTCTCAACCCTAACCCATCACTCTACACTCTCACCTCAACCATCACTACTCTCCTCTCAACCATCACTCTATACTCTCCCCTCAACCATCACTCTACACTCTCCCCTCAACCATCACTTTACACTCTCCTCTCAACCATCACTCTACACTCTCCTCTCAACCATCACTCTACACTCTCCTCTCAACCATCACTTTACACTCTCCTCTCAACCATCACTCTACACTCTCCCCTCAACCATCACTCTACACTCTCCCCTCAACCATCACTTTACACTCTCCTCTCAACCATCACTCTACACTCTCCTCTCAACCATCACTCTACACTCTCCTCTCAACCATCACTCTACACTCTCCTCTCAACCATCACTCTACACTCTCCTCTCAACCATCACTCTACACTCTCCCCTCAACCATCACTTTACACTCTCCTCTCAACCATCACTCTACACTCCCCTCCTAACCCTAACCCATCACTCTACACTCCCCCTCAACCATCACTCTACACTCTCCTCTCAACCATCACTCTACACTCTCCTCTTAACCCTAACCCATCACTCTACACTCTCCCCTCAACCATCACTCTACACTCTCCCCTCAACCATCACTTTACACTCTCCTCTCAACCATCACTCTACACTCTCTTCTTAACCCTAACCCATCACTCTACACTCCCCCTCAACCATCACTCTACACTCTCCTCTCAACCATCACTCTACACTCTCCTCTTAACCCTAACCCATCACTCTACACTCTCCCCTCAACCATCACTCTACACTCTCCCCTCAACCATCACTTTACACTCTCCTCTCAACCATCACTCTACACTCTCCTCTTAACCCTAACCCATCACTTTACACTCTCCCCTCAACCATCACTCTACACTCTCCTCTCAACCCTAACCCATCACTCTACACTCTCCATACAACCATTACTACTCTCCTCTCAACCCTAACCCATCACTCTACACTCTCCTCTCAACCATCACTCTACACTCTCCCCTCAACCATCACTCTACACTCTCCCCTCAACCATCACTCTACACTCTCCCCTCAACCATCACTCTACACTCTCCTCTCAATCCTAACCCATCACTCTACACTCTCCCCTCAACCCTAACCCATCACTCTACACTCTCCTCTCAACCCTAATCCATCACTCTACACTCTCCCCTCAACCATCACTCTACACTCTCCTCTTAACCATCACTCTACACTATCCTCTTAACCATCACTGTACACTCTCCCCTCAACCATCACTCTACACTCTCAACCCTAACCCATCACTACACTCTCCTCTCAACCCTAACCCATCACTACACTCTCCCAACTCTAACCAATCACTCTCTTTCTCCTTTACACTGACATTTACTCCTGAGGTGCTGACCTGTTGCACCCTCGACAACCACTGTGATTATTATTATCTGCCCTGCTGGTCATCTATGAACGTTTGAACATCTTGGCCATGTTCTGTTATAATCTCCACCCGGCACAGCCAGCAGAGGACTGGCCACCCCACATAGCCTGGTTCCTCTCTAGGTTTCTTCCTAGGTTTTGGCCTTTCTAGGGAGTTTTTCCTAGCCACCGTGCTTCTACACCTGCATTGCTTGCTGTTTGGGGTTTTAGGCTGGGTTTCTGTACAGCACTTTGAGATGTCAGCTGATGTAAGAAGGGCTTTATAAATACATTTGATTAGATTTTTTTATTTGAATTTCTCTCCTTTTCTCTCTCTATCTGTCTGTATGTATCTTCCTCTTTTCACACTTACAAATGTCACCTGTCATTCTCTCCATCCCTCCTATAACCTGTAATTTGTCTACTTCATGTGCTGTAGGAAAGAGAGTTAAGGGCTACGTGTCAGTAGACAGAAACAGATCATGCATAGTATGAACACCGCTGTACTGGAGCTCCCACTTCCTGGTCCCTCTGAGGGAGGTGACAGACAGAGTTCTGAGTTTGAGATGATCATGGTCATTACAGTCAGTAGTATGAGTTATGGCTGTGGACAGAGAGACTAGTCAGTACGGCTCTGGTTGAATCGGAGTACATGCAGAAGGATGGCGGTTCTTTTGTAGGGTAATCATTCTTGACTGTTATTACATCTCTTGACCGTTATTGCATTGCAATATCTTGACTGTTATTAGACAACGCCAGTATTTAATGTGGAACTGAAATGAATGAGTGAGTGTTTGTTTAACTCTCTCAACTCACGAAGAGGCCACTTAGGACACTATGGCCCTCCTCTCTGCCTTTCCCAAAAGAAACACCACACAACAAGCCAAACAACCCATCAATCGCTCTCCTTTAGACGTGCTGCTTGGCACACGACACACACATTCCTGTAACCATGACAACCCCATGTGGGCGCCAAACAAAAATACATGCTGGAGGGTATGTGCGCTTACAGACTCCTGGGGAAAATGCTAACAGTAACACACACACACACACACACACATACACACACACGCACACGCGCACATGCGCACACACACAAACAAATACAAACACTGACAGCGCAGCCAGGGTTCAGCTCAACTGTACACACAAACGCAACTGAAACACACACAGGTTAAAATCATCAGTGCTGTTTTTGAGAGAGGGGGCGGATTCCCATTACCCTAGCCAGATTTCATTAACATTCTGGCAAAACCTACTGACCAATCACCACCACCATACAGCCAGCCAGACAGTCAGACAGACAGACAGACAGACAGACAGACAGACAGACAGACAGACAGACAGACAGACAGACAGACAGACAGACAGACAGACAGACAGACAGACAGACAGAGAGGCGAGACTCTCAGACTTTTGTGTGTTTTACTTTCAGTTTTGTTCACTAGCTTCAAACAGCTGAAAATTCAATATTTTTGGTTATGGAAAATATATTTCACAGGGGTTTAGATGGTACTATGATTCTCTTCACTATACTTGCTTGTTTCATCACAAACTATTAGGATTTTACCAACCAGGAAACGGTGGAGTGATTTCTGAATACGGCATCATTAATTGTTACTCGGGTTTATATTTTGTAAATCTGCAGGGGGGTTTTGTTCATTTGAATTTCATGCTTGTTTAATTATTTAAAAGTGGAACATGAATTGCATCATTCATGTCACGAGTGTGTCCTGAAGTTGATGGTGTCAGTAACACGTGACAACAGATGGCCCTCCGAGTGACTTGGTACACACTTAGAAAAACGGTTTCCATAATGGTTTCTTCGACTGTCCCTATAGGAGAACCATTTTTTGTTCCAGGTAGAACCCATTTTGGTTCCAGGTAGAACTCTCTTGGGTTCCATGTAGAACCCTCTGTGATAGGGGTTCTACATGGAACACAAAAGGGTTCTACACGGTCAGCATGTCTCAGGGGCCAGGAGTAGTCAGCATGTCTCAGGGGCAAGGACTAGTCAGCATGTCTCAGGGGCCAGGAGTAGTCAGCGTGTCTCAGGGGCCAGGACTAGTCAGCATGTCTCAGGGGCCAGGAGTAGTCAGTATGTCTCAGGGGCCAGGAGTAGTCAGCATGTCTCAGGGGCCAGGACGAGTCAGCATGTCTCAGGGGCCAGGAGTAGTCAGCGTGTCTCAGGGGCCAGGACTAGTCAGCATGTCTCAGGGGCCAGGACTAGTCCGTATGTCTCAGGGGCCAGGAGTAGTCAGCATGTCTCAGGGGCCAGGAGTAGTCAGCGTGTCTCTGGGGCCAGGACTAGTCAGCATGTCTCAGGGGCCAGGAGTAGTCAGCATGTCTCAGGGGCCAGGAGTAGTCAGCATGTCTCAGGGGCCTGGAGTAGTCAGCATGTCTCAGGGGCCAGGACTAGTCAGCTTGTCTGAGGAGCCAGAACTAGTCAGCATGTCTCAGGGGCCAGGACTAGTCAGCATGTCTCAGGGGCCAGGACTAGTCAGCATGTCTCAGGGGCCAGGACTAGTCAGCTTGTCTCAGGGGCCAGAACTAGTCAGCGTGTCTCAGGGGCCAGGAGTAGCCAGCGTGTCTCAGGGGCCAAAACACGCACACTTTGAAGTGTAGGTGTTAGCCTAAAACACTGAAAATGAGGGAATGAAAATGAAGTGAAAGTGGCAACATTCTCCTCTGAGTAAGTGTTTTGCTGTTTATCTCCGAAACCTTGTCATAGGCATAGAATTATTTTACACATTCATTACCAAGCGCAGAAAGGAGAGCCCTCAGGGGCCAGGAGTAGTCAGCGTGTCTCAGGGGCCAGGACTAGTCAGCTTGTCTCAGGGGCCAGGACTAGTCAGCTTGTCTCAGGGGGCAGGACTAGTCAGCATGTCTCGGGGGCAGGGAGTAGTCAGAAAGACCAGGACAGAGAGTTCTAATAGAAAGACCTGGACAGAGAGTTCTAATTGAAAGTCCTGGACAGGGAGTTCTAATAAAAAGACCTGGACAGAGAGTTCTAATTGAAAGTCCTGGACAGGGAGTTCTAATAGAAAGTCCTGGACAGAGAGTTCTAATAGAAAGACCTAGACAGAGAGTTCTAATAGAAAGTCCTGGACAGGGAGTTCTAATAGAAAGTCCTGGACAGAGAGTTCTAATAGAAAGTCCTGGTCAGAGAGTTCTAATAGAAAGACCTAGACAGAGAGTTCTAATAAAAAGACCTGGACAGAGAGTTCTAATTGAAAGTCCTGGACAGAGAGTTCTAATTGAAAGTCCTGGACAGAGAGTTCTAATTGAAAGTCCTGGACAGAGAGTTCTAATAGAAAGTGCTGGACAGAGAGTTCTAATAGAAAGTCCTGGACTGAGAGTTCTAATTGAAAGTCCTGGACTGAGAGTTCTAATTGAAAGACCTGGACAGAGAGTTCTAATTGAAAGTCCTGGACAGGGAGTTCTAATAGAAAGACCTAGACAGAGAGTTCTAATAGAAAGCCCTGGACTGAGAGTTCTAATAGAAAGCCCTGGACTGAGAGTTCTAATAGAAAGACCCGTATGACGCTGGGCCAATTGTGCACCACCCCATGGGACTCCTGGTCACGGCTGTAGTGACGGCACAACACTGCGATGCAGTGAATTAGACCGCTGCACCACTCGGGAGGCCAAATGTAGTCCATATTTAGCAATGAATGTAACAAATGAAAGGCCTATTATGATTATTATTATTGTTAACAATTTACATTGTGAAAAGTAATGTAACATTGCTTATAATACCATTAATACTCCCAACTGTTATTATTTTTGGAATAAAAAAAACTGTAATAAACAAAAATCTGCAAAAAAGAAAGAAATAATAATAATAATCGCAGACCACCTGCAGTACCCTGGTGGTCCACGGAACCACTGGAGTAAAGCTCACCTCAGGATGTGTGGAGAAATGTCAAAGAATTGTGTACTACTAACTAAGAGACAACAACAAAACAAAAATAACAATGTACGGTATGTCAGGTCTGAATTTATACATATATATTAAGAGTGATATGTTGTTTCTCTGCATTTCAGAGTTTTTAAGCGGACAGAAAATTGCACGCATGGTGGGCCCATGGAGGACAGACTGCATTATTTCTCCTCAATTTTGTGATATCCAATTGGTAGTTACAGTCTTGTCCCATTGCTGCAACTCCCGTACGGACTCGGGAAAGGCGAAGGTCGAGAGCCATGCGTCCTCCGAAACCTTGCCAAGCCGCACAATCAGCTTGCAGGCACCCAGCCCGCCACAAGGAGTCGCTAGAGCACCATGGGACAAGGACAACCCAGCCGGCCAAACCCTCCCCTAACCCGGACGACGCTGGAACAATTGTGCGCCGCCTCATGTTTCTCCAGGTCACGGCCGGCTGTGACACAGCCTGGGATCAAACCCATGTCTGTAGTGACGCCTCAAGCACTGCAATTCAGTGCCTTAGACCGCTGTGCCACTCAGGAGGCCCATAGTGTATTACTTATCCATGTTGATTTGAACCTAATCTCTATGGGAGATGGTTAACTGACATGTACTGTAATAAATTAGTTTCTCAACTGCTGTGTTTTACCAGATTTCAGTCTCTGCAGTGTGACATGATGATTAAACCATTAGACGAATATCATCCTGCAGAGTCCCACCTTTCTTTGTCAATGGTTGTGGCCCTTAGCTGGGTCACTCTAGGTCACCTCAGTGTCAATATGGATTATTGTGACAGGCGCCCAATCCCAAATCAAGCCTTAGGGGGTGTTTCCACCTGGCCTATCAGAAGGGTAAAGCAGAGATACCAGTAATAACATCGGTTGCTTATCTAATCTCTTCAGATCTACACAAGTGTGTAGGTGGAAACAGAGCCATATATTTACATATAAATATATGGCTCTGGGTGGTATGGGCATCAATCTTCTGTGATGACAACAAAGTGATTGACAGCATTGTAACTATGGTGATGGTGGTGATTGCCACTACTCACTTCACTGAAGCCAGGGAACAGGCTGAACGGGAGGAGGGGCTTCAGCGCCATGGAGGTTTGGGCACCATTCGCAGAGGGCCCACGGGCCAAAGAGTGCATGGTGGTGTTCTGACAGACGTTACCTAGGAGACGCAGTGATCAAGTCAATTCTAAACAGATTTTTCTCGTTACAAAAAGAGGGTGAGGGAGAGGGGGTCAATCACAGCTTTACTGACATTCACACGCAAGGACATAAACTCATTAATGTGTCCTCCTCTGTGATTAGCTTTGTTTGTGTGGCTGAGTTCCTGATTATCGAGTGATGTTTTTGTTTTTGCATTTCTACAGAGCCTGATTACAGTTTGATTCAGAACCAGAATATATAATCGTATCAATCAGAGGCCCACGCACACCCTGCTGCACAACCATTAGACCTGATTACCCTACAAGTGTATGTGTGTATGTGTGAGTCTGTGTTTGTGCATGTGTTTTCTCTGTCCCCCCCTCTCTCTGTCTCTATCTCCCCCTTTCTCGCTCTCTCTCTCTCTCTCTTTTCTTGTGATAACAGGTCACAAATCTTGCTGCTGTGGTGGCAGACTGTGGTATTTCACCCAATAGATATGGGAGTTTATCAAGATTGGATTTGTTTTCAAATTCTTTGTGAGTCTGTGTAATCTGAGGGAAATATGTTTCTCTAATATGGTCATACATTTGGCAGGAGGTTAGGAAGTGCAGCTCAGTTTCCACCTAATTTTGGAGGGCAGTGTGCACATAGCCTGTCTTCTCTTGAGAGCACGGTCTGCCTACGGCTGCCTTTCTCAATAGCAAGGCTATGCTCACTGAGTCTGTATATAATCAAAGCTTTCCTTAATTTTGGTTCAGACACAGTGGTCAGATATTCTGCCACTGTGTACTCTCTGTTTAGGGTCAAATAATGTTTGTCCCATTTTATGAAATCTTGGTAGGTGAGTGGACCCCAGACCTCACAACCATAAAGAGCAATAGGTTCTATATTTTATTTTTAGCCAGATCCTACTTGTGACTCGTTTCAGGAAACTAGGCGTATGTCGTGGTCACTACTTCACATGAGAGTCATTTGAACTTAAAGTTTTTTTTGGGCCGAAATGGATTCTGGAACATGTGAACCTTCATGTGCCTCAATAACAAACTTGTATGCCATCTCTAAATACGAATACAATTGTTAAATTATGAGCCAGTTGGTTTAACCACAGAAAAAGGGAGCAACCTTCCCACTAGCCATGATTGGCTGAGATAATAAGTGGGCTGGACATGCCGAGAGATGAGTTCAGATTGGTCTGCCATATAGCACGCTTCTGTCTATTTGAGCTGGTCAGTATGTGTAGGTAATCCTGTCTAACGCAGCTTAAATTCGAGTATGATAGCTAAAGAGATGGAGAAAACAGCTGTCTCCGGATTACATCTTCAAACTAAGCGCAACCATGGCATCCATGACACGAAGAAGCGTCCATCCATGATGTATACAGGTAAGATAGTCTAACTAGCTACATTTTCAGATATTACACGTTTCTAATTTTGACAGAACGTTGTTTTCATTTCAGTACACTTTAACTAGCTAGCTAGCTAACTAACGTTACGTTACGTGTATCATCTTATTATTCGTATCTCAGAGCCATTTGCTTGGCTAGTTAAAGCCTAATGTTAGCTAGCTAACATTGAACCTGGTTGGTTAGCTACTTGCAGATTCATGCAGAGTAGTAACGTAATGAGTTGGGATTATGGTTCATTGCTTACCTAGCTAACTAGCTACATATCATAACAAAAGACTCCACTACGTAAGTAATAATTTCAATAGAATGTCACTGCGACAACTGTTGATAGAAGTAGCTGGTAAATTCCCTCTGGCTATCTACTCCGATTTTAGAGCATTCTCATCTGAATGTGCCAGAGCGCAGAATAACTGACACATTTCCGAAAGCTCAACACCCGTTGAATATGGCCGGTGTCAGTAAACGTTGGCAAAAAAGTGTACACTCTGGATAACATAAAAACAGCCTAACCAGCTCTGCTAGGGCTAGTAAAATGGTCAGTGAGCTGTTCTCTCATTTGTGTCTGGAAGTAGCTAGCAAGCTAGCCAATGTTAGCCAGTTAGCTTGGGTGCTTGACTGCTGTTGTAGGGACAGAATGCTCGGATCAACCCTTAAAGAGATGGGTGGGGGTAAAGCTTAAGAGGGTGTGAATGATGCTGAATGGGTGTAGACAAAGAAGAGCTCTACAGTAGGTACCAAAACATTCAAAGGCCATTTTCTCAAAAGTGAGGTTACAAGTTTATCGAATTTCAAAGCAGAATTACTTTTTCATTGTTCCTCAAATGCAGTGTATGATGTACCATTTTGTAACTCTGTCTCGGCTTTAATCCAATGTAAAAAACACAATTTCATATTTTGCTACATAAGGCCGAATCAAGGTGGTTGGTCACAATTAGTATGTCAAATTTTGTATTCATTTTGATGGCATAGAAGGCCCTTCTTGCCTTTTCTCTCAGATAGTTCACAGCTCTCTCTCAATTAAATTAAATTACATTTCAATTTAAGGGCTTTATTGGAATGGGAAACATATGTTAACATTGCAAAGCAAGTGAAGTAGATAATAAACAAAAGTGAAATAAACAATCCAAATTAACAGTAAACATTAGACTCACAAAACCTCCAAAAATAATAAAGACAAATAGTGTGTGCAAATAGTTAAAGTACAAAAGGGAAAATAAATAAACATAAATATTCTCTCTCTCTCTCTGTTTCTCTCTCTCTCGCAGTGTCTCTGTTTCTCTCTGTCTCGCTCTCTCTCTCTGTGTCTCTCTCTCAGTCTCTCTCTTTGTCTCTCTCTGTCTCTCTCTGTCTCAGTCTCTCTCGCACTGTGTCTCTCTGTCTGTCTCTCTCTCAGTCGCTCTCTTTGTCTCTCTCTCTGTCTCAGTCTCTCTCTCTCTCGCTGTCTGTCTCTCTCTCAGTCCCTCTCTTAGTCCCATGCTCTCTCTCTCTGTCTCTCTGTCTGTCTCTCTCTCAGTCGCTCTGTCTCTCTCTGTCTCAGTCTCTCTCTCTCTCTCTCTCTGTCTCTCTCTCTCTGTATAGAGTATAGCCTTGTAATGGAAACTGTATAGATAGTAATAACATTCCCTGTGGCTGAGAGACATGCAGGGAGGCAAATGCATTCTATTATTTGTAATTAATCCCATTGGTCACTCTCATAGGGCTCTGGTCAAAAGCACTATGTACAGGATAAGGTACCATTTGGGAAGCAGATAGACTGTGGATGAGTATTATGTAGCAGATCAGGCATGAAGTAGGGAGTATTGTCATGCTTTATCACCACATAGAGTTCTGAGGTGAGGAAACAGGAGTATCATTATTACAGTAAAGACCATGAATGAAAACACAGTGAAATGCCAGCAGATTGCCTTGAGGACCATGGAGACATTCAGACAGAAAGTGGTAAGAGTTGTGCCCGATCTCTGGGACAATGTGTAGGCCAAGTCAACTTAAACATAAACAACGCGCCCTGGGCACAGGCGTCAGTTCAATGTCTAGTTTTGATTTACATTCTGTTGGATTTGTCAACTAACGTTTTGCCCACTTGGACTTGATTAGGCTATACTATACTGCATTACACAAGAATACATTTTGTAAAACATTTCATGCAACATTAAGTGCTATACCAAGTGCTTGGAATATATAAAGGAAACAAAACAAAAAGGCAGACTTAACAACTTTGCCGGATGGGCGACATACAGGATGGGCAACATACAGGATGGGCAACAGGCTATTTCTGTTTCACACACCCGCAAAGAGTGCATCTTTACCTGACACATTTTAAATGAAGCAACTATCTGCGCATTTAAGCTACTGAGCCATAAAAACAATATCGATTAGACTTGGGACATACATTTTAATTTGTATAACCCGTTTCCGTAAAAACAAATATATATACATATATATTTAGGCTACCTAAATGCATTCTGATAATTTCCTACTGTAGAAGTACCTACTTACCAAAATACATCCTGGTTTTCGTCAATTTATCAACAGGCAATAGTCCGTCGTCATGCAAATTCAGCTCCTGCCGCTCAAGTCTTTCACCCGCAGCCAGATCGACTCTAGTGCAACGTAGTTGTGCGATGGGTCCGGAATGAGTCTTGTCTCCTCCACAATAGTCTACCTCTCACTGCTGTAGTAGGCTACTCTCCTTCCTCTCAACTCCCTCGCTGTCTCTCTAGCCTTGTTTACACCTTGCTCCAACATGTGGGTTTTGTCATCTGATCATTATGTTCCAATCACTATCTGATCAAGGTTTGTCCGTTTACACATCCTGCTAAAATGTTTCTCTTATCTGTCCACTGTGTCTGCATTTTGACCATATTTCCTGATACCTCCATGTAGGCTATCCAAATTATTTGAGATATTTATTCAAAATAATATGTATGTATTTATTTAAAACTATTATTGATGCTTTTCATCAAGCTACCTGTCAATGATTTTAGATGCTGGTATAATAATAATAATAATAAGAAGAAGAAGAAGAAGAATTTGGTGGATTATATTTGCAATTGGGTCTGGCTTCAGCAGATACCTTCTCAGGACACAGACGCTGTGAGACGTGAGCTGAGACAGGATGTGGAATGGTGACAGAGAGCTAGCTAGATAGCTAGTGTAGCCAATTTATTCAGGTGACAGCTGAAGTTTGGTTTAGCTTGGTTGTATAGATTTTTCACAAAAAAAATGTACAAGTATGGCATTAACAAGTATGAAAATTCGTAACATATAATAGTAATTGAAATTCGTAATTTATCATACAGATCGGTGGATGTAACCATATCATACGAATTGGAGGGAAAGTTACAAATTCAGACATGTCGCAGAAACATAACATATCATACAAAACAGAAGGACACAAGAAAACGTCTACTGTGTTACGGCTTGAGTAAGGGTTGCGCGAGCACATACCATCTGTGTTTTGAGATTCGCCGATCAGGCGTTTGAGATTCATAGACCAAGTGGTGTCATCCCACATAATCTGCAGCTGCATGCTTCTCTATATTGGTCCTATTTTACACATGTACAAGTGTGTATTAATACGCATGTATAATGATGATTTAAATGGTTTGACCATCCAGATCTGTTTACACTTGATTGATATCCAGATACAATGAGTCTCTGACTACCTCCGAAGGTGGTCAGGAAGATGCATCTTTTAATCGTCTACACCTGTCTAAAAATGTGGGCACAACCAGAATGTGGACAAGATCAGGACAAGGGACGGATGCTAGCACCAGGTGTAAACGGGGCTTCTGTATCCCTCCCCCTCCACCTACCTCCTTTCTAGCGTTCTCTCTCTCTCTCTGAGAGTGAAGATGTACTCCACTGCTCATGCATTGTGTTATAAATATTTTGAAAGCACCTGTTGGAAGCACCTGTTGCAAGGTTGTTTATTGTCCTTTCCCACAACTTTATTGGGGTGTAGGCGCCATATACAGGGTGTGTCTGTGTTATCTGTAGTAGGCTATTTGACGTTATTGGTCAAGTCGTGACTGAGCCAGGTGCTCTTGTTAATCTAAAGACACGTACACACACAGAAAGAGAGAGAAGGAGAGGGAGAAAGAGCAGAGAAGTGGTGTGATCTAGTGGGGCATATAGGACATTGTGATCCAGCCTTAAAAAGGGGGAAATCACTGCCTCCTCACTGTGATTCATTCCATCCACTGTGAGTCTATGGAGGATGCCCAGGATGTTGTCTTTGGATGAGCCTGTGTTTAAATATGTGTATAAATTCTTTCACATCCTCACTCCATTCCTCCAGAGGCAGGTATTTGTTAGATGCATCCCTGGCTTCACTGTGTCAGAAGGAAACCCCATATGTCAGGCAGACATGTTGTGGGACCATAACATCCCACTAGGGAAGGGCAAGTGTGTGGTGTGCTGGAATCATCACCATCATCATCACATGTGCATGTACTAATGCATGTACTCAAGTACACAACTGTCTCTCTGTTTCACACACACACACACACACACACACACACACACACACACACACACACACACACCTCTTGCAGTTACACTCACAGTCAGAATATAAATTAGTTTTGGTGTGTGAACCCAGTTTCCTGTCCACTCTCTGTTCCAGCCTCCCCTCTTTTTGGGAGGAGGACAATAACATGTGTTTTCTCACATTCCGTGGCACCTGGGACAGATTAATCAGGAAGAGAGTGGCATTTAAATGGAATGGTGTATTGGATCTGCCACACTCCAAATAATACAATGGTCTGTGGGTGTGCCAGGGAGGGAATAGGCCCACCCACTGGGGAGCCAGGCCCAGCTAATCAGAATAAGTTTTTCACCACAAAAGGGCTTTTATTACAAACAGAAATACTCCTCAGTTTCATCAGCTGTCCGGGTGGCTGATTTCCGATGATCCCGCAGGTGAAGAAGCAGATATGGAGGTCCTGGGCTGGCGTGGTTACACGTGTCCTGCGGTTGTGTGGCCTATTGGTCGTACTGATAAATTCTCTAAAACAACGTTAGAGGCGGCTTATGGTAGAGACATTAACATTACATTCTCTGGCAACAGCTCTGGAAGACATTCCTGCAGTCAGCATACCAATTGCATGGTATTGTCTTGTCTGACAGAACCGCACATTTTATTGACCTTTTATTGTCCCCAGCACAGGGTGCACCTGTGTAATAATAATGCTGTTAATCTTGATATGCCACACTTTTCAGGTGGATGGATTATCTTGGCAAAAGGAGAAATGCTCACCTACAGGGAGGAAAATAAAATTGTGCACAAAATTTGAGAGAAATAAGCTTTTTATGAGTATGGAACATTTCTGGGATCTTTTACTTCAGCTCATGAGACATGGGACCAACAATTGACATGTTAAGTTTATATTTTTGTTCAGTATATATAGTCCAGACTCTGACATTGCTCGTTTTGATAGTTCTTCATTTCTTTCTTTTCATTCTTGGGGATTTCTGTTCTGCTCAAAGAGGTCACTTCTAGGTTCCATCCATATACTGTATGTACTTCCTATAGTAATCCAGATCCACTCTACATCTCCTGGTCGAGAGGATTGAAATGCTACGTCAACAATCATTCAGGCCACCTGATTGGTGACCACAAAAACATCACCATGGGGATCTGCAGGCCATTGGATCATGTGTTTATGTGATGACGGTAGTCAATGAAATGTGGGATATGTATTTCAACAAATACAGACATTGGAGACATTCCAATGATAAATCTTCAGCGGGGGAACTTGGAATGAGATTCCACATCACAGATACATTACATGTGGGTAAACACGATACACAAGCATTTCGCTACACCCGCAATAAGATCTGCTAAATATATGTTTATGACAATATTATTTAATTTGACACACACACACACACACACACACACACACACACACACACACACACACACCCACAAATCAAATCAAATGAAATAAAAGTGTATTTGTCACATGCGCCGAATACAACAGGTGTAAACCTTACAGTGAAATGCTTACTTACAGGCTCTAACCAATAGTGCAAAAAAGGTATTAGGTGAACAATAGGTAAGTAAAGAAATAAAACAACGGTAAAAAGACAGGCTAAAAACAGTAGTGAGGCTATAAAAGTAGCAAGGCTACATACAGACACCGGTTAGTCAGGCTGATTGAGGTAGTGTGTACATGTAGATATGGTAAAAGTGACTATGCATATATGATGAACAGAGAGTAGCAGTAGTGTAAAAGAGGGGTAGTCAGGTGGTGGGTGGCGGGACACAATGCAAATAGCCCGGTTTGTAAATGTGCGTTAGCACTGGTTGGTCGGCCCAATTGAGGTAGTATGTACATGAATGTATAGTTAAAGGGACAATGTATATATGATAAACAGAGAGTAGCATCAGCGTAAAAGAGGGGCTTGGGGGGGGGGGCACATAATGCAGATAGTCCGGGTAGCCATTTGATTACCTGTTCAGGAGTCTTATGGCTTGGGGGTAAAAACTGTTCAGAAGCTTTTTTGTCCTAGACTTTGCACTCTGGTACCACTTGCCATGCGGTAGTAGAGAGTACAGTCTATGACTGGGGTGGCTGGGGTCTTTGACAATTTTTAGGGCCTTCCTCTCACACCGCCTGGTGTAGAGGTCCTGGATGGCAGGCAGCTTAGCCCCAGTGATGTACTGAGCCGTACGCAATTCCCTCTGTAGTGCCTTGCTGTCAGAGGCCGAGCAATTGCCGTACCAGGAAGTGATGCAACCAGTGCTCTCGATGTTGCTCCTGTAGAACCTTTTGAGGATCTCAGGACCCATGCCAAATCTTTTTTGTTCCTTGAGGGGGAATAAGCTTTGTCGTGCCCTCTTCATGACTGTCTTGACGTGTTTGGACCATTCTAGTTTGTTGTTGATGTGGACACCAAGGAACTTGAAACTCTCAACTTGCTCCACTACAGCCCCATCGATGAGAATGTGGGCGTGCTCGATCCTCCTTTTCCTGTATTCCACAATCATCTCCTTAGCCTTGGTTACGTTGAGGAATAGGTTGTTTTTCTGGCACCACCTGGCCAGGTCTCTGACCTCCTCCCTATAGGCTGTCTCGTCATTGTCGGTGATCAGGCCTACCACTGTTGTGTCGTCTGCAAACTTAATGATGGTGTTGGAATCGTGCCTGGCCATGCAGTTGTGGGTGAACAGGGAGTACAGGAGGGGACTGAGCACACACCCCTGGGGAGCTCACACACACATAGTAGGCTATATAATGTATACTGTAAATGACATAGTCCAACACAGTGATAGCCTTTGATGTTCCTTACACATGTAGAGGTCAGTAGAATGTAGTCATGCAGTATTTTGTGGAAGATCTATAGTAATCTCTACAGATATTGTTTCTTAATATGAAAACCCTGTTTTAGGGGAACTTTTAAAACTTGTATTTGAGGTTTAAAAATGCTTCTGAAATGTGTAATTTCCACTTGCTTTTCCATTACGAAAAATGTATCAAATGTATCCACAAATGGACACTCAGACAACACCAGCCTAAATGACGCAGAACAAGAACCAACATTTTAGGAAAAGTCACACACACTCTACAGCCCTGGAGAACATTTAGACCTCCTTGACTGTAAACCTAATGCTCCGCCCTCATCCCAACCAGTCTGATCAACACATGTCTGATTAGAGCTAGCACCACCAGTCAGCTCTCCATACATATGTAGGAGGGTATGGATGGTAGGAGGACAGAATAGAACGAAGCTTCCCTGGCCTGAAGTTGAACCATGAGTAAGTAACCTTGCCTGTGAAATGGGGATTGAGTTAGAGTTCAGCAGGGTAACAGTCTTATGCCAGTGCCAATGACCCAGTTTGAAACCTGATCGGTCACAGAGTGCCTTTTTGAACATTTCAGACAGGTGGACAAATTTACCAAACTCCCTGTCCAACCTCAGGAGCCAGGCGGATCTGTCCCTAGGCTGATCTGTAACACCAGATGAACCATAAACACAGCTAATATGCTAATCACTTCATGGTTAACCTTGCAGTAAACACTGCTGGATAGGCTGGAGAGATATCTGATGGCTGCATTCTGTCTGTGGATACTGTAGTTACCAGAAGGGTCTCCACCAGATTACATCTTGTACCTAGATCTAGGTGCAACATAGTGCAGTATAGTGCAGAGAGAAAGAGAAAGAGCGAGAGTGATTGAGAGAAAGAGATCGAGTGAGAGATTGACATCCATCATTTTAATCATCCATCACTTTACAGGGTACCGGTGGATTCCGTTGGATAGATTCTCCGCTGGGGTTGGGGAGAGGTCTATGCTCTCTGCGGTCAAGGATCAGGGTGAATGCAGAGGTCGTAGCGGTCGCGATAAAACACAGGTGGGGTGCGACAATCGTAAATCCTCACGTTAATCAGATGCCAATCGAGTACAGAGCGGAGTGGACGGATAGCAACTACTCACATGAAAACTGAAACGGGGAGACATAGGACCAGTGTTGGTGTTTTAAAGGCTCCGTGGTACTCAACCATTCGCCATGAATGAATCCCAAGGTTTACACATGGTTTTACAGGCTAGGCACAATGGCCATATACCCACGCTCACTAAGACCACTCTCCAACTTACCTTCCATAGCTAGGGGTCAAACCGCAGTCAGACAAGAAAATCTGGGAAGCATTTGGGGATTTCGGTCAAATGCACGGAGTACAGTAGAGTAACACATCTCATACTGCCTGTAAGCTTTCCTATCCCACTCCACAGTGCAATAGGTCTTGATATTTTTTTTCATGATCTCCCTCACCTTATTTGAAGCAAACTGAGATTTACGGACTTCAAGATCAATCTCCTCAACCTGTAGATCCAGCTCAGCCTGCCCCGATTATCAAACCATATGTTTTCCCCCCGTCTATAACAATATCATAATTCACAGGAAATTATTAAACATTTACTGCCCTGTGCAGAAATCTCAGTATTTTGCGTTTATAAAAGAATTGTAAGGAAACCTATGTGATAATTTCCAGTTGAGACACACACACACACACACGTAAAGGTTCTCTGTAGACATCTGTGAAACAGAGACAGAGCAGTATCTGTCATGAATGTCACTAACCACCAATAGTGGAGATTTATACTCCCTTGGCTGAGCTACAAAAAAAATGAATTTAAACCATGGTCCACAGATGAGCTACACACCATAGATTGATAGTGGACTCCTCTTTGTATCGGTGCCATTACAGCGACTGTGCAGCATGGGCAGCGCCATTGAGACCATCTCTAGTTTCAATTAGTCCATTTTCTTCTTCACGATCCTTCCTGATGACCTGGTTGGACATGACTTCAACAGGGTCACCAGGAGGAATCAGCCAATGAAGTTGGAAGTCTCATCCAGTTGACTACATTAAAATGATGGAAGCCCTCAATGATGCAGCCCATGCTATTATGGCCTTTTGGCCACTAGAGGACTCTATCATTCTCTATGGCTACAGACACTTTTATACAGACATGTTCACATGCCCACACTCAAAATGCTTGATCCAAAACTAGGTTTGTTTAGGCTTTTTTTCTATGGGTGTGAGATGGAATCCCTCACTCCATTAGAATGGTGTCGTAGTAATTATCATAGGCTGCACTGCTGTCCACTCTAACTGTGTGTGTCTATGTGTCAATGGGAAAAGACAGGTATAGGCGTGTGGGAGTGTTTTGTTGTTGAGAGGATGATACAGGCCATGACCCACATAAACACTCACATAAGCACCACACCCAGACTGACTCAATTATAGATGACGCCATCCATTTCGGGCCGTTTTATTATAAGATTGAAACTCCTGTGTGTGTGCTCTTCATAAACTACTGCTTATGTATGTGTGAGGTAAAGTTAGATATCAATAGCAGATCTGATTTGGAGACATCACTTTGAACTGTGTATTTTGGAGACACCATAGATGTATTGAAAACAGCACCGCCCTCTACAGGAGAATAGCAAATGAATAGTGAATGAAACCAGAAATCTCTAAAAAAAAATTCCATCACAAAGATTAATGATACAAGTTTGTCATAAAAGACATGTCTATAAAAGATTAGATACGGTGCATAGTTGTTGCAATATCGAACGTCAATATTTAAAAATCATGAAGCAAGTCACTTTTCTACTTGGTCTCGAACCAGTCTCCGAGCCACACATACTATTCATTAAGTTAAAACCTTCACAAGTGTTCCCATGTAGTCAACACAAAACCTCTTTTTCATCTTGGTTACAAACAACACATGCACATGATGAATATCCAAAAATAATGCAGTTCCTCCTTTCAAATAGACCCCAACAAGACATATTTGGTAGATAATACATAACAAGCATAAAAAATAAAATATTTTCAAGTGGTCTGCAACCTCTTTGGTTCAGACAGCCCGCCTGTCATAGATGTGGGAAGATGTTCGGTGGTTGGGGTGCTGCGATATTTTTGCTGACCGGGGGGGGGCAGAATTTATATGGGTTTTCTAATACAATACTAGTAAAGGCCCAGTGCACTTTCATTTTCAAGTGTGTGCTGCAGCACCCTGAGCACCCCTACTTCCCACAGCTATGCCTCCTGTAGTCATCAACATAGACTCCCTTAATCCTGAATGAGGGCAGAGTAGGAAGATTGTTTAATACCGGAAAGAACCGGTCAGAGCTAGTCAGAACCTGTCAGAGGTTCTTGCAGCAGGTCCTACGTTCCTCCTGGACTTCGCTAGCCGTTCCAGTAGCACTGGACAGGGTCACGGCACTGATTGACCCGCGGGTCACCTCTCGACTGGCCACCTTCTTGTGGATCGCTGGGGGTAACAGAAATGTTCACGTCATGAACACACACATCACATAAAAGGTGCACGGCAGAAAGGTGCACACAGAAGAATAATAGAGATTCACATGGCATGCTGTTGTCCAACGTTTTGTATACAAAGGTATGAAGCACAAGAGCAACATAATAAGAACCTGTGAGAACTTCCTGGAAAGCAGCTTCAACGTTGGTCGAATCCAGAGCTGACGTCTCCATAAACAAGAGGCCCTTCTTTTCTGCATGAGACCGAATACCTTGTTGAGTATATTCTCACATACATCATACTCAATCGTGCCATGAAGAACCAACCATAGAATTACTTGTCATTGGTGCAAAGCTGGTCATTTGTTCACATTACTGTCAGAAATGTATATGCTATACTATGAAAAAACAATATGAAAAATGTTGCAATATTCTGTCATTTTAGAACTGTCATTGACTGCATATTCCGCACTTGTCTAACTGGTAACTAAGTAACTGGTAAATGATAAATACCTGGCAATTAGTAAGTAACTATTAAGTTAACTGGCAACTAACTGCTAACTAACTGCTGACTGGTAACTGGTAAGTAGTAGATAACTGGTAACTAATCTCTCATGGACAGATTCTGCACTTAACCAAATTACCCAAGATTTCTGTTCTGGATTAACCAAGATTAACTGAAACTACTGTAACTAGTAAGTAACTGCTAACTAAGTAAATTATCACCTGCAAATTCCTTGGCCTCCACGGTGGGCACGGTCCTCAGGGTCTCCAGGTCACTCTTGTTGCCAACCAGCATGACCAGGATGTGAGGGTCAGCGTGATCGTACAGCTCCTTCAGCCAACGTTCCACACTCTCATAGGTTAGGTGCTTGGTGATGTCATACACCAGCATAGCACCCACCGCCCCTCTGTAGTACCTGGAAACACACACACACACACACACACACACACACAAGAGGATCAGACGAGTCGAGTCAGAGAAATATGTTCACTTGGTGGGTGGGTGTGTTTGCATACATGTGTTTGTGTTTGCAAATATCTGTGTGTATCTATTCATACTGAGGTGATTGGCTCTGTAGATCTCTGTATTCCTGTGTGTGTATTGTGTACAAGGAGTGTATGTGTGTGTGTATTGTGTACAAGGAGTGAGTGTGTGTATGTGTGTGTGTGTGTGTACCCACGCTGAGGTGATGGCTCTGTATCTCTCCAGCCCTGCCGTGTCCCAGATCTGAGCCTTGATGGTGAAGGTATCCAGCTGAACAGTGCGAGTGCTGAACTCTACTCCGATGGTCGTGCGGCTGTCATGGTTAAACTCATTCTTGGTGAAGCGTGACAGCAGGTTGCTCTTCCCAACACCAGACTCACCAATCAGAACCACTAAAAGATGACAGACATATTATCAAGTGTAATATATCAACACTGCATTTCTCAATGGTGAAAAGAATCATGACTTAGGTGCAATGTTAGATGTTTCAGGTATAACTGTAGCACAGGAGGCTGCTGAGGGGAGGACGGCTCATAACAATGGCTGGAATGGAGCAAATAGAATGGCATCAGACACACAGTGTTGGATATATTTGATTCCATTCCACCTATGCCGCTCTAGCCTTTACCAGTTAAGGTTCCACCAACCTCCTGTACCATATGGAGGTAGCATGACTCTCTGCTACATAAAACAGAATAAGGAACTGTTACTTCTCTCAACCCCACTTCACCCTGCTCAAGCATCATTCTGACACATCACGTGTACCCACTACCCTACCTAACATCACCAGACTTGGTGTCAAAGAGGTGCATGTCTAGCCCCGAGTGGAAACTTCTATGAAAATACAGTAATTACTCTTGACACTGTTAAACCTTATTCTCCACAAGTGCATATTGTTAGGTGACAAAAATCTATTACAAATACAAATAAGCCACAGTAGTCAATATAACCCTCTTTTAGGTCAAAGGTCACATTGGTTCTCTGCCATGCCCAGGAAGCTACTTCCTGCTTTCCTTGTCACCTCTCTTCCCTAAAAATATTAAACACCAAAGATCAAACTGCTCTCTCACACTCTAACCTTTGCACCCCTAAACTAAGCCCAAGGGCTTTGTGCACAAACCAGAGAATGGGGGATTTTTTTCCTTATAGAATCAGATTTCTTGACTAACAAAACACTCACCTTTGAAGACAAAGTTGTAGCTTTCGTCACCCATACTGTGCCTGTGTTGAGCACTGGCAGGATCCTCCACCTGTTTCAGTCAATATCCTAGGGCTGTTACTGCATTAGATCCCAGGATAGGGAGGACAGAACAAGAGAAAAAGAGAGAACAGCAGACAAGCTACTATCTTCTCTCCCAAGGAGCCAGGGTGGAAAAAGGAGAGAAAATGTTAGGGCTAACACTCCTCTTCCTTTATCTGTAGATAGGGGCAGTTCGTTTGTGGTTAGACGATCCCTGCTACTGCCGATCCCTCTGTGGCTCAGCTGACACATGGGAGAGGCAGAGGGGGAGGAAGGAAAGGTGAGGTAAGAGCAGGTGTAACAGGTAGAACCACTAGCATTAACAGCCAGTCATCACAAGAGAATAGACTCTACCCTCTTCATCTAGTCTGCCTACCTCGTCTGACAGGTGCGTCTTCAGTGTATGGCAGTGAGCCAGTGCTACGGCAAAAAGGATTACATTTCCCTTAGACAACACTGATCTAAGATCACTTGTGGGTTCCCCCTCAGGTTAGCATTTGTGGAAGATAAATGACAGTATTATATCAAGGAGCCTCCAGGCTACCAGGTAAATGTATTATTAAACTGTGAACGTGACAAAAATGTTTCACTAATTCCACAATAAGTCATCTAAAAGGTGGCCATTCATTCCAACGGAACCACTTTAGAATAACATTTTAAAAAGTTCCCTTTCCCATAATTTGAGGCGATAAAAAAATGACAGTAAATATTGTAGACATTTCATTTTAGCAACGCCATTAAGATATCAAACTTTTAGGTAATGCAGGCAAAATATTGAGTGGACTACTGAATGGAACTTGAATAATTCAGGGTTTGGTTCAATTCAGAAAGTAAGCAAATTCCATTTCCACATTTTCCTAACGGAAAAGCATTGGAATTTCAGTGTACTTCATGAATTGCCTGGAATTCAAATGGAATAGACCCCAGCCCTGGTATAATTATATTGTTCCTACAAGTCAGGATGGACACACTTAGAGGGTTCTTATTGACCAACTTTGTTTTATTTTGTAGTACAGTACTGTTAAAGGTTAGTTCCAACATGTTGAATTGGGTGATAGATTTAAGCTGAGGCCAACAGACAAAGCACAGCTATAGAAGCCATTGCCAAGGTTACCATAACGCTGAGATTCTCAGAAAAGCAAAAAGCTAGAACTTCACTGCCACACCATTCCAAAAATGGAAAACATTTTTTTCATTATATTTTATTCATACATTTTCCAGGAAGATTTTTTTTAATGAGACAAAACAGATTCTATATGTACTACTTACACATCAAATTAAAATACATAATGAATCAGAATAAAATGAAAAGGAAATCTGTCTGTCTTGTCTTTGTGTCTTCTTCCCCAGAACTTCTGTCTTTTTAATAACCATTATGACAGTTCTCAACCTTGTGACACGCCGGTGTGTGATGTCAATCTAGACCACCAATGGCAGACTCATTTGATTTGACTAGCCAGGGTTTGAGCAAATCGATCCATTTGATAAGCGTGGTTGGTGTTAAATGTTTTGTTGAAGACAAAAAAAGCACAGCAATCCTACCTTCAGGGAAGAACTCACAGCTGAGTGGAGATAGAGATATCCTATCTGGAATGACTATTTGTTTTATTTTAGGGAAGTGTGGGGGTTCTTTTAGCAATAAATAGAAAGAGTTTCGGGCAGGCTTAACTGATATCCGTGTGAGATTGACAAAGTTCTGTTTTGTGATTCTCTTCCTCCGGTCTTCATATACCTTACCCTGCAATCAGGGGCTTAGTCAAAAGGGTGGAAGGTTAAACACATTGCAGCTAGACAAATCCCTGGAATGCTTTATGAAGTTTCATAAACGGCTCTATGCCAATGCATTTCTATCTGCCGCACTACGAACCCTCCACCCCATTGAATAAACCAGGGGTAGGCAACCCTGTTCCTGGAGTGCCGCAGGTACTGCAGGATTTTATCCCAACTAGGCCCCACACCTGACCAACTGAGCTAATTGATCAGTTCAGTGATTGCCTAACCTCAACACGCCTGGTCATCCAGGTCAGTTAAATCAAAAACATGAAGTGCCTGCAGCCCTCCAGGACCAGGGTGGTCTACCCCTGGAATAAACACAGCTTTATTAAAGAGGAAGAGGGATTAGTGATTCTGGTAGAGTAAAGAAATTCTGTTTTGGAGAGGGTTTTGAGGGAGGCAAATCTGTGCCGTTCTCGCTCACCCCCCTCCCTTCACCAGGCACCCCTCTATTGAGGAAATGGTCTGGTCAGTCTGGTCCTGCTGAGCAGAGCTCCATGGACGAGGCTAAAATCAGGGGATAGGGGAGCCATGGTTAGGGAATGATCTGACAGGAGACTGCGGTGGATGTTTAGAATGGTACATGTCCTGACCGGGTTTCGTCTGTCTTTTTTGGATGGTTTATTTCTTCTCTCTTGGTTCTCTGTAGACAATGTATATGCGTGTGCATTCCTCTTGCTGCAGAGGTGGATAGTATGTATGCATGTGTCTGTATCGATGTGACTGAGTGAGTGTGTCTTTATGAGGGCTGTGAGCCCAGCAGTCTCTCAATGGCAGCGTTGACATCTCCTCCGGTAGCGATCAGGGCCTGCAGGTTGGCCTCTCGGTTGATGAAGCCCATAGCGCCCAGCTGCTCCAGCTGCTGCTGGAACTGCACCTCTGGGGTCTGGCTCTGTAGGGGGACCAGTCAAAAATCTCTCAATCAAATGTATTTATAAAGCCCTTTTTACATAAGCCGATGTCACCAAGTGCTGTACAGAAACCCAGCCTAAACCCCCAAACAGCAAGCAATGCAGATGTAGAAGCACAGTGGCTAGGAAAAAAACTCCCCATTAAGGCCGGAACCTAGGAAGAAACCTAGAGAGGAACCAGGCTCTGAGGGGTGGCCAGTCCTCTTCTGGCTGTGCCGGGTAGAGATTATAACAGTACATGGCCAAGATGTTCAAATGTTCATAGATGACCAACAGAGTCAGATAATAATAATCACAGTGGATGTAGAGGGTGCAACAGGTAAGCACCTCAGGAGTAAATGTCAGTTGGCTTTTCATAGCCGATCATTCAGAGTTATAGACAGCAGGTGCGGTAGAGAGAGAGTCCAAAACAGCAGTCAACCAGTACACAGTAAAACAGAACGAGGGAAGACGGGTAGGTGCAGGTAGGTGTGTGTGTGGTACGTACCGAGGAATTCCCTCCTGCGAACATTTGGAGCATCTGCTGCATCATCAGTTGCTGGGCTGGGTTTTCCCCAGCACTCGGCGAAGAGGCAGGGTTCTCTGGAGCCACACCCCCACCCGTGGACAGGGGAGTTGTGGGTATTCCACCTGGTAATCCGCCCACTAGTCCCCCTGGTAGACCTCCAGGGAGACCTCCAGGGAGACCTCCAGGGAGACCTCCAGGGAGACCTCCAGGGAGACCTCCAGGGAGACCTCCAGGGAGACCTCCAGGGAGACCTCCTGGCAGTCCACCTGGTGCCAAACTGGGAGAGATCAAGGGGTTAGGGGGAGATTGCGTAACAGAGTATCTACTACTCAACTCTTTATTTCCCATTTGAACACTTTCTCCAGGTTGTGTGGCTGGAGAGTGTGTGTGTGTGTGTGTGTCATTGTTTTCCATAAGCGCTGGCTGTCGGCCAAACAACCAGTTAGACTCATTTTCAACTGGCTACATTTTCCACTTCATATTTTAATTTAAAAGTTTCAATTTACTAGTTCGTCGAGCCATCTCCCACCGGAATGAACAATGTGCATCTTCTAGCGATCTGTTGAGAGGATAGGTGCCTGTCAGTTCAGTCACAAAGAGAGTGATGCCAGGGTAACGCAGCATAGAGGAAGAGGCAAAGCGAGGTTTCACTCCCACCAGAATTCATCCAAAATTAGCCCAATGCTTTTCTATGGGCTTATTTTGGACCCAAGCTCCCGCCCAATGTCCCGCCCTACTTCCATTGAAAAAGAAATGAAAGCGGTGTCTTTTGTTTTTCACGCTATTTATATAGGCTATCGCAGTTGTATAAAGATTGAATATGTTGAATTCTGTTTTGTGTTGAAGTTTCTGTCGCCTTCTCCAGAGTCAGCAGATTTATATAATGAGATTTGTCTGGGATCCGTCTGTCAACGGAACGACTCCAATTGTTAGGGCCAGAGACATGAGCATCTCGTCATTATATGCAGATCTCTGGTTGCTGTCTAATTTATATACATGGAGGGAGAGAGTGTGCATCGTGCTTGTGAACTTGCACGTCGCATGTAATGTACGTGGTAATGATGAGTGGAAAGCCACGACTTAGCCTAACTATTGTTTTCTGACACATTCATTTATTTCATGTAGCCAGCCAAGTGGAGTCGTGGTGCATAGTTGATTGACAACTGAATAGCAAGTGTTGACTCGTTTATAAAAGGTGTCGAACTGACTGAATAAAGTCGATCTCCTATATCTCTTTGCCATTCATAAATGCGGCAGATGGTTATATGTCCATGGTGTCACATCGGAACAAGTAAACCAAAGGATTTCCTAGGTTTTGGGCCCTAAGGGAATCCTGGTATTAAAACGGAATTCAACAAAATATTTTTTTGTTTGTTGTTGACCTTCAGTAGTGAATCAAACAAATGTATTGAACATGTATTAATTTCGGCCAAGATTATCACAAGACACGAACACAATGGATCAGTGTTCATATTTCCTGCAACTTTCCTGGAGAGGCAACGAGAACTCCCCGTTTGTGTATGTGCGGCACATGGTTCACCACTGTGTAGCCGTTAGCGATGATGCTAATAAACACAGTCTTCTGGTAGATGGAAAGGCTTTCCCAAAAACCTTTTCAAGTACATCTTAACTACAATGTAGCCTGTGCATACCTGGCAGAATGCTATCATGATTATTTTCATCAATGTAGTGGGTATTTGTTACGCAAACTCTACAATCAAGTGTGCTACAAAGACATAGCTAAACAGCCTCACGCTAGGTGCAAACTGGAATTAAAGGGTAATTACAGCCAAAAATATAAATTTCTCAGATTTTTCCCCAGACCTCAAATGTAGTCTCCCGATGTGGTTTAAGCATTGTTGTGCACTTACAACATCCAATTTGGCTTGTTTCTCTATTTTAAAAAGTTTGATTTTGATAATGAAAACATGGGGAAAAATTTTAACCGTGAAATCATTTCCCCAGATACCGTGGGCTACTTACTTCAGTTCTGCTTTAATACATCATTTGAAGAACAATCATTGTGGTAATTCATATCTTGCAGTAAAACTGTAAATAAGACTTTAATCTCAAGAGTTAAAAAGGCTTGATGTTCTCTCTTTGACAATATCCAAAACAACTACCAATACACTGAATTCGTTCATTTTCAGTCATTTAAATTGTAAAGTCATGTCTTTCTACACAATACCACAACTTATGTTTCCAATTTGGGCGGTATTTAAGTATTGAATCATTTAGCTGTGTATTTCAGAAGCAGTCAAGACACCAAATAGACCTCTTTGGGCAAAAAGGAGCTGGGGGTGACTGGCTGGGCTGGGGGGGGGCGACTGGCTGGCTACTCTATGTACTTGTGGAGAACACTGGTGTGTGTGTCAGTGTGTACCTTGGCATGAGTCCCGGTGCCTCTGTCTGCAGTGTCTGTAGGCCCTGTTGTATCTGGAGGAGAGCCTGCATGGCCCGGGGGTTGGTCATCACAGAAAGAGCCTCTGGGTTCTGCATCTAAACAACAACAACATCAGTCAATCAAACTAACATTCTAAAAACAATCCCCAAATCTTCTGTTTTGGGTCCATCCCGTCTCAAGCAATCCAATCAGGTCCTTGGGACAGGTTCAACCCTCTCTCAGTTTGAGGCAAATACGGCTGTGTGTGTGTACCTGCTGCAGGAAGACGGGCAGCTGGCTCCTGAACTGTTCCTGCAGCTGGGGGTTTCCAGCCAACAGAGGGTTATTCATCAACACCTGGGGGAGACACAGAATGTGAGAAAGACAGAGAGAGCAGGGGGGGGGGGCAAGATAAAGAAAAACAGGAGAGAGAGAAACAGAAGGTCAGGGTCCTGTCGTTCACCAGCTGCTTTCCCAGTGTTCACCCTCTTCCTCACATCTGTCTGTCTATCAAAATGGAGACACCTAGCGGTAAAGCACTGCCAGCTGGATCTGTTCTAGACACCTAGCGGTAAAGCACTGCCAGCTGGATCTGTTCTAGACACCTAGCGGTAAAGCACTGCCAGCTGGATCTGTTCTAGACACCTAGCGGTAAAGCACTGCCAGCTGGATCTGTTCTAGACACCTAGCGGTAAAGCAAAGCCAGCTGGATCTGTTCTAGACACCTAGCGGTAAAGCAAAGCCAGCTGGATCTGTTCTAGACACCTAGCGGTAAAGCACTGCCAGCTGGATCTGTTCTAGACACCTAGCGGTAAAGCACTGCCAGCTGGATCTGTTCTAGACACCTAGCGGTAAAGCACTGCCAGCTGGATCTGTTCTAGACACCTAAGCGGTAAAGCACTGCCAGCTGGATCTGTTCCGTACAGCTTCCCAAGGACTACTACTCTGAGCAGGGCTGCTGATTTAGGATCATCCCCCCGTTATCTTATTCATTATGGTCTAGAACAGGGATTGGAAACTTTGATGTGAATGGGGGCCACAAAATCTGAACTCAACATGAAGGGCCTCAGTGGCCCAAATTCATACCCACACATACAGCCCTAGCCTTTTGAGTGCCCTAAGTTACATTTCGTTGCCCCCCTCGACAGGAGAGAAAAAAAAAATATTTAGATTTCATTTCCTGCAATTCTACACATTTTGCCACGGGGCAGAGAGAAGATTTAGCAATTTTATGACACATTCTCTGTAATTCCACTCATTTTGCCATGGGGCAAAGAAAAATGCAGTTTTACAGCTAATTTACTGCAATTCTACTAATTTAGCAATAGGGTGGAGAGAAATGTTTGTAGTTTTGAATATGATATCAGCAAAGACTGACTAACAAATTCAATGGGGGGCCCCCCGGCCGGGGGGTAATTTGACCATGATTACAAGTTTAGATAGCTGGCTAGACTAATTTACAAATCTAAAATGTTTTAGCTGACATTGGTATTTGAGTGACTGTCGGTGACTGAGATAACAAGAGAACAACTGCTGATGCACAACCAAATTTCAATATTGCACCTTGTGTATTCTACCATTCTAATGCTCAACAATAAGTTGACCCTGACAGAGTTCGGGGGGGGGGAGCCCGTTGCTCATCCCTGGTCTAAAAGGCTAAACTGATCCTAGATCATCACTCCCACGCTTTGTGAATAAAGGCCCAGATCTGCTTTATTGTTCTCATTACAAACAACCCATTCCCACTGATTCCTATAGATCCCCCTGCGTTCAGATTGGTCTCGTCCCAAATGGCACCCTATTCACTTTATAATGCACTACTCTTGACAAGCGCCCTGTAGAGCACCATAAAGAAATAGGGTGCCATTTGAGACACATCAATGACTTCCAGATCCATGCTAATCCCCAGGGCCCACTACTCTGCTGCTACAGACCTGGGAGGCCATGTCTGGGTTCTGGGCCAGAGACTGCATGATACTGCGCATGTAGGGAGCAGACAGCATGTTCTGCATCAGCTGGGGGTTCTCCGAGATCTGCTGCATCAGACTCTGCATGCCCGGACTGCTGAACATGCCTGGGACACACACACACACACACACACACACAGAGGGAGGTTGATGGTGCGTGGGTGTAGGTGTGTGCGTATGCATACTTTTACAATCCCCCGCTTGATATATGTATGGGTATCACTAATTTATATGTATGTATTTAGGAATTCACATCCACGTGATATTGCAGAAGCTCTCCTGAATGGTATTCTCTTAAGCAGGAAGTCTATGTATTCTCGTACCGTTACCCAGACTGGCAGAGTTGACGCCCAGAGGGTTGGACACATTGGGGGTGGTGCTGCCAGTGGCAGAGGAGCCTGTGGTGCCCGTGCTCCCTCCACCCTCAGAGGGGTTAGTTGAACCCCAGGGGTTGGGCAGGGGCTCCCGGTTCTCTGTCCTCGATGGCTGCACCCCCCCATCAGAGTTGCCCCCCAGGGCTGAGAAAGGGTTGTTTCCAAACTGGGAGAGAGGAGAGAGATAAGTCATTAACAACCTGTTTAATACCGGTTTCTGTTCAGCACTCTCCATGGGATAGCTGAGAGTTAGTTTATGAAACTAAAATAGCTCCATGAGTGAATCCTTACTTCCACTTAAGCCGAATTTGTACTTCGTCAGCAATGATGTCAATTGATGAACATTTCCCTTAAGTGGAAGTTAGGATTCCCCAGATACTCTCCATCTAACTAAAAAATTGATTGGAACTAGCGAGACCAAGAGGAATAACTTCAGTTAGTGCCATAATGGGTACCTGGTCTCGTGCAGCGCTGAACATGGGCTCCTGGATGTCTGTGTACATCCTGCGCAGGGCATTGTAGCCTCCGGGGATGCTCTCCAGGTTGCTAAGCGCCCGGTCCTGGTTACGCATCATTTCCTGCATCATGGCAGGGTTCCTGGCCAGCTCCATGGTCTGAGGAGAAGGGAACAGGAAGGGGTTTTAAGGATTTGTGATGTTATGAAAGAGGACAATATTGATAGCTAGACTAGGTTCTGGGGTATAGGGACTGAAGAAGGCTAGGGTGTTTCATCTGTGTTCGAGAAACCACCCCTAAGACTATTTCTTTATACAACTTAGAATGCAGCTAAACAAAGATCAGCCACTCAAAGCAGTCGACTTCCCACAGTTCAAAAATAATGATAACAAAAACAGCACCTGCCACATGACCCTACACCTTACTAACCAAGGCCAACTTCTGTGTACAGCCCAGCCAATCCCAACTTCTGTGTACACCCCAGCCAATCCCAACTGTCTGTGACACAGTAAACTCTGGCCAAACCCCCTTACTTGTCTCATAAGCTCTGGGTTGTTGAGCATGTGGGAGATCTCGGGGTTGCGCTCCATCAGCTGCTGCATCTGGGGGTTGGCCACGATCATCTGCCTCATCAGGTCTGGGTTGGACATCATGTTCTGCACCAGGGGGTTCTCCATGATCTGGGACAGCATCTCTGGGTTGGACATCAGCTGGCTCTGCATCTGCTGCTGCAGCTCCATGAAGTTAGCGGAGCCCATGCCCATGCTGCTCAGGCTGGACAAGCCACCGAACCCAGCTAGGAGGGAGGGAGAGGGGTATGATCAGGAAGCGGTGATGATAATGATGATGGTTGTCTTTCTGTATAAACTGTTGGGTGTGTGTGAGGGGGTGGATAGATGTGTGTATTTAGCCTAGTAAACTCACTCAGTATATTGGGTGTCTGTGGGGGTGCCGAGGCAGGGCCTCCAGTGGACCCTACAGTAGAAGGGTGGGCTGCAGAACTGGGGCCAGAGGAGTTGCCACTACTGCTGCCCACCTGGGTGGTGACAGAGGAAGAGGAACTAGCGCCATCTCCTGCCCTGGAGGGACAATGCATTGATCAGTTATGTTTAAATATTCACATCAACTTGGCATCTGCCTACAAATCTTCCATTGAAATACATGCAGGCCAGTTGTTGTGCAAACGCATCAGCTCACACACACATGGATTCAGCCCATATATTGTATATGTAAATGGCTTCACTGTGCTTATAACCGTATAGCTTCCCTCGCTATCCCTGTTTGTACCACGGCTCCAACAAGTGATACTCTTGTTTGGAAACCCACATGACCGCCCGCTTCAATACGTACTAACCAATTGCGCAAGTGGAGACACTTCAAGCTGTGGAGTAATAAGCATATGGCCTGAGTCAATCTAAACGCCACTACATACAGTACCAGTCAAAAGTTTGGACACGACTCCTCAAGGGTTTTTCTGAATTTTAAAAAACTATTTTCTACATTGTACAATAATAGTGAAGCCATCAACACTATAAAATAACATATATGGAATCATGTAGTAACCAAAAAAGCAGCCACACTTTGCCTTGATGACAGCTTTGCACACTCTTGGTATTCTCTCAACCAGCTTCATGAGGTGGTCACCTGGAATTATTTCAAATAACAGCTGTGCGACAGTCCATATTTACTTTAAGACATGAAGGTCAGTCAATACAGAACATTTCAAGAACTGTGAAAGTTTCTTCAAGTGCAGTCGCAAAAACCATCAAGCACTATGATGAATCTGACTTCCACGAGGACCACCACAGGAAAGGAAGACCCAGAGTTACCTCAGCTGCAGAGGATAAGTTCATTAGAGTTACCAGTCTCAGAAATTGCAGCCCAAATAAATGTTTCACAGCGTTCAAGTAACAGACACATCTCAACATCAACAGTTCAGAGGAGACTGTGTGAATCAGGCCTTCATGGTCGAATCGCTGCAAAGAAACCACTACTAAAGGACACCAATAAGAAGAAGAGACTTGCATGGGCCAAGAAACACGAGCAATAGACATTAGACTGGCGGAAATCTGTCCTTTGGTCTGATGAGTCCAAATTTGAGATCTTTGGTTCCAACCGCCGTGTCTTTTTGAGACGCAGAGTCGGCGTGGTTCCCACCGTGAAGCATAGAGGTGTGATTGTGTGGGGGTGCTTTGCTGGTGACACTGTCAGATGTATTTAGAATTCAAGGCACACTTAACCAGGATGGCTACCACAGCATTCTGCTTCGATACACCATTTCATCTGATTTGCGCTTAGCGGGACTATCATTTGTTTTCAACAGAACAATGACACACCTCCAGGCTGTGTAAGGGCTATTTGACCAAGAAGGAGAGTGATGGAGTGATGCATCAGATTACCTGGCCTCCACAATCACACAACCTCAACCCATTTGCAATGTTTTGGGATGAGCTGGACCTCAGAGTGAAGGAAAAGCAGCCAACAAGTGCTCAGCATATGTGGGAATTCCTTCAAGACTGTTGGAAAAGCATTCCAGGTGAAGCTGGTTGAGCGAATGCCAAGAGCGTACAAAGCGGTCATCAAGGCAAAGGGTGGCTATTTGAAGAAACTCCAATAGAAAATATACTTTGATTTGTTTAACACTTCTTTGGTTACTACATGATTCCATGTGTGTTATTTCATATATTTGATGTCTTAACTAGTATTATACAATGTAGAAAATATTAAAAAGAAAAGAAAAACCCTTGAATGAGTAGGTTTCCAAACTTTTGACTGATACTGTATAGCTTATTCACTTCTTCAAAATGTTATCAAGCAATTCCTATTCCTGCCACTGACATATCCTACTGAAACACAAAATGTTCATGCTGCTTTGAGAAGTTGCACCATCTTACTTGTGTGCTGTCTTTATGACCAGGTGGACTGTCAGGCCATCCTTGATGCCGTGCTGGTTGAGAGAGTCCCCGTCTTTCAGTATCTTCCCTGCAAAGATCAGAACCAACTGATCCTGCTTGGCTTTGAACCTCCGTGAGATCTCCTCTTTAAACTGGAGAGAGAGGTCATTGTTTGTTTATTTCACTTTTATTTATTATCTATTCCACTTGCTTTGGTCATGTAAACATATGTTTCCCATGTCAATCAAGTCCCTTAAAATGAGAGAGACAGATAGATATGGATGGACAGCAAGAGAAAGAGGCAGAAGAAAAGGGAGAAATCAAGTAAAGAAACAATTAGCTCTACTAAGCAGATTTGAATTCTAAAGCCTTGTTTCTGAGTAAATCCTCATTGCTTAACCTATTATAGGAATCCTACTACCTGATCACAAATACCACCTCATTCTTGGTGTTGTGCTTTTCACAATGGAAGAAGCTTAATATTAAAAGAACTGAATCCAACTGAAACAGCAAGCATACACATTCCTCTGAATACAAGACTACACTGTGATTCAACACCTGGCCCCAGTCTACAACTACAAAAATACTACACATATGAGAGGCACATTAAACAGGATAAGTTGTAGGCTATTTAGCTTTTCAGGGTACCAACCAGGACTGGAGGGACAGGAAGAAGTGGCATTTGCTGACAGATTCATAACAAAACAACTTAAAGTGAAACATGGGACCAGTGTATCATTCATTGGGAGAGGAGATTCACATGAACAACAACCTACAGTCCAGTAACTGACATTCAGAACAATGAGGTGCGGTTAGTATTCTTCTTCAGAATGTGTTTCTAGACGACCTACTTAGGAAGCGCAAATGTCCTGGAGAAACAGCTAAGATTAAGAAACTAGCTAGCTAGCATACTGGTTAGCACGTAGTCAACAAAATTAGCCAAACGTTAGCTAGTTAGCAATTTACCTAATGTTAGCTACTTACCTAGAAGCTGATTAGATGTTTTTGTTGCCATGACTAACATACAGAAGTCACGCGACACATTTTACTGACTGTGTAATCAGGGAATTCCTTACTAGCAAGCCGGTTAGCTAAATTCGCTAATTAGGGAACATACACTGTTCAACTGTTTTCAATACGGAGCGAGGAATAGTTGTGAGCCGTATTAACTAGCTAGCTATAGAACAACGCGTGTGAATAGCGTGTCAAGTCAATAGCTAGCTTTAAATATCGCTAAACTTGCCGATTCTGAAATGTTAGTTCGCTAGCTAGCTCGCAACATGCTTACACACACAAGCTAATCAAGCAAGGCAAGTGGGCAGGGGCATGATGATGTAGCATAGCAGCAAGTTGCTGCTCGCTAGCCAGCTATTACTGGTTCACAAAATCAACGAACCTGAGTGACAGACGCATCTTCCGAGATGGCGATTTCCTCCTTGTCTTTTGGGGTTTTGACTGTGACCTTGATAATAGTTCCCTCCAAACCAACAGTTGTATCATTGTTGTTATTAACAGGATCTGCGCCGCCGTTGTCCGCCATCTTTACTCCTCCGATGGAATCGTTCAGATTTGGCGTCCACTTCCGGATCAATATGGGTAATTACTTCCTATCCAGAAAAGTTTAACACATATCAATGATCTATTGAAGGCCCGCGTCACGTCTATTTCTTTGTGCACAAGCACTGTTCATTACACACTGTTCTCACCCTGAGATACCAATTAGCAGGTTTAAAGCTTATTTCCTACAATTCTACACATTTGTAAAGCTAATTTTATGTAAATGTTGCCATGTCTGTGTAGTCGTGCTATTTGAGTGACTCGAACATTACAAAACCTATGGGCTAAAAAAAAACGTTAGCTGACGTGCTATTTGAGTGACTCGAACATTACAAAACCTATGGGCTAAAAAAAAAAACGTTAGCTGACGTGCTAGTTGATTTGGACATTTTGGACCAGTTATAAATAGCGCTCTAGTACCGCGTTCACGTGCTAGTCGGCACTAGGAAACTGACATTTCTGACTTGCTAACTGGTTGTAGTTATACAAAAGCCGGGTTCAAATAATAAGCAATTCGGAAATTTCAAAGTTTCCTAGTTCTGACGAGTACAGGCTTGGGAAATTATTTTCCATGGAGGGCCACATTAGAGTATATTCTTGCGATCGCGGGCCAGAATCATATTGCAGGATTATACATCTGTGTTGACAGATATATCTACTGTAAATAACGTCCAGATATGCTACTTATTTTACTTTTTTTTTAACATCCACAGAAATGAACCACATCAATGTTCTCCTTTTGGTAGGTATTTTCATTATTAAATATGCAATGAACTACATGGAGGGAAAAGTACACGGAGAGAATTCATGTTAACTAACGGGTTTGCACAAAAACCCAAGAAAGACTAATGAAATATATACACAGCCTCAGTTTCACAGGTCATGAAATTGTCAACCATCACTTTTATCTCTATAAGGTTATCACTACCCACCCACCGCCTTGCATAATGAAGCAGACAGAAACACGTCCTTATCTGCATCTGTGGTGTCTGCATCCTCTGGCCATCTGTCCTGTGAATATATGCTAACACTGATTGGAAGATTGTGTGAAATGAAATGGCAGTTCTAATTGCTATGTTTTGATCAATTGATTCTGTTAAATGCCACGGTGGTGGTGGCTTTTGATGAACGGTATGACATTTCTGTCATTCGAAGATGACCTATCCATTGCTCAGGCCTCACAGAACCGTTTGTAGCTGTCTTAAGAATGGCAGAGTGTGTGTGTGTGTGTGTGTGTGTTCCTGTGTGTGGTTTAAGTGAGTGTATTGAAGTGTGTGTATACACTATATAAATACTGTGTCATGGAAAACTACAATCACATTGCTCAACTAACGGTGTATTTTAAAGACAGTATTATGAGGATGCAGGTGATCTACAGATTACATATGTATTCTGTATATTAGAGAGAGGACAACCAGTGAGACAGAGGGGCCATCTCTCCCTATATGTGTGCCTAAATGTCTATCCATGCCACCACAGCCCCAGATCCATTGAAAGAAAAATGTTGGCTTCAGCATGTTACATTGATTCTAGCAGTACTTCATACCTATGTACACCCACAATTCTAGAACATACCAAATACAAACATAAAGGATATCTAGCCCCCCAGCCAAAGCCCCTACCTTAACCCCCTGACCCCATCCCAGCTGCCCACACTGAAAGGACTGAGGGGGTCACGTGATCCCGTGCCCCACGCGATAGTACATCCGTTACATAGGGACCGATTGTTTAAGGATTCTGCTTCCATCAACAGAAAAAAACAGAGGGGATAACTTTTTGGAATTCAGCCCAATGGAGTTCTCTTTCATTCTCCTATCTCCCCTCCTCGGCTTGCAACGTCTCTCCTTCTCTCTCTCTCTCTCTCTCTCTCTCTCTCTCTCTCTCTCTCTCTCTCTCTTTCCCTCTACCCTCTCTCCATTTCTCCCCAGAAAGGTAGACGGTTAAGAGCGTACTTTTACTGAAGAAACAAGGTAAGGGACATCCTAAATATATCTATATAATGTTACCTTGATAGAAATGTATAGTTGTGCCAAAGAATAAGTTACTCAACTTAATGGTGAACTGAAGTCTTAAAGGTAAAGACAATGGTGAACTAGTGGTTGACTAAGCCTTGATCAAACACAATTTATTAAGTGCTTGGCAAAAGAGCTAATGTTTAACGCTGCTAGTTGTAAACGTCTATTCCATGACAATGTTTGTTTATTATATTTGGAGCACATGTTCATATATGTTAACAGGTCTCATTTTAAGACTCAGCTACAGTTGAAGTCGGAAGTTTACATACACTTAGATTGGGAGTCATTAAAACTTGTTTTTCAACCACTCCACAAATGTTTTGTTAACAAACTATAGTTTTGGCAAGTCGGTTAGGACATCTACTTCGTGCATGACACAAGTAATTTTTCCAACTATTGTTTACAGACTGATTATTTCAGTTATATTTCACTGCATCATAATTCCAGTGGGTCAGAAGTTTACATACACTAACTAGGCTGAGCTTTTAAACAGCTTGGAAAATTGCAGAAAATGATGTAATGGCTTTAGAAGCTTCTGATAGGCTAATTGACAACTTCAATTGGAGGTGTACCTACCTGTGGATGTATTTCAAAGCCTACCTTCAAACTCAGTGCCTCTTTGCTTGACATTGTGGGAAAATCAAAAGAAATCAGCCAAGACCTCAGAAGAAAATTGTAGACCTCCACAAGTCTGGTTCATTCTTGGGAGCAATTTCCAAACACCTGAAGGTACCATGTTCATCTGGACAAACAATGGCATGCAAGTATAAACACCATGGGACCACGCAGCCGTCATACTGCTCAGGAAGGAGATGCATTCTGTCTCCTAGAGATGAACGTACTTTGGTGCGAAAAGAGCAAAGGACCTATTTTTTTAATTTAACCTTTATTTAACCAGGTAGGCTAGTTGAGAACAAGTTCTAATTTGCAACTGCGACCTGGCCAAGATAAAGCAAAGCAGTGTGACACAGACAACAACACAGAGTTACACATGGAGTAAACAATAAACAAGCCAATGACACAGTAGAAAAAATAAAGTCTATATACAGTGTGTGCAAAAGGCATGAGGAGGTAGGCAATAAATAGGCCATAGGAGCAAATAATTACAATTTAGCAGATTAACACTGGAGTCATAAATGAGCAGATGATGATGTGCAAATAGAGATACTGGTGTGCAAAAGAGCAGAAAAGTAAGTAAAATAAAAACAGTACGGGGATGAGGTAGGTAGATTGGGTGGGCTATTTACAGATGGACTATGTACAGCTGCAGCGATCGGTTAGCTGCTCAGATAGTTGATGTTTAAAGTTGGTGAGGGAAATAAAAGTCTCCAACTTCAGCCAAAAAAATCTTATATATATATATTTTTTTTTGCAATTCGTTCCAGTCACTGGCAGCAGAGAACTGGAAGGAAAGGCGGGCAAATGAGGTGTTGGCTTTGGGGATGACCAGTGAGATAAACCTGCTGGAACTTGTGCTACGGGTGGGTGTTGTTATCGTGACCAGTGAACTGAGATAAGGCGGAGCTTTACCTAGCATAGACTTATGCGCCGACAGAGATGGCCGCCTCGCTTCGCGTTCCTAGGAAACTATGCAGTGTTTTTTTTTTTTTACGTGTTATTCCTTACATTAGTACCCCAGGTCATCTTAGGTTTCATTACATACAGTCGAGAAGAACTACTGAATATAAGATCAGCGTCAACTCACCATCAGTACGACCAAGAATATGTTTTTCGCGACGCGGATCCTGTGTTCTTCCTTTCAACCGGGACAACAGAATGGATCTTATGCGGCGACCCAAAAAAACGACTCCGAAAAAGAGGGAAACGAGGCGGTCTTCTGGTCAGACTCCGGAGACGGGCACATCGTGCACATCGTGCACCACTCCCTAGCATTCTTCTCGCCAATGTCCAGTCTCTTGACAACAAGGTTGATGAAATCCGAGCAAGGGTAGCATTCCAGAGGGACATCAGAGACTGTAACGTTCTTTGCTTCACGGAAACATGGCTCACTGGAGAGACGCTATCCGAGGCGGTGCAGCCAGCGGGTTTCTCCACGCATCGCGCCGACAGAAACAAACATTTTTCTGGTAAGAAGAGGGGCGGGGGCGTATGCCTTATGGCTAACGAGACATGGTGTGACGAAAGAAACATACAGGAACTCAAATCCTTTTGTTCACCTGATTTAGAATTCATCACAATCAAATGTAGACCGCATTATCTACCAAGAGAATTCTCTTCGATTATAATCACAGCCGTATATATCCCCCCCCAAGCAGACACATCGATGGCTCTGAACTAACTTTATTTGACTCTTTGCAAACTGGAATCCATTTATCCGGAGGCTGCATTCATTGTAGCTGGGGATTTTAACAAGGCTAATCTGAAAACAAGACTCCCTAAATTTTATCAGCATATCGATTGCGCAACCAGGGGTGGAAAAACCTTGGATCATTGTTACTCTAACTTCCGCAACGCATATAAGGCCCTGCCCCGCCCTCCTTTCGGAAAAGCTGACCACGACTCCATTTTGTTGATCCCTGCCTACAGACAGAAACTAAAACAAGAGGCTCCCACGCTGAGGTCTGTCCAACGCTGGTCCGACCAAGCTGACTCCACACTCCAAGACTGCTTCCATCACATGGACTGGGATATGTTTCGTATTGCGTCAGATAACAATATTGACGAATACGCTGATTCGGTGTGCGAGTTCATTAGAACGTGCGTTGAAGATGTCGTTCCCATAGCAATGATTAAAACATTCCCTAACCAGAAACCGTGGATTGATGGCAGCATTCGCGTGAAACTGAAAGCGCGAACCACTGCTTTTAATCAGGGCAAGGTGACTGGTAACATGACCGAATACAAACAGTGAGGCTATTCCCTCCGCAAGGCTATCAAACAAGCTAAGCGTCAGTACAGAGACAAAGTAGAATCTCAATTCAACGGCTCAGACACAAGAGGCATGTGGCAGGGTCTACAGTCAATTCTGGACTACAAGAAGAAATCCAGCCCAGTCACGGACCAGGATGTCTTGCTACCAGGCAGACTAAATAACTTTTTTGCCCGCTTTGAGGACAATACAGTGCCACTGACACGGCCTGCAACGAAAACAACTCTCCTTCACTGCAGCCGAGGTGAGTAAGACATTTAAACGTGTTAACCCTCGCAAGGCTGCAGGCCCAGACGGCATCCCCAGCCGCGCCCTCAGAGCATGCGCAGACCAGCTGGCCGGTGTGTTTACGGACATATTCAATCAATCCCTATACCAGTCTGCTGTTCCCACATGCTTCAAGAGGGCCACCATTGTTCCTGTTCCCAAGAAAGCTAAGGTAACTGAGCTAAACGACTACCGCCCCGTAGCACTCACTTCCGTCATCATGAAGTGCTTTGAGAGACTAGTCAAGGACCATATCACCTCCACCCTACCTGACACCCTAGACCCACTCCAATTTGCTTACCGCCCAAATAGGTCCACAGACGATGCAATCTCAACCACACTGCACACTGCCCTAACCCATCTGGACAAGAGGAATACCTATGTGAGAATGCTGTTCATCGACTACAGCTCGGCATTCAACACCATAGTACCCTCCAAGCTCGTCATCAAGCTCGAGACCCTGGGTCTCGACCCCGCCCTGTGCATCTGGGTACTGGACTTCCTGACGGGCCGCCCCTAGGTGGTGAGGGTAGGCAACAACATCTCCACCCCGCTGATCCTCAACACTGGGGCCCCACAAGGGTGTGTTCTGAGCCCTCTCCTGTACTCCCTGTTCACCCACGACTGCGTGGCCACGCACGCCTCCAACTCAATCATCAAGTTTGCGGACGACACAACAGTGGTAGGCTTGATTACCAACAACGACGAGATGGCCTACAGGGAGGAGGTGAGGGCCCTCGGAGTGTGGTGTCAGGAAAATAACCTCACACTCAACGTCAACAAAACTAAGGAGATGATTGTGGACTTCAGGAAACAGCAGAGGGAACACCCCACTATCCACATCGATGGAACAGTAGTGGAGAGGGTAGCAAGTTTTAAGTTCCTCGGCATACACATCACAGACAAACTGAATTGGTCCACTCACACAGACAGCATCGTGAAGCAGGCGCAGCAGCGCCTCTTCAACCTCAGGAGGCTGAAGAAATTCGGCTTGTCACCAAAAGCACTCAAAAACTTCTACAGATGCACAATCGAGAGCATCCTGGCGGGCTGTATCACCGCCTGGTACGGCAACTGCTCCGCCCACAACCGTAAGGCTCTCCAGAGGGTAGTGAGGTCTGCACAACGCATCACCGGGGGCAAACTACCTGCCCTCCAGGACACCTACACCACCCGATGTTACAGGAAGGCCATAAAGATCATCAAGGACATCAACCACCCGAGCCACTGCCTGTTCACCCCGCTATCATCCAGAAGGCGAGGTCAGTACAGGTGCATCAAAGCTGGGACCGAGAGACTGAAAAACAGCTTCTATCTCAAGGCCATCAGACTGTTAAACAGCCACCACTAACATTGAGTGGCTGCTGCCAACACACTGACACTGACACTGACTCAACTCCAGCCACTTTAATAATGGGAATTGATGGGAAATGTAAATATATCACTAGCCACTTTAAACAATGCTACCTTATATAATGTTACTTACCCTACATTATTCATCTCATATGCATACGTATATACTGTACTCTATATCATCGACTGCATCCTTATGTAATACATGTATCACTAGCCACTTTAACTATGCCACTTTGTTTACATACTCATCTCATATGTATATACTGTACTCGATACCATCTACTGTATCTTGCCTATGCTCCTCTGTAACATCACTCATTCATATATCCTTATGTACATATTCTTTATCCCCTTACACTGTGTATAAGACAGTAGTTTTGGAATTGTTAGTTAGATTACTTGTTGGTTATTACTGCATTGTCGGAACTAGAAGCACAAGCATTTCGCTACACTCGCATTAACATCTGCTAACCATGTGTATGTGACAAAGTAAATTTGATTTGATTTGAGATGACCTGCAGCCAGTGGGTCTGGATACGAATATGTAGCGAGGGCCAGCCGACTAGAGCATACAGGTCGCAGTGGTGGGTGGTATAAGGTGATTTGGTAACAAAAAGGATGGCATTATGATAGACTGCATCCAGTTTGCTGAGTAGAGTGTTGGAAGCTATTTTGTAGATGACATCGCCGAAGTCGAGGATCGGTCGGATAGTCAGTTTTACGAGGGTAAGTTTGGCGGCGTGAGTGAAGGAGGCTTTGTTGCGAAATAGAAAGCCGATTCTAGATTTGATTTTGGATTGGAGATGTTTAATATGAGTCTGGAAGGAGAGTTTACAGTCTAGCCAGACACCTAGGTATTTATAGTTGTCCACATATTCTAGGTCGGAACCGTCCTGGGTGGTGATGCTAGTCGGGCAGGCGGGTGTGGGCAGCGAACGGTTGAAAAGCATGCATTTGGTTTTACTAGCGTTTAAGAGCAGTTGGAGGCCACGGAAGGAGTGTTGTATGGTATTTAAGCTCGTTTGGAGGTTAGTTAGTACAGTGTCCAAAAAAGGGCCAGAAGTATACAGAATGGTGTCGTCTGCGTAGAGGTGGATCAGGGAATCGCCCGCAGCAAGAGCGACATCATTGATATATACAGAGAAAAGAGTTGGCCCGAGAATTGAACCCTGTGGTACCCCCATAGAGACGGCCAGAGGTCCGGACAACATGCCCTCCGATTTGTCACATTGAACTCTGTCTGCAAAGTAGTTGGTGAACCAGGCGAGGCAGTCATTAGAAAAACCAAGGCTATTGAGTCTGCCGATAAGAATACAGTGATTGACAGAGTCAAAAGCCTTGGCCAGGTCGATGAAGACGGCTGCACAGTACTGTCTTTTATCGATGGCGGTTATGATATCGTTTATTACCTTGAGCGTGGCTGAGGTGCATCCGTGACCGGCTCGGAAGCCTGATTGCACAGCGGAGAAGGTACGGTGGGGTTCGAAATGGTCAGTGATCTGTTTATTAACTTGGCTTTCGAAGACTTTAGATATGCAGGGCAGGATGGATATAGGTCTGTAACAGTTTGGGTCTAGGGTGTCCCCCCCTTTGAAAAGGGTGATGAGTGCGGCAGCTTTCCAATCTTTAGGGATCTCGGACGATACGAAAGAGAGGTTGAACAGGCTGGTAATAGGGGTTGCAACAATGGCGGCGGATAGTTTTAGAAAGAGAGGGTCCAGAATGTCTAGCCCAGCTGATTTGTACGGGTCCAGGTTTTGCAGCTCTAGCAGAACATCTGCTGTCTGGATTTGGGTGAAGGAGAAGCTGGGGAGGCTTGGGCGAGTAGCTGCAGGGGAGGCGGAGCTGTTGGCCGGAGGTGCTCTTGTTCTCAATGGACTTTACAGTGTCCCAAAACTTTTTGGAGTTAGAGCTATAAGATGCGAATTTCTGCTTGAAAAGCTAGCCTTTGCTTTCTTGACTGACTGCGTTTATTGGTTCCTGACTTCCCTGAACAGTTGCATATCGTGGGGACTCAGCATATTTGGGAACTCCTTCAAGACTGTTGGATAAGCATTCCAGGTGAAGTTGGTTGAGAGAATGCCAAGCGTGTGCAAAGCTGTCATCAAGACAAGGGTAGCTACTTTGAAGAATCTAAAATATATTTTGATTTGTATAACACTTTTTTGGTTACTACATGATTCCACGTGTTCTTTCATAGTTTTGATGTATTCACAATTTTTCTACAATGTAGAAAATAGTAAAATTGAAGGAAAACCCTGCAATGAGTAGTTTTGACTGGTACTGTATATGATTTGAGATCATTGCTACTCAGCGATTTGTACTTTGTCTTTTCGATTTTGTTGTCCACTGTCACCATGTCACACTTTTCCCCAGTGTCAGGACAAGTACTAAACTTATTAATGTTTCTATTGAAGTTTGCATCACAGTGTTTTGTCTTTGGCTACGCCGGATTAAGTGATATGACATGCTATTCTATAAAATAATTTCTCCGTAATTAATATTACCTGATTGAGCTAATCATGTAAATTTAATTAACTAGAGAGTCGGGCACCACAAAATAATATTTATAGAGCTATTATCTTCCGAATAAACTCTTAAAGACCTAGTAATATTTTACATCAATAGCCGTCAATATTAATCGTCATCTTAATTCAGTCTCATCTGAAAGTGGTAAATTCTTTGTTATCTCCACGAACCCTGGCTCACAAGTTGAATCAGCTATGCAAAATTGAGTTTAATAATTTATTTACTAAATACCTAATTAATCACACAGAATTACACATACACATAATTAAATCATAACTTGATTACAAATGATGTCATAAAGGAAAACGTCCCTAGCGAGCGGAACAGATATGACAGCTTGTTACACAAAAGAAAAGGGGCTGGGTTTGAGTGAAAGAGCGGGAAGACTGAGGAACAATGGGAAGAAGCTGTGCTATCGTAAATACAGTATCTTATGTATTCTAAATTACCGCCCATTTGGAAAAGGAAAATGCAATAAATATTTACTCTGAGCTGCGCTTCGGTAGGTTGGTGGTAGATGGGAGGCCGTGTTGCCCAACCGAGTCCTTTGAAGATAGTCTCTGGTTGTCAATTGGATACCTTGTAGTAACGTCGTTGGGTGATAGACGGGATACTCTGTCTGTTCCTTCCTAGCCCACGTTTGCATCTGCTGTTGCTAACTCAACGGCTAGGAGGTATCACTTCTGTAGTGAATAAGAGTTCAAAGTTCATACCATTCGCAACCAAAGCTCACGCTGATGTTAGCTTCGTTCTGTAGTTATTATCTGAACCATTCTGACATAGGACCGTCGTCCTCACGTCCTCGGAACAGGAAGCTATATTGTCGTAAAGGGCTTATATAGGAAGGGAGAGGAGGGCGTGCTTGAAACATTTTATAGCCCATGTCCCTTCACAGGGGTGGGCCACTGATTGAGCAGAGCCCTATCTTATGAAAACCCAAATCTCACATTTTAGAAGCTAAAATCACATTTCATCCCATCACGAATAATTTAATATTCAAACATTTGAAATTGAACAACAATTCCATGTGAATCCGATAACTCTGATGTGTAGACTTTCCACTGTTTAGTTTATGTCATCTTATCATTGATGAGAATGTCTCAGATGACAACCGAACTGACATCATATTCATTAAGTACCACCGCATATGTTCCATTTGTTGGATTACCAGAATATAGTTCATTTCCCCCCACCTTCTGATGTTCCCAGATTCTCTATGTTATTCAAGGGTTTTGCAAATGTAACCTCAGTAGGGTGGAGAGAGGAAAAAGGGGGGGAAGAGATATTTATGACTGTCAAAAACCTACCCCCCAGGCCAACGTCATGACAACAGCATGGAATAATGAGTGTGTGCTATAAAGATCATATCATACAGATACAGGTTTCTAACTCCCTCATCTCCTCCCCAGTATCAGTACAGGTGTGTCTAACTCCCTCATCTCCCCCCCAGTATCAGTACAGGTGTGTCTAACTCCCTCATCTCCTCCCCAGTATCAGTACAGGTGTGTCTAACTCCCTCATCTCCTCCCCAGTATCAGTACAGGTGTGTCTAACTCCCTCATCTCCTCCCCAGTATCAGTACAGGTGTGTCTAACTCCCTCATCTCCTCCCCAGTATCAGTACAGGTGTGTCTAACTCCCTCATCTCCTCCCCAGTATCAGTACAGGTGTGTCTAACTCCCTCATCTCCTCCCCAGTATCAGTACAGGTGTGTCTAACTCCCACATCTTCTCCCCTGTATCAGTACAGGTGTGTCTAACTCCCTCATCTCCTCCCCAATATCAGGAGCTATGAGGTGACCATTGCAAACTGAGTGTCCATCTGTCATATAATCCAGGTGTGTTTATCCCTCCTCTTCCCGTGCAGTATCAGGTACCACGCAGCAGCCACAGCAGCATCTCTCAGGATGCATAGCTTCATGGGCGGGGGCCTATTCTGTGCAATGGTGGGGAACATCCTGCTGGTGGTCTCAATGGCAACAGACTACTGGATGCAGTACCGCCTGTCAGGCAGCTTCGCCCACCAGGGCCTGTGGAGGTACTGCATGTCGGGCAAATGTTACATGCAGACGGACAGCATCGGTGAGACCACACACCATCGAGGGGTCAGGGGATGGAAGGATATAGATTATATACAGAGGGATAGCAATGACCACCTGATTTAAATGAGTTGGTCTGATGGAAGGGAAGGTCTAAGTGCATCCATTCACTGGCAGAAACGTAATAAATGGTTGCTTTACTTGACATGATAGAGACCTGTTGCTGAGAATGTCGGGCCAGTAATCAAAAGGTTGCTGGTTAAAATCTCTGAGCCACTAGGTGAAAAATATGTTGATGTGCCTGTGAGCAAGGCACTTAAACCTAGTTGCTCTGGATAAGAGAGTGTGCTAAATGTTCAAATGTTGACTTGAACATGAGGAGAAATGTTACAAAAGGGTACCACCTAGTGTCTGGGCATGACACTACAATACCATTCATTTTCACTCTTGGCTGGAAGAAGGGATGCATTTGACAAAGGCCTCTGTTATGTCACCCTGCACACCTCTTTCACTATTGCCCTCTAGCGTACTGGAATGCCACCCGGGCCTTAATGATCCTGTCCGGGATGTCGTGCTTCGCGGGCATCATTGCGGGCATCCTCTCCTTTGCCCACTTCTCCGCCTTCGAGAGGTTCAACCGCTCCTTCGCTGCAGGGATCATGTTTTTCATCTCCAGTGAGTCTCATATCACACACACACACACACACACACACACACACACACACACACACACACACACACACACACACACACACACTAGTTTTGTGCAGTATTTTCACCTCTTATATCCCCCTTCCTTCTCCCAGCTTTATTTGTTCTGCTGGCGATGGCCATCTACACGGGTGTGACAGTGAACTTCCTGGGCAAGCGCTTCGGTGACTGGCGTTTCTCTTGGTCTTACATATTGGGCTGGGTGGCACTGCTCATGACCTTCTTTGCAGGTAATAACTGACACACAGGATCAATCACAGTACTCAACCAACCCAGTCCAAAAACAATCAACCCTTAAGTCTCCCAGTGTTAGCAGATCTGAAGAGACCAGATTGTTAAAAGCAATATGGTGATGGTTTTTCCATAGCCTTCCAATGGGTTAGGGGAGCCTGGCTGCATCATATTACTGACGCCTATCTGGATCCATCAAACCTGATTGAGGGGTAGTGGCTGAAGGGAGGGTATGTCTACAGCTGGATTCTGATGCAATGTCCATTGTCCATTAACCTGTACGTGCTCTGTGTGTTCCAGGGATATTTTACATGTGTGCCTACAGAATGCATGAATGTAGGACAGGGGGCGGCCCTACACGCTAGAGAGAAAGACACAGCAAGATACACAAACTGTTTTTAAAAAGAGGACCATTTTACACTGAATGAATGACCATGTTTATCCAGAGGCCAACATATGACAGAAAGCCTTTGCGACTGCATGGGCCTCCATTCCCTGATGTTTCCAATGGATTTCCTGGATAAATAAAGGATTGATTTGGAAAAAATACAACAGCTTTCTGCCATACACATGAAAGGAACATTTACGAGAATGATAATGCATTTATTTATAAAGTCAATATGACTCATTTCATTAACTATTTGCAGTTAACAGGAGAATATGTTTCAAAATGGCTGACACGGCAAGGGTTATGATATCTCCGTAGTGCCTTTTTCAAAAGCAAGATGACAACAGGCTTTTTGTATATGCAAATGTGTTGTAGTTTTGATAAGGAATATGGGCAGCAATGCTGACTTTACAATTTCTCATATTTTCAATAAACTTCCTCTCTAAATGTTTTGTTGCCTCTAAGTTGATCCTTAATGCAAGGTCCACCTTTCAATGGCTCATTTTCCTTATTTTACATCACTTTCTGAGAAGAGGTTTTAGTTAGGGGTTGTTTTAGTGTGGATAGCCGTCTTATACGTGATGCACACAAAGTTATACCACAAGATGGCGGCACTAAACCAGTTTACATGAGCAGGGCTTTGCACATAGTGCTAGATGAGTTGCTTCTGTTGCCTGGGAAATCCCATAGCCAAAGCTACCGGATGATGGTGAAAGAGGACCACACCTTGCAACAGGTAAAGATTTGTCATACATTGTGGATATTATTTTCCTTGTCTATATCTACCACAATGAATCATGTTTTTACTCTCCCAGAGGCGCAGAGTTAAAGAGTGGGCCCAAGGTGGCCCCAGACACAAGCTAAAACCTGAAACCTCCAGGACATATCAAGATGCTTTTTATAGTTGAGATTAAGTTTATAAATTGCTTGGCTGGGCTGATGAGACAGTGGATTGCGCAGTCAGATGGAAAATAGTAAATTGACATTTTAACATCATAGATTTACCCTGTGGTATTACTGGAATAGGCACCAGCTGGAATGGGGTTTTAACCAATCAGCATTCAGGATTAGACCCACGTCAGCCACCTGTTGTATAATCTGTAATAATGAAAGTATTGCACAACCAAGTGGAAAACAATACATCAAGGTAAAGTCCAGAAGGTTTCTCAGGGGGATCACTAGGGCTACATGAACTGGCATGATGTCAACAGTCTGACAGGAGATAAGAAACCCACACGCTGAGTGAAGCCAGTCACCTTTATTTCACAGCTTAGTTGTTTGTGATAAAGGGCTTCCCCCGAACCCCAGCCCTCATCCTGTGGAAACTCCTATTGTCCTTTACGGCTGTTGACGTCTTCAAGAATATTTTTTGTTTAGCCTATCTACTGAAGGAACACGGGGGGGCACAGACAATGAGAGAAGAATGGGCTAGAATGTGAGGAAGAACAGAATGTGACGGATAATTCCTGGACCACCGGGGTGGGGTGGCAACATGTTCTTTCCAATGCTGAGTCCATAATCACAGCTTCCTCCTCGACAGAGATATTTGGCAATTGTCATCATCTGGAAGGGAATGTAACAGTAAGCGTTGAGGTAATGGGTGATTGGGCTATTCCTGAACCACAAACCATGACAGAAATGTAAATACATAGTCGCCAAATGCATAACTCTGTCCAAATTTCCTTACTTGGTGCCTTTGGCATCCTTACTTGGCCCCCTTGGTCCACACAGTGTACTGTTCTGGACAGATGTATTCAATGCCAGTAACAGTGAATCTGGACAAGCAAATATGTCATCAGTGCCGCACTGAAAAATATTTTGCTTAAAGCTTACTTTTATTTAATTATTTTTACTGCGTCATGGATACCATAGTGTCTTCATAAAACCAATAACAGTGACAGCAAAACAGGTTGTCTGCAAACAGAGGGTACATTTGGGGATAGTTCTCCACCATCACGTTGTTCTAGAGAGTCACAAGTGGATGCTATCTGTACTCTTTGACGGTATTACACATAGATTTGTTTGTGTGACTGAATGTTTGTCTGGGATTCTCTACTTGCACATTCATCTTCTGCACATCTATTCACTCCAGTATTTAATTGGAATATTGTAATAACTTCCCCACCATTGACTAATTATTTGTCTTACCTCCCTTATCTCACCTCATTTGCACACACTGTATATAGACTTTTTTCTACTGTATCATTGACTGTATGTTTGTTTATTCCATGTGTAACTCTGTGTTGTTGTATGTGTCGAACTGCTTTGCTTTAGCTTGGCCAGGTCGCAGTTGTAAATGAGAACTTGTTCTCAACTAGCCTACCTGGTTAAATAAAAGTGAAATAAAATAAATCAATAAAAATTATGGTCTGAAGGTTGTTTGCCAACCTACTGATCAAATTCCTCTTCTTTTTGTTGGCTGAACTCACTCACTCACGCACGCACGCACGCACGCACGCACGCACGCACGCAAGCTTGAACAATGAAACGCGCGCACACAAGCACGCACCCACCAAACACGCATGGCATGCACAGAGAACCATGAGGATGTTGGAAAGGCTATGGTGATGAGCTTTCCTCATACAGCAGCATCACAACTCAGTTAAAGTACTTACAAATAAGTAAATGAAAGTTATCATATAACCACTGTGGGCACACCAAAAAGTATTTTATTTGGGTTTCACACTAGGTTATACATGATCAATCGATACATTCTCAGTCTGCAGTGGAAGAATTGTTTGCAAGGTCAAAAACCTTGGACATAACTCCAGGAAACTTTGGCAATAAAGGCATCACATGCCGTCAGAGACCAGCCTCTCGGTCGGTCTCTGTCTGAGGTATGGCTAGTCAGACTGGGCCGATGACACCTGGTTGTGTAGAAAGTCAAAGCAGTCCATAATCCTGATTGTGTAGACCTGCAATTATTATTCTCAATTATTATTATATTTTATTATTATTCCCAGTTCAAAAGAAGAGATCCTCTTTCTCCAAATGAGGGTAAGCTATAGCTTCATAGACAGATGTTCAGACAGCGTGTATACACATGGTCACATATGGATGCAGCCAGGTCACCCGCAATATAAGTCCGTATTCGACGTCCATCCATGTTTGAGGACGTCTAGAGATAATGTGGAAACCGGTCACCACGGGCAACAGTGAGCGCTGTTACCTTCAAATAGGTTTTGGTTTTGCTAGGGTGTTGTGGATGGGTGTAAGCATCTGCCTCTGATTCCAAAGGTTGCAAGTTTGAATCCAGTGATAGAAAGTTATTTTTGTTTTAAGCCTATCCCAAACCCTTACCTTAAAAAACTTTATTTTTTTTCCGCCTAAAATGACATACCCAAATCTAACTGCCTGTAGGATATGCATATTCTTGATTCCATTTGAAAGGAAACACTTTGAAGTTTGTGGAAATGTGAAATTACTGTAGGAGACTATAACACATTAGATCTGGTAAAAGACAATACAAAGAAAAAAACATGCGTTTTTTTAGTTTTTAGTTTGTTCCACTATCTTTGAAATGCAAGAGAAAGACCACAATGTATTATTCAAGTTTAGGCACAATTTAGATTTTGGCCACTAGATGGCAGCAGTGTATGTGCAAAGTTTTAGACAATGAACCATTGCATTTCTGTTCAAAATGTTGTATCAAGTCTGCCCAAATGTGCCTGGTTTATTGATACATTTTCAATTGTGCACTCTCCTCAAACAATAGCATGGTATTATTTCACTGTAATAGCTACTGTAAATTGGACAGTGTAGTTAGATTAACAAGAATTTAAGCTTTCTGCTCATATCAGATATAGCTATGTCCTGGGAAATTGTCTTGTTACTTACAACCTCATGCTAATCACATTAGCGCACGTTAGCTCAACTGTCCCGTGGGGGGAGGTCACCTATCCTGTAGAGGTTTTAACGATTCAGAGTTAATGCCTAAGACTTCGGTGTTAAGGCATAAAGTTAACGCTAACCTTACAAATTCAGAGTTAATGCCTAAACTTAACCTTAAACACTTCAAAATTTGATATTTGTGAAACATGGATGAATGTCCAATTCTGACCTGAGACTGTGAGAGACATGTACAAGCAGGTACACACACAGGCATGCAAATACACACACACACACACACACACACACACACACACACACACACACACACACACACACACACACACACACACACACACACACACACACACACACACACACACACACACACACACACACACACACACACACACACACACACACACACACACACACACACACACAACTGACTCTCACGCAAAGTATAAGAGTTCCATAACCCTCCTGTATTTTTGTCCCTGAATTGTGTCTGTCTGGTGGTGGAGTGAGCTGACACAGCACGGTCCTATACAAATTGTCCCCATCCCACCCTTGTCCCTCACTCGTCCCATGGGCCTCTCTGTGCCCCCACCCATACCCCCACCCTCTACCCCACTCTCCCCCAGTGTGGCCCCCTTCGTCCCAACAGAGGAGTGCCAACAGCTCCCAAAACTAAATGCCTGCTGTCCTCTGACCATTTTCTCTCTCTGACTACACTTGTTTATGAATTATATTTCCAGACACTACTAGTTACTTTTTCTTTTGCATTTCTTTAAATGTGAAAACGTTTGCCAAGACAATGCTTCAACTCTTTTTCCGAACGGAAATCAACAGTTGACATGAACAAACAATTTCATATCCTTTTTTTCTACATTTTGACTCTGCTGCTGGTTACATTTGTATTATGTTGGGTATTGTGTTCCACTATTAGACAATGAGTCATACATGGATGGTTGTTTTAAGATACTTTATTGTGCCACACAAGGGAAAACTATAGTGGTGTGAACTTAGTCCACACAATACACGAGACAGAGAGATAATAATAAACATTGCACAGAAAATATATAATTTACACATCTTGCCGCATCATAAATAAAGTATATGTATCACTGAATATGAAGTGATTCATTGACTTTGAATACACAACTTCTGACAGGGGATCTGTACATGTTTTGAGGGTGTTTTTGAAGGACAGTCTGGTAGTATAAGATGTTTGGTTGGTTGAGTGAGTGAGTGAGTGAGTGAGTGAGTGAGTGAGTGAGTGAGTGAGCGGTCTTCAATGTCAGAGTAATTGTACTAGATGAATACCATCCAAAATGGCTGACAGACGAAGATCTTGTTGATGACCAAGATGTCATAACTCATTATTTGTCCATGGAGAGTGTGTTGTACCCCTTATCCACATACATCTTTTCATTTTAGTATCCCACAAGGATCTTCTGTCGACGGATCTTGACACCTTGGGCAGACTAAACATGGAACCCAGTGAATCGCACTCAGGAGTCACTCAAACTGAAAAAGAACAGTCTTGACTTGGATCCAGCTTTGGACAAATTCCACCCCCTTTCTCCGCATGACTTGGATCCAATCGCCTGCTCCTCTCATCCCATTGATCCAGACAGGCTTATCTGTCTATCACTGGTTTATCCCTATAAGGACACAGCTGTCTGGATGACTGCATGGGAAAATGGATCCATCTGGTTAGCCAACAGTTTGACAATAACCTCATACAGTAGGCCTAATGGTCAAGGTAGTGCACTATAGGGAATATGGTGCCATTTGGGACACAGCCCTAGTGTTTTCAGTGGTTAGGGGCTGTATCTTATAGACTAACGGGATTGTACTATAACATTATTTTAAAGGATAAACTCCCGAGTGGCACAGCAGTCTAAGGCACTGTATCTCAGTGCTAGAGGCGTCACTACAGACACCCTGGTTCAATTCCAGGCTGTATCACAACCGGCTGTGATTGGGAGTCCCATAGGGTGGCGTACAATTGGCCCAGCGTGTTCCGGGTTTGCCGGTGTAGGCCATCATTGTAAATAAGAATTTGTGCTTAACTGACTTGCCTAGTTAAATAAAAAATATATAAAAAATTGATAGGTTATATCTATGAACAGTTATGGTAGCTTATAACGGTATTGTAAAATCTAGAATAAATGCATAATGTGGAACATCTCCCAACTCAACTCATCAATATTTAGTCAAGTGGAAAGAAGAAATGAATGCACAACAACCTGTCATTGACTCCCCCCAGTCCCAACCACCACCTCCACTTCCACCTCCCTTCTGTCATCCATTCTTTCCCCACTGTCATTGACTCTCCCCAGTCCCAACCTCCACATCCATTCTTTCCCCACTGTCATGCCTCTTGAACCCATGATGCACCTCACCCCAACCCTGGCCGCATCATCCTCCCTTAATTAAATCAAATGTATTTATAAAGCCATTTTTACATCAGCAGATTTCACAAAGTGCTTACACAGAAACCCAGCCTAAACTCCAAACAGCAAGCAATGCAGAGTTACTGAAGAAGGACAATGGCTATATAACGTCCGTCGTTGGAAGGAGACCAAAGCGCAGCGTGGTAAGTGTTCATGATTCTTTATTTACTCAGAACACAAAACAACAAAAGAATAACGAACGTCACGTTCTGCAGGCTTCACAGAGCTAACAAAAAACAAGATCCCACAAACACCAAAAGGAGAATGACAACTTATATGTGATCCCCAATCAGAGACAACGATAAACAGCCGCCTCTGATTGGGAACCACACTCGGCAAAAAACAAAGAAATAGAAAACATAGATATAAAGAAACTAGAATGCCCACCCTAGTCACACCCTGGCCTAACCAAAATAGAGAATTAAAGCCTCTATGACCAGGGTGTGACAGTATCCCAAGGATCCCAAAACCTGACTCTAAAGGGGAGGGTCCGTGTGGGCATCCCTTCACGGCAGCGGCTCCGGTGCGGGACCTCCGCCCTCAGATCCCTCGGCTTTGGTGGTGGCCCTGGTGCATGGACCTTCACTGGAGGAACCGGGCCGCAGACCATCGTCGGAGAAACCAGACCACCGCGCATCGCCGGAGGCTCCGGACTGGGGACCATCGCTGGAGGTTCGGGACTGAGGACCGTCGCTGGAGGCTCCGGACTGGGGATCGTCTCTGGAACAGGTCTCACCGGACTGAAGAGACGTACTGGCAGCCTAGTGAGTGGAGCTGCCACAACACGTCCTGGCTGGATACCCACTCTAGCCCGGTGAGTGTGGAGAGCTGGCACCGGACGCAGTGGGCTATGACGGCGCACTGGAGGCATAGTGCGTATAGCCAGCGCAGGACTATACTGGACCATGGAGGCGCACCGGAGGTCTGGAGCGCAGAGCTAGCACAACTCGTCCTGGCTGGATACCCCCCGTAGCCCGGCAAGTGCGGGGAGCTCGAACAGGCCGCACTGGGTTTTCCTGGCGAACTGGTGATACCGTGCGTAGAGCTGGTGCAGGATAACCTGGGCTGAAGAGATGCACCGGAGGTGGCTGAATGAGTGGCTGAATGCCCACTCTAGCACGGCAACTGCGGGGAGCTTGCAGAGAGCGCACCGGGCTGTGGCTGCTCACCGAAGGCATGGTGCGCAGAACCAGATAACACGGTGCTTGACCAGTCATTCTCTCCCCACGGTAAGCACGGGGAGTTGGCTCAGGTCTACAACCTGACTCCGCCAATCTCCCCATGTGCCTGCCTCCCAATTTTTGGGGGGGCTGTCTATCATGCTTGCTTCGTTGCCGTGACTCCCTTGCTGCTTCCACCTGTTCCCATGGGAGGCGATCCCTTCCGGCCAGGATCTCTTCCCATGTCCAGGATCCTTTGCCGTCCAGGATGTCCTCTCATGTCCAGTCCTCCTGACCACGCTGCTTGGTCTGTTTGTGGTGGGATCTTCTGTATTTTTCCTTGTTGGAACATTGCTTACATTTTGAGTAAATTCAGATTATTACCCATACCTGTGTCCTGTGCCTGACTCCGCGTACCTATGAAAAGCTATGAAAAACTCCCTAGAAAGGCAGGAACCTAGGAAGAAACCTAGAGAGGAACCAGACTCTGAGAGGTGACCAGTACTTCTGGCTGTGCCAGGTGGAGATTATAAGAGTACATGGCCATTAAGGCCAGATCGTTCTTCAAGATGTTCAAAAGTTCCCACAGTAGATGACCAGCAGAGTCATACTAATGCTCTTTCGCACCGTTTGCAATTAAAGTAAGGATTCTGTAGACCGCATAGCTCACACAACACACAGCTATGTGATTCTGTAGACTGCATGGCTCACACAACACACAGCTATGTGATTCTGTAGACTGCATAGCTCATACAACACACAGCTATGTGATTCTGTAGACCGCATGGCTCACACAACACACAGCTATGTGATTCTGTAGACCGCATGGCTCACACAACACACGTCTGCTCTGCCTCCTATAGCCTACACTTGTAGAAAAAAACGTGTTATCTTGAACCTTAAAGAACCCTTTTGGTTCCAGTAAGAACCCTTTTTGTTCCAGGTAGAACACTTTTGGTTCCAGGTAGACCCAATCAAATCAAATCAAATTGGTCACATACACATGTGACCAAGCAGATGTTATTGCGAATGTAGTGAAATGCTTGTGCTTCTCGTTCCGACAGTGCAACAATATCTAACAAGTAATCTAACAATTCCACAACAACTACCTAATACACACAAATCTAAGTAAAGGGATAGAATAAGAATATGTACATATAAATATATGGATGAGCAATGACTGAGCGGCATAGGCAAGATGGTATAAAATACAGTACAGATGTCCAGGAGGAACAAGAGAACAATGATTTAGAAGAGATGGGATGAGTAATGTAAGAAATGTAAACATCATTATTAAGGTGGCAGTAATAAAAGGACTAGTGATCCATTTGTTAGTTGCCAATGATTTCAAGTCTGTATGTAGAAAGCAGCCTCTCTGTGTTAATGATGGCTGTTTAACAGTCTGATGGCCTTGAGATAGAAGCTATTTTTCTGTCTCACGGTCCCAGCTTTGATGCACCTGTACTGACCTCGCCTTCTGGATGGTAGCGGGGTGAACAGGCAGTGGCTCGGGTGGTTGTTGTCCTTGATGATCTTTTTGGCCTTTCTGTGACATCGGGTGCTTTAGGCATCCTGGAGGGCAAGTATTTTGCCCCCGGTGATGCGTTGTGCAAACCAAGAGCCGTGTGGTTGTGGGCGATGCAGTTGCCGTATCTGGCGGTGATACAGCCCGACAGAATGCTCTCAATTGTGCATCTGTAAAAGTTTGTGAGGGTTTTAGGTGACAAGCCAAATTTCTTCAGCCTCCCGAGGTTGAAGAGGCACTGTTTTGCCTTCTTCACCACACTGTCTGTGTGGGTGGACCATTTCAGTTTGTCCGTGATGTGTACGCCGAGGAACTTAAAACTTTCCACCTTCTCCACTGCTGTCCCGTCGATGTGAATAGTGGGGGGGGCTCCCTCTGCTGTTTCCTGAAGTTCATGATCATTACCTTTGTTTTGTTGACATTGAGTTAGAGGTTGTTTTCCTGACACCAAACTCCAACTGCCCTCACCTCCTCCCTATAGCCAGTCTTGTTGTTGTTGGTGATCAAGTCTACTACCGTTGTGTCGTCTGCAAACTTGATGATCGAGTTGGCAAAAAACTGTCCGATTTTGACAGACATATGGCTGAGACGCAAAGAAAATTCAAGGAGAGTGGGTACAAAAACAGTCAGATTATTACTGCCATTGAGAAAATCCAAAACAAATTCAGACATGTTCTCTTTCAAGGACAGTCTCGCAAAAAGAAGCATTATTGGGTTCTTACTACCCACTTTTTGAAGTGCTCTGAAAAATTAAGGGAATCATTCACAAAAATTAGCACATTCTAAGATCCGATGACAGTATCGGTAATGAGTATTTGGACCCTCCGATGGTCGTATTCTCGTAGGACAGAATTCTCAGAGACTAATTGGTAAACTCTGATTGCGCATCTACTGGATGGAAACTTTAAGTGAAATGGCTGTGCTTAATACATTGGCACTTACAAATGTAGATCCTTAAACACCCTCAAACAGGGAAACAGATCCCAATCAAAGGTGTTATTATGTGCTCCACTAAGGCAGTTATTTATCTTATAACTTGTCCTTGTAGTAAAAATTATGTGGGTAAACGAAGAGCGAATTAAAAGTATGAATCTTGGAGCATCGTAGCACCTTTAGGTGAAAAAACTTGACGTACCCACTTTTTGGAAGCAAACTACACTATTTGTCCCTACGTTATATCGGCATCAAACACGTCACCCTCCCAAGGAGATGGGGTGACCTTGACAATTTATAGTTAAAATGAGAGGCTGCCTGGATCTTTAATTTAAAAACCATTGCTCCCTTCTGTTATTTAACTAGGCAAGTCAGTTAAGAACAAATTCTTATTTTCAATGACTGCCTAAGAACAGTGGGTTAACTGCCTGTTCAGGTCAGGGGCAGAATGACAGATTTGTACCTTTTCAGCTCTGGGATTTGAACTTGCAACCTTCTGGTTAATAGTCCAATGGTCTAACCACTAGGCCACCCTGCCCCTCTGTCTCAACATAGACTTTGATCTGAAGCCATTCTTGTGATTATTGTGATTTTGCCTGTGTAGATTGTGTAGCCAATTGCATTTATGATCAGATGTTATCCCTTCATGCTTTCTGTATGTTCTATTTATATTAACCAATGAAATCAAGCCACAGCCGGCCATCATTACAGACACCTGTGTGTGTCCTTTGCCACTAAATAAACTAGTGACCCGCAGTGTTTGTCATTATAAAGTGGGTGGTTTGAGACCTGAATGCTTTTTGGCTGACAGCCATGGTATATAAGACCTTGTACCATGTGTATGACAAGAAAAATATTTTTATTGCTATAATTACATTGGTGACCAGTTTATAGCAATAAGGGAGCTCGGGGGTTAATGATATAGTATGGCCAATACACTAAGGGCTTTGTCCAGGCACTCCATGTTGCATTGTGCATAAGAACAGCCCTTAGCCATGGTATATTGGCCATATACCACAACACCTCGGGTCCTATTACTGAATTATACCCTGATGAAGACAGCTTGTCTGTCGAAACATTGGTTATTAGGTTATTCAATTATTGCATCTGAGCTCCTAGTGTTCTACTCTGCTAGCCAGCACCTCGCCTAAACAGGTGTTCTACTCTGCTAGCCAGCACCTCGCCTAAACAGGTGTTCTACTCTGCTAGCCAGCACCTCTCCTAAACAGGTGTTCTACTCTGCTAGCCAGCATCTCTCCTAAACAGGTGTTCTAATCTGCTAGCCAGCACCTCTCCTAAACAGGTGTTCTACTCTGCTAGCCAGCACCTCGCCTAAACAGGTGTTCTACTCTGCTAGCCAGCACCTCGCCTAAACAGGTGTTCTACTCTGCTAGCCAGCACCTCGCCTAAACAGGTGTTCTACTCTGCTAGCCAGCACCTCGCCTAAACAGGTGTTCTACTCTGCTAGCCAGCACCTCACCTAAACAGGTGTTCTACTCTGCTAGCCAGCACCTCTCCTAAACAGGTGTTCTACTCTGCTAGCCAGCACCTCGCCTTAACAGGTGTTCTACTCTACTAGCCAGCACCTCGCCTAAACAGGTGTTCTACTCTGCTAGCCAGCACCTCTCCTAAACAGGTGTTCTACTCTGCTAGCCAGCACCTCTCCTAAACCGGTGTTATACTCTGCTAGCCAGCATCTCTCCTAAACAGGTGTTCTAATCTGCTAGCCAGCTCCTCGCCTAAACAGGTGTTCTACTCTTCTAGCCAGCATCTCTCCTAAACAGGTGTTCTACTCTGCTAGCCAGCACCTCACCTAAAGAGGTGTTCTACTCTGCTAGCCAGCATCTCTCCTAAACAGGTGTTCTACTCTGCTAGACAGCACCTCGCCTAAACAGGTGTTCTACTCCACTAGCCAGCACCTCACCTAAACAGGTGTTCTACCCTGTTAGCCAGCACCTCACCTAAACAGGTGTTCTACCCTGCTAGCCATCACCTCTCCTAAACAGGTGTTCTACTCCGCTAGCCAGCAGCTCACCTAAACAGGTGTTCTACTCCGCTAGCCAGCACCTCACCTAAACAGGTGTTCTACCCTGCTAGCCAGCACCTCTCCTAAACAGGTGTTCTACTCCGCTAGCCAGCACTTCTCCTAAACAGGTGTTCTACTCCTCTAGCCAGCACCTCTCCTAGACAGGTGTTCTACTCCACTAGCCAGCACCTCTCCTAAACAGGTGTTCTACTCCGCTAGCCAGCACCTCTCCTAAACAGGTGTTCTACTCTGCTAGCCAGCACCTCACCTAAACAGGTGTTCTACCCTGCTAGCCAGCACCTCTCCTAAACAGGTGTTCTACCCTGCTGCCAGCACCTCACCTAAATAGGTGTTCTACTCCGCTAGCCAGCACCTCTCCTAAACAGGTGTTCTACCCTGCTAGCCAGCATCTCTCCTAAACAGGTGTTCTACTCCACTAGCCAGCACCTCACCTAAACAGGTGTTCTACTCTGCTAGCCAGCACCTCTCCTAAACAGGTGTTCTACTCTGCTAGCCAGCACCTCTCCTAAACCGGTGTTATACTCTGCTAGCCAGCATCTCTCCTAAACAGGTGTTCTACTCTGCTAGCCAGCACCTCGCCTAAACAGGTGTTCTACTCTGCTAGCCAGCACCTCTCCTAAACAGGTGTTCTACTCTGCTAGCCAGCACCTCGCCTAAACAGGTGTTCTACTCTGCTAGCCAGCACCTCGCCTAAACAGGTGTTCTACTCTGCTAGCCAGCACCTCTCCTAAACAGGTGTTCTACTCCGCTAGCCAGCACCTCGCCTAAACAGGTGTTCTACTCTGCTAGCCAGCACCTCTCCTAGACAGGTGTTCTACTCCACTAGCCAGCACCTCTCCTAAACAGGTGTTCTACTCCGCTAGCCAGCACCTCTCCTAAACAGGTGTTCTACTCCGCTAGCCAGCACCTCGCCTAAACAGGTGTTCTACCCTGCTAGCCAGCACCTCACCTAAACAGGTGTTCTACTCTGCTAGCCAGCACCTCGCCTAAACAGGTGTTCTACCCCGCTAGCCAGCACCTCTCCTAAATAGGTGTTCTACCCTTCTAGCCAGCACCTCTCCTAAACAGGTGTTCTACTCCACTAGCCAGCACCTCACCTAAACAGGTGTTCTACCCTGTTAGCCAGCACCTCACCTAAACAGGTGTTCTACCCTGCTAGCCAGCACCTCTCCTAAACAGGTGTTCTACTCCGCTAGCCAGCACCTCACCTAAACAGGTGTTCTACTCCGCTAGCCAGCACCTCACCTAAACAGGTGTTCTACCCTGCTAGCCAGCACCTCTCCTAAACAGGTGTTCTACCCTGCTAGCCAGCACCTCACCTAAACAGGTGTTCTACTCCGCTAGCCAGCACCTCTCCTAAACAGGTGTTTTACCCTGCTAGCCAGCATCTCTCCTAAACAGGTGTTCTACTCCACTAGCCAGCACCTCACCTAAACAGGTGTTCTACTCTGCTAGCCAGCACCTCTCCTAAACAGGTGTTCTACCCTGCTAGCCAGCACCTCACCTAAACAGGTGTTCTACTCCGCTAGCCAGCACCTCTCCTAAACAGGTGTTCTACCCTGCTAGCCAGCATCTCTCCTAAACAGGTGTTCTACTCTGCTAGCCAGCACCTCGCCTAAACAGGTGTTCTACTCTGCTAGCCAGCATCTCTCCTAAACAGGTGTTCTACTCTGCTAGCCAGCACCTCGCCTAAAGAAGTGTTCTACTCTGCTAGCCAGCTCCTCGCCTAAACAGGTGTTCTACTCTGCTAGCCAGCATCTCTCCTAAACAGGTGTTCTACTCTGCTAGCCAGCACCTCGCCTAAAGAAGTGTTCTACTCTGCTAGCCAGCATCTCTCCTAAACAGGTGTTCTACTCTGCTAGACAGCACCTCGCCTAAACAGGTGTTCTACCCTGCTAGCCAGCACCTCTCCTAAACAGGTGTTCTACTCTGCTAGCCAGCATCTCTCCTAAACAGGTGTTCTACTCTGCTAGCCAGCACCTCGCCTAAAGAAGTGTTCTACTCTGCTAGCCAGCATCTCTCCTAAACAGGTGTTCTACCCTGCTAGCCAGCACCTCACCTAAACAGGTGTTCTACTCCGCTAGCCAGCACCTCTCCTAAACAGGTGTTCTACCCTGCTAGCCAGCATCTCTCCTAAACAGGTGTTCTACTCCACTAGCCAGCACCTCACCTAAACAGGTGTTCTACTCTGCTAGCCAGCACCTCTCCTAAACAGGTGTTCTACCCTGCTAGCCAGCACCTCACCTAAACAGGTGTTCTACTCCGCTAGCCAGCACCTCTCCTAAACATGTGTTCTACACTGCTAGCCAGCATCTCTCCTAAACAGGTGTTCTACTCCACTAGCCAGCACCTCACCTAAACAGGTGTTCTACTCTGCTAGCCAGCACCTCGCCTAAACAGGTGTTCTACTCTGCTAGCCAGCATCTCTCCTAAACAGGTGTTCTACTCTGCTAGCCAGCACCTCGCCTAAAGAAGTGTTCTACTCTGCTAGCCAGCACCTCGCCTAAACAGGTGTTCTACTCTGCTAGCCAGCATCTCTCCTAAACAGGTGTTCTACTCTGCTAGCCAGCACCTCGCCTAAAGAAGTGTTCTACTCTGCTAGCCAGCATCTCTCCTAAACAGGTGTTCTACTCTGCTAGACAGCACCTCGCCTAAACAGGTGTTCTACCCTGCTAGCCAGCACCTCTCCTAAACAGGTGTTCTACTCTGCTAGCCAGCATCTCTCCTAAACAATTGTTCTACCCTGTTAGCCAGCACCTCGCCTAAACAGGTGTTCTACTCTGCTAGCCAGCACCTCGCCTAAACAGGTGTTCTACCCCGCTAGCCAGCACCTCTCCTAAAAAGGTGTTCTACCCTTCTAGCCAGCACCTCTCCTAAACAGGTGTTCTACTCCGCTAGCCAGCACCTCACCTAAACAGGTGTTCTACCCTGCTAGCCAGCACCTCTCCTAAACAGGTGCTCTACTCCGCTAGCCAGTACCTCACCTAAACAGGTGTTCTACTCCGCTAGCCAGCACCTCACCTAAACAGGTGTTCTACCCTGCTAGCCAGCACCTCTCCTAAACAGGTGTTCTACCCTGCTAGCCAGCACCTCACCTAAACAGGTGTTCTACTCCGCTAGCCAGCACCTCACCTAAACAGGTGTTCTACTCCGCTAGCCAGCACCTCACCTAAACAGGTGTTCTACCCTGCTAGCCAGCACCTCTCCTAAACAGGTGTTCTACCCTGCTAGCCAGCACCTCACCTAAACAGGTGTTCTACTCTGCTAGCCAGCACCTCTCCTAAACAGGTGTTCTACTCTGCTAGCCAGCATCTCTCCTAAACAATTGTTCTACCCTGTTAGCCAGCACCTCGCCTAAACAGGTGTTCTACTCTGCTAGCCATCACCTCTCCTAAACAGGTGTTCTACTCCGCTAGCCAGCACCTCACCTAAACAGGTGTTCTACTCCGCTAGCCAGCACCTCACCTAAACAGGTGTTCTACCCTGCTAGCCAGCACCTCTCCTAAACAGGTGTTCTACCCTGCTAGCCAGCACCTCACCTAAACAGGTGTTCTACTCCGCTAGCCAGCACCTCTCCTAAACAGGTGTTTTACCCTGCTAGCCAGCATCTCTCCTAAACAGGTGTTCTACTCCACTAGCCAGCACCTCACCTAAACAGGTGTTCTACCCTGCTAGCCAGCACCTCACCTAAACAGGTGTTCTACTCCGCTAGCCAGCACCTCTCCTAAACAGGTGTTCTACCCTGCTAGCCAGCATCTCTCCTAAACAGGTGTTCTACTCTGCTAGCCAGCACCTCGCCTAAACAGGTGTTCTACTCTGCTAGCCAGCATCTCTCCTAAACAGGTGTTCTACTCTGCTAGCCAGCACCTCGCCTAAAGAAGTGTTCTACTCTGCTAGCCAGCACCTCGCCTAAACAGGTGTTCTACTCTGCTAGCCAGCATCTCTCCTAAACAGGTGTTCTACTCTGCTAGCCAGCACCTCGCCTAAAGAAGTGTTCTACTCTGCTAGCCAGCATCTCTCCTAAACAGGTGTTCTACTCTGCTAGACAGCACCTCGCCTAAACAGGTGTTCTACCCTGCTAGCCAGCACCTCTCCTAAACAGGTGTTCTACTCTGCTAGCCAGCACCTCGCCTAAAGAAGTGTTCTACTCTGCTAGCCAGCATCTCTCCTAAACAGGTGTTCTACCCTGCTAGCCAGCACCTCACCTAAACAGGTGTTCTACTCCGCTAGCCAGCACCTCTCCTAAACAGGTGTTCTACCCTGCTAGCCAGCATCTCTCCTAAACAGGTGTTCTACTCCACTAGCCAGCACCTCACCTAAACAGGTGTTCTACTCTGCTAGCCAGCACCTCTCCTAAACAGGTGTTCTACCCTGCTAGCCAGCACCTCACCTAAACAGGTGTTCTACTCCGCTAGCCAGCACCTCTCCTAAACAGGTGTTCTACCCTGCTAGCCAGCATCTCTCCTAAACAGGTGTTCTACTCCACTAGCCAGCACCTCACCTAAACAGGTGTTCTACTCTGCTAGCCAGCACCTCGCCTAAACAGGTGTTCTACTCTGCTAGCCAGCATCTCTCCTAAACAGGTGTTCTACTCTGCTAGCCAGCACCTCGCCTAAAGAAGTGTTCTACTCTGCTAGCCAGCACCTCGCCTAAACAGGTGTTCTACTCTGCTAGCCAGCATCTCTCCTAAACAGGTGTTCTACTCTGCTAGCCAGCATCTCTCCTAAACAGGTGTTCTACTCTGCTAGACAGCACCTCGCCTAAACAGGTGTTCTACCCTGCTAGCCAGCACCTCTCCTAAACAGGTGTTCTACTCTGCTAGCCAGCATCTCTCCTAAACAATTGTTCTACCCTGTTAGCCAGCACCTCGCCTAAACAGGTGTTCTACTCTGCTAGCCAGCACCTCGCCTAAACAGGTGTTCTACCCCGCTAGCCAGCACCTCTCCTAAAAGGTGTTCTACCCTTCTAGCCAGCACCTCTCCTAAACAGGTGTTCTACTCCGCTAGCCAGCACCTCACCTAAACAGGTGTTCTACCCTGCTAGCCAGCACCTCTCCTAAAACAGGTGCTCTACTCCGCTAGCCAGTACCTCACCTAAACAGGTGTTCTACTCCGCTAGCCAGCACCTCACCTAAACAGGTGTTCTACCCTGCTAGCCAGCACCTCTCCTAAACAGGTGTTCTACCCTGCTAGCCAGCACCTCACCTAAACAGGTGTTCTACTCCGCTAGCCAGCACCTCACCTAAACAGGTGTTCTACTCCGCTAGCCAGCACCTCACCTAAACAGGTGTTCTACCCTGCTAGCCAGCACCTCTCCTAAACAGGTGTTCTACCCTGCTAGCCAGCACCTCACCTAAACAGGTGTTCTACTCTGCTAGCCAGCACCTCTCCTAAACAGGTGTTCTACTCTGCTAGCCAGCATCTCTCCTAAACAATTGTTCTACCCTGTTAGCCAGCACCTCGCCTAAACAGGTGTTCTACTCTGCTAGCCAGCACCTCGCCTAAACAGGTGTTCTACCCCGCTAGCCAGCACCTCTCCTAAAAAGGTGTTCTACCCTTCTAGCCAGCACCTCTCCTAAACAGGTGTTCTACCCGCTAGCCAGCACCTCACCTAAACAGGTGTTCTACCCTGCTAGCCAGCACCTCTCCTAAAACAGGTGCTCTACTCCGCTAGCCAGTACCTCACCTAAACAGGTGTTCTACTCCGCTAGCCAGCACCTCACCTAAACAGGTGTTCTACCCTGCTAGCCAGCACCTCTCCTAAACAGGTGTTCTACCCTGCTAGCCAGCACCTCACCTAAACAGGTGTTCTACTCCGCTAGCCAGCACCTCACCTAAACAGGTGTTCTACTCCGCTAGCCAGCACCTCACCTAAACAGGTGTTCTACCCTGCTAGCCAGCACCTCTCCTAAACAGGTGTTCTACCCTGCTAGCCAGCACCTCACCTAAACAGGTGTTCTACTCTGCTAGCCAGCACCTCTCCTAAACAGGTGTTCTACCCTGCTAGCCAGCATCTCTCCTAAACAGGTGTTCTACTCCACTAGCCAGCACCTCACCTAAACAGGTGTTCTACTCTGCTAGCCAGCACCTCACCTAAACAGGTGTTCTACCCTGCTAGCCAGCACCTCACCTAAACAGGTGTTCTACCCTGCTAGCCAGCACCTCACCTAAACAGGTGTTCTACCCTGCTAGCCAGCACCTCACCTAAACAGGTGTTCTACTCCGCTAGCCAGCACCTCACCTAAACAGGTGTTCTACCCTGCTAGCCAGCATCTCTCCTAAACAATTGTTCTACCCTGTTAGCCAGCACCTCGCCTAAACAGGTGTTCTACTCTGCTAGCCAGCATCTCTCCTAAACAATTGTTCTACCCTGTTAGCCAGCACCTCGCCTAAACAGGTGTTCTACTCTGCTAGCCAGCACCTCGCCTAAACAGGTGTTCTACCCCGCTAGCCAGCACCTCTCCTAAATAGGTGTTCTACCCTTCTAGCCAGCACCTCTCCTAAACAGGTGTTCTACTCCGCTAGCCAGCACTTCACCTAAACAGGTGTTCTACCCTGCTAGCCAGCACCTCTCCTAAACAGGTGTTCTACTCCGCTAGCCAGCACCTCACCTAAACAGGTGTTCTACTCTGCTAGCCAGCACCTCACCTAAACAGGTGTTCTACCCTGCTAGCCAGCACCTCTCCTAAACAGGTGTTCTACCCTGCTGCCAGCACCTCACCTAAATAGGTGTTCTACTCCGCTAGCCAGCACCTCACCTAAACAGGTGTTCTACTCCGCTAGCCAGCACCTCACCTAAACAGGTGTTCTACCCTGCTAGCCAGCACCTCTCCTAAACAGGTGTTCTACCCTGCTAGCCAGCACCTCACCTAAACAGGTGTTCTACCCTGCTAGCCAGCACCTCTCCTAAACAGGTGTTCTACCCTGCTAGCCAGCATCTCTCCTAAACAGGTGTTCTACTCCACTAGCCAGCACCTCACCTAAACAGGTGTTCTACTCTGCTAGCCAGCACCTCTCCTAAACAGGTGTTCTACTCTGCTAGCCAGCACCTCACCTAAACAGGTGTTCTACCCTGCTAGCCAGTACCTCACCTAAACAGGTGTTCTACTCTGCTAGCCAGCACCTCACCTAAACAGGTGTTCTACCCTGCTAGCCAGTACCTCACCTAAACAGGTGTTCTACCCTGCTAGCCAGTACCTCACCTAAACAGGTGTTCTACCCTGCTAGCCAGCACCTCACCTAAACAGGTGTGCGTTTCTTTCGCCTCCAGATTACCAAAAAGGGTTCTTCCTCAAACAAAAAGGGTTCTCCTATGGGGACAGCTGAAGAATCCTTTTGGAACCCTTATTTCTAACAGTGTACCCTTCCTCCACATTGAACATTGCTTGTCCATCTGAACCTGTCGGTTATTCTGCATCTCTATCCTTTTCTCATGGGGTGACGGTTGTGATGGGGGTTTAAAACTGAGGCCTACTCGAAATGTACGAAATTGTGTGTAGGATTTACATTAACAATGTGAAAACTGGAAGATATATTGGAAAGGTGGCACAGTTAATAAAATGACACAACTTCTGGGAAGCCAAGCAGTTTATTGTGAAGTGAGACTGCACAGTGTGAACTGATACATGATGTGGTCTCTAAAAGGACAGTTGGCACCTCTGGAAACTTAGACATTAAAACTCATGATAGGCACAGAAATAATAGATCTGAATTGGAGACAGTATAAAAAGAGCACCTAGAGCAACATTACATAAGGCAGTTATATCAAGTTATATCAGTATATCAGAACCTGTGTGATTACTGGCTTCAGTTGAGGATTGAACTACCTACCTAACACTTCTTTAGAAATACACAACCTTTGAAATGTCACAATGAGTCTGTTGTAGGCCTACACATGCCTATTGCTGAATACTGAAGTGTTAGTGGCATGTTGCGTCTGTGAGATTTAGGCTATAAAGAAACAGCATTTAACAGACTTTGGCAGCTGAGTCCGACCTCCTCCTCTCCCTAGAGTCAGGCACTTTGATTGTGTGTGTGTTCACCTTCTGAAGGAGTAAGTGCACCACCCAAGCACTCTTCAAAGCAGCTGGTAAGGGGAGGGGAGTGTGTGTGTGAGACAACCACATCTCTCAAAGCAAGTAAGAAAATAGGAGTAAAATACAACAATATTTTCAGCATTATAGTAACACAGTGTACACGGAAGGAAACAGATTAAGATTATAATACACAAACCATGGGATATTTTCAACCAGAGGTCGAAAAACAGCACTCATTTATTTAAGGCATTTGATCAACCAAGACGTTTCCATGTTGAAGCAACATCTGAAAATGACATGGTGGTGGCCATTTTACCTTCTTCAAAGAAATGACAACTCAGATATTTCAATCAATGCCTCGTTTTTTCCAAGATGTGTTTTTGTCAACCAGCTGATTAATAAATGGAATGTGTACACTCTTAGAATTAGTGGTGACTCGAGGAACACTGGAGGTACTCAATGAACCCCTGGAGTTCCTCAATATTTGCACCGTAGGTTAGTTGAGGGGTTCTTGCAGGAACCTTTCATGTTTCAACATAGCAAAGGGTTCCTGTCAGAAACCTGGACTGGAGGTGTGGCTTGGTAGGGGTGTGGCGTTCAGATTTTCATCACATGTTAAGGTTGAACAATGACAGTTCTGTAGCTTCAATGAGGCTTACAGAGGTGTACGAGTTCCTCAAGAGCCTATGCAAATCCTAATTTTGGACCTTGTCATCAGCCATGTTAATATTATGTTAATATTATATTAGAATATGTAATATGCATAAATATTCAAGGAAAATTGAAATTTGCATGATGAAACTTTACATGATGAACAGGAATGACATTTACTGTAATGGGTGGCCAAAAATAACTATCTGAAAGCCATACCTCCAATAAGATACACCTCCAATCTTCTGATAGGCTGCCACCTCTACAATATATTATTAAAAAGGTTCAGAATTGAACCTCACTCATCACAAAAAGGTTCTGATGTGAACCTTTACACAGTGGTTCCTCGAATAAATTTTATAATTGGTACTTTGGTTCTAAAGGTTCTTCCAGGCTCTGTTACTTCTAAGAGTGTATACTGTCTATTAAGGGAGATTTATAAATGGTTGACCCACTAAAATTATTCTTACAGAAACATTATGTTCAAGCAGTTGGAATCAGTCAAGAGCTGTCATGGTCATGAGACTGAAGTTGATTTGATATCATTGGAAAATTGACACCATCTCTTCCATAACCACATTATGAAGATTTTAGAACATTTCCAGAGCTTGCTGAGAATCCATCCTGTACTATACACTTAGTATAGTACAGGATTGTACTAAAAAGAAAACAGTGTTTTTTGGTAAATGAGGGGAAATAAATTATTGGTCAAAAGGACAGTTCACTAAACTCAATCCCACCTACCACCAAGCCTTAGACCAGCACCCTTTCCAGTGTAAAATTCTGCTAGAAAACTTTTTTGGGAATGTGTAGAGAGATGCGTGGCTACTGCAACTGCAGATCTGCTGACAGTAATAGGAATACATTAATCAATGATATAGCTAGCATGATTAAGAGTTAGGTCCTCAGTGATAACACTAACTAAACTGTAACACAAGTGGATTGTTAGTTTCTCTCTGGTGCTTGTGTCATCTAACATTCTATCTCTCTGGTTCTCACTATCCCAATCTGTCCGTAAGGGGTTGGCTTCCAGAGAGAGAGAGCGAAAGAGAGAGAGAGAGTTCAGATCAAGCCAGTCCTTTCATCATCATAGCAGTGGAAATGGAGACTTCTGAACAGAAGCAAGAAGTAAACAGTCGATCCCAGGCCAAAGCCAAGGAGTCTGGGAAGTGGGGTCTTTGGGATAGTGAGTCCTGAGGTGATTATTGCTGTGTCCTGAAGCCGGGGAGGCTGTATGGAGGAGCCCCTCTAAGCCTGCAGGCCGTGAGTTTGTTTTGATGCCATAAACCTTGAGTTATGTTGGGGGCGGCTGGAGTTTCAATACCTACAGTGTTGGATATGGGTGTAAGGGGTAAGAGTAGTGGTTCTTGGGGTAGTTGGTTCCTCCAAGGGTCAGAGTGTGAACTCCGGGGTTCTGGTTGTGTTGCTCCCCCAGAGTTTAGTACGGGGCTGGTTGAGTTGCACCCCGAGGGTAGGAAGGGGAAGTGGGTTGGGGTGAAAGGGTAGGGGCTCTGGGGCTGGTTGTGCTGATTCCCCAGGGTAGGACGGGGAAGAGGGTTCGGGATGAAAGATAGGGGCTCTGAGGATGCTGAGGGGAAGTGGGTATGGGGTGAAGGGTAGGGGGTCTGAGGATGCTGAGTTCCTGGAGTGCCTGTCTCTACTTGCGTCGGCGATGTTGGTGGTGATGGTGGCTTTGCATGTCTTCCATGGTGACCCTACCCCACACGCCGATCACGAACGCCTCGATCTCACACTCATTCTCTCCACGAGCGATACGGAAGTAGCCGTTCTCCCCCCAGTTCTTCCCCCACGAGTTGGCAGCAATCTGGGAAAAGTCATTAGAAAGAGTGGCATGGGTTAGAATGTGGATATAGTAGAGAGAGACCACAGGAGGCTGATGAGGGGAGGACTGAGGGCTGAAATAGAGGAAATGGAATGGCAACAAACACTTGAAAAACATGATTTTGATACCGTTCCCTGAATCTGCTTTGGCCATTACCACAAGCCTGTCCTCCCTAATTAAGGTGCCACCAACCTCATGTGGTAGATACATAATAAGATATTTACACAAATAAGAGACAACAAAGATGTGATGAGTAATGTGATAGGAGACATTACTTACCCAGTACTTCTTAGTTGTCCTATCATAGTTCCTCTCTTCTCCCCATCTGGAACAGAACACACAGACGAATTACTGACATGATTGTTTTAAACTAAAGGGAATACATTATTATGAACTTCAGAGGTTTCTTCATTTTTCACTGGAAGTAAAAATAATCTGATAATTATTCTGTTGTGAATTGGGTTGTTTTTAACCTTTTACAAGTAGCTTTTTAAATATATCCCACGCCCACATAGGAATGTGCACACCTGAGAGTGTTTTGACACAACTGACACAATTTGAGTAAGAGCTATAAGTATAGGTAGAGATGCGGAGTACAAAACATCTTTCATCTCTTAACAGCATCCTGAAAACAAGACGTTATTTATGACCATAGCTAAGGAAGACCAGAGCGATTATATTACCCAAACACACACACACACACAATCTACCCTGCATCCCACATCATTCAGATTCCTCAGCAGCAGAATTCCCCCCTCTGCCACTTCCCCCCTCGCAGCTCAGGAAACAGGAAGGAGAGGGATGGCCAGTGAGGAAGTGGTCACCGCCTGTCATCTCACAGACAACAACAACATTGCTGAAGGTTGAGTGAGGCTCTAATAAATACACCTTACCCCTGTAGAGGTCTCTCTCTCTCTCCTGGCCAATGCCCATAAATTCCCATCATCCTTAGCTTCTGGTCCTATCTGGCAGTTGCCCCCAGTTGGACTTGACCCAGCGTCCCTGCGTCCCCACCTGCGTCCCCACCAGTTCCTAGGGCCCCTAGGAGCCTCATATTTTATAAGGGAATAGGAATGCTGGGAAAGAGAGGTGGTGTTTTCAGTTGTTGCCAACTCGGTAGCCTGCCACCAAAACATTGGCGAATAATGTTTTATTACTTGACTCTGGTTTGGACAAGAGTTCAAGGGTCATCATGCTCTGAAAAAGCAAATACAAACAGCTGTACAAACATCACAACCACATCTGAAATAGATGGAGACTGGAGGTTGCCTGACGACTCAGACTGGATTTAATTCCGCTATCGCTACATACATTCAGTCTGAGACTGCCATCCTAGAGGCCATTTCTGCTGACACCAAAGTTAGGGACGTTGTCCCCCACGCCGTTTTACCCACTTGTGTTCAGGCTCTGGCCCAACCCATCGGTTTCTAGGGCCAATCAGAACAGTTAGAATGGGAGAAGTTGTCGGGGAGGAGATCAAATTCAGACTCACGGTGGAGAAGAAATGTTAGTGGGCGTGGAGTTTGGCCGGAGCGATGTGGATGAATAGCCAGGCAAGGCAGGATGTGGGTTTTGGGAGGCCAAACTGCGTGTGTGTGGGTGCGTTTGCGTGTGTGTGCATTTGTGCATGCGTGTGTGTGTGCGCACATGTGTGCATTTGTATGTGTGTGTGTACTTGTGTGTATACGGGCTGAGCCAGAGAGCCAGACAGAATTGGACCACTACGGAGCCCTTATCTCCCCCAGTTAGCGTTGTTCCCCCTGGACAATGAGGGACATACCAGTCCTCCCCCACCTTACCCCTGACCTCCTCTATGGGCCTGATCCCCTCTCTGTCCAGTACAGTTGGGATCAACACACCAGACAATTCCCTTTCCACCAGAGTGGACCTCAATGCCCTGAACACAAACTTTCCCAGGCCCTTGGCTTAATAGAACGCACTGCAGCGGGATTTTGCTTGTAAAAACATCAAAGCTTGTGACAGTCAGGCTCTATGCACCCTGTCCTGACCCCCCTTCTTCCCCCCCAACCCGTCCCCAAATCCATACCCTCGGTACCCACCGAGCCTCGTGTTCGTGGCCCAAACCAGTGAAAGAACCGCAGTGTCAGCGGAGGTTGGATGCAAAGGGAAGTTGAGCTTCAACCATCATCCTCATCATCATCAGTAGAGCATGCTGCTCAGACTAGACAACAGCAGCGTTTTAGGACAGACCAGACAGGACAGACCGACCAGACAGGACAGACCGACCAGACAAGACAGACCATACTCCAGCAGTGTTCCAGGACAGACCAGAGCTAGAGTGCACCCCAAATGGCACCATGTTCCCTATACAGAGCACTTATTTTGAGCTGAGCACTATGGGCCTTGGTGAAAGTAGTGCACTATAAAGAGAATAGGGCACCATTTGGGAATCAGATTTAAGCAATTGATCTTGATAGACAGAGACTCTAGTGTTCCCCAACTTACTTTTTTTTATATATATTTTTTTATTGTTGGAAATCAGCTCCAAATGATTCTGTTCCCAAGTATTCCCACGCATAATAGAAAGACACGTGATTGCAGGGAAACTTCCATCAACATGTTAAATGTGCAACCAGAGGGAAAAGAATTCTAGATCACCTGTACTCTGCACACAGAGACAAAGCTCTCCCTCACCCTCCATTAGGCAAATCTGACCACAACTCTATCCTCCTGATTCCTGCTTACAAGCAAACATTAAAGTAGGAAGCACCAGTGACTCGGTCTATAAAAAAAGTGGTCAGATGAAGCAGATGCTAAACTACAGGACTGTTTTGCTGTCACAGACTGGAACATGTTCCAGGATTCTTCCGATGGCATTGAGGAGTACACCACATCAGTCACTGGCTTTATCAATAAGTGCATCGAGGACATCGTCCCCACAGTGACTGTACGTACATACCCCAAACAGAAGCCATGGATTACAGGCAACATCCGCATCAAGCTAAAGGGTAGAGCTGTCGCTTCAAGGTGCGGGACTCGGAAGCTTACAAGAAATCCTGCTATGCCCTGCGACGAACCATCAAACAGGCAAAGAGTCAGTACAGGGCTAAGATTGAATCATACTACACCGGCTCCGATGCTCGTCTTATGTGGCAGGGCTTGCAAACTATTACAGACTACAAAGGGAAGCACAGCCGCGAGCTGCCCAGTGGCACGAGCCTACCAGACGAGCTAAATAATTTCTATGCTCACTTCGAGGAGAGCAACACTGAGGCATGCATGAGAGCATCAGCTGTTCCGGATGACTGTGTGATCACGCTCTCCGTAGCCGACATGAGTACGACCTTTAAACAGGTCAACATACACAAGGCCGTGGGGCCAGACGGATTACCAGGACGTGTGCTCCGGGCATGTGCTGACCAACTGGCAGGTGTCCCTGATTGAGTCTGTAATACCAACATGTTTCAAGCAGACCACCATAGTCCCTGTGCCCAAGAACACAAAGGCAACCTGCCTAAATGACTACAGACCTGTAGCCCTCACATCCGTAGCCATGAAGTGCTTTGAAAGGTTGGTAATGGCTCACATCAATACCATTATCCCAGACACCCTAGACCCACTCCAATTTGCATACCACCAAAACAGATCCAAAGATGATGCAATCTGTATTGCACTCCACAATGCTCTTTCCTACCTGGAAAAAAGGAACACTTAAGTGAGAATGCTGTTCATTGACTACGGTTCAGCATTCAACAGCATAGTACCTTCAAAGCTCATCACTAAGCTAAGAATCCTGGGAGTAAACACCTCCCTCTGCAACTGGATCCTGGACTTCCTGACGGGCCACCCCCAGGTGGTGAGGGTAGGTTGCAACACATCTGCCACACTGATCCTCAACACTGGAGCTCCCCAGGGGTGCGTGCTCATTTCCCTCCTGTACTCCCTGTTCATCCATGACTGCATGGCCAGGCACGACTCCAACACCATCATTAAGTTTGCAGACGACAACAGTGGTAGGCCTGATCACCGACAACAACGAGACAGCCTATAGGGAGGAGGCCAGAGGCCTGGCCGGGTGGTGCCAGAATAACAACCTATCCCTCAACGTAACCAAGACTAAGGAGATGATTGTGGACTACAGGAAAAACGAGGACCGAGCACGCCCCCATTCGCATCGACGGGGCTGTAGTGGAGCAGGTTGAGAGCTTCAAGTTCCTTGGTGTCCACATCAACAACAAACTAGAATGGTCCAAACACAGCAAGACAGTCGTGAAGAGGTTATGACAAAGCCTATTCCCCCAGGAAACTAAAAGATTTGGCATGGGTCCTGAGATCCTCAAAAGGTTCTACAGCTGCAACATCGAGAGCATCCTGACTGGTTGCATCACTGCCTGGCACGGCAACTGCTCTGCCTCTGACCGCAAGGCACTACAGAGGGTATTGCGTACAGCCCAGTACATCACTGGGGCTAAGCTGCCTGCCATCCAGGACCTCTACACCAGGCGGTGTCAGAGGAAGGCCCTAAAATTTGTCAAAGACCCCAGCCACCCCAGTCATAGAATGTTCTCTCTGCTACCGCATGGCAAGTGGTACCGGAGTGCCAAGTCTAGGACAAAAAGGCTTCTCAACAGTTTTTACCCGCAAGCCATAAGACTCCTGAACAGGTAATCAAATGGCCACCTGGACTATTTGCATTGTGTGCCCCCAACAACCCCCCAACAACCCCCCAAACCCTCTTTTTATGCTGCTGCTACTCTCTGTATATCATATATGCATAGTCATTTTAACTATACATTCATGTACATAGTACCTCAATTGGGCCGACCAACCAGTGCTCCCGCACATTGGCTAACCGGGCTATCTGCATTGTGTCCCGCCACCCACCACCCGCCAACCCCTCTTTTACACTACTGCTACTCTCTGTTCATCATATATGCATAGTCATTTTAACCATATCTACATGTACATACTACCTCAATCAGCCTGACTAACCGGTGTCTGTATGTAGCCTCGCTACTTTTATAGCTTCGCTACTGTCTATAGCCTGTCTTTTTACTGTTGTTTTATTTCTTTACTTACCTATTGTTCACCTAATACCTTTTTTGCACTATTGATTAGAGCCTGTAAGTAAGCATTTCACTGGAAGATCTAAACCTGTTGTATTCGGTGCACGTGACAAATAAACTTTGATTTGTATACAAATGATAGTAATGTTTGAAACTGCTATGTTTTAGTCAGACATTATATATGTTTGGTTTTTTTTGTGGTCAATTTGCAGTCTATAAATGATTTGTAATTATGTTCCTCCCACCCGACCATCTGCTCAAGAAAAAACTCAGCCTGCTGCCCGAATCTAGATCATCTACTGCATTTATAACATCCATGTGAAATACATACTCACAAACAACCAAGCAAACAGAGCACTCACTTGTTGTCAGAGACAAACTAGGTAAATAAAGTCTTCAGACATGGCTATGAATTATACCACAAAAATGCAGGTAGAAATACACACGGACAAATACACACATTACTAAAAGTTAAATGACACAACATCACATGGAGACCCAAACAAAGGCAGCAGGACGGGGCAAGAAGTGGATCCCCATCCTCTGTTTTTCTTGATCAATGGCCGATCAGATAAGAGTTAGAGAAACTGCCTCCATGACGGCTCTCAGCGGCTCAGAGCTCCTTTTTATTCAACTGACAGCATTGTTCAAGCCAAAGACAACAAACCCTCCAACTCCAGTTTTTATTATGTGGCTTTAGCATTGCACAACGCTGGAGCACACACGCACACACACACACACACACACACACACACACACACACACACACACACGCCAAAAATTCCACCGGTAGCTAACAGACTCAGATGGTGATAATTTCCGATAGGAAAGTATAGCATGTCATTGACATTTAAAAACCAGCTGGAGAAAAACACATCAAATGTCTCTTTACAAGAGGAAAGTGTGTTCATAACACATGTCTTTCCTTATTCTAGTCATAAGGGTTGTAAATGTCTAGAATAGACAGCCCAGACAAACAGTAGAAAACAAACACCTGGTCACTCAGACTAAACTATGATGGAAGTATTTGGTCGGGATGGGGTGTTGGGGGTAAAATGTGGGGGAGGGGAGATTAAGAGAATACTGTCTGGGAGGAAATGTGAGCTCTTCATAGAAGTTGCCCTTAGGCACAGATCTAGGATCAGCTTATCCTCACCAAAACCTAACCTAATCTATTAACCTCCAAACATCAACATTGACCTTAGATCCGTGTCTAGGGACTAGTTCATTCTACTCCCAGAGGGAGACAGAGGGGTGGGGGTGGGGTGACAGAGGTGTGACGAGAGGGGTGGGGAGGTGATCCAGGTGTGTAGTGTCTGCCTGCATTTTTGTGGTCTCCGTAGTAACTAAGGGGCTTGTCTGGGAAATAGAGGACTGGAGCCAAGGTGTGTCTCCGACAGAAGGAGCGACAGACAGAACGGGAGGGAGACTCTCTTTGGCACACTGGGGAACATAACACACCTGTGGTAGCATGCGGTCTGGGACTGTATACATGAAGATGCTTTCATCATTTGATAACTTGGAAAATGCAAACAAGTACACTGAGGTTTGCTATTGTTGGTAGACTTAGGCCGGAATTCAATGCAAGGTGAATTATAGCACAGTGCACTGTAACAGACTGTAAAGGTAATTTACACGTCAGCTGCAATGTCACCTGTATAGTGTGCTGCACTATAATCCACCTTGTATTGAATCCCTACCTTAGATATGAATTATGGAACATTTGATAAGATACAGTGCCTTGCGAAAGTATTCGGCCCCCTTGAACTTTGCGACCTTTTTCCACATTTCAGGCTTCAAACATAAAGATATAAAACTGTATTTTTTTGTGAAGAATCAACAACAAGTGGGACACAATCATGAAGTGGAACGACATTTATTGGATATTTCAAACTTTTTTAACAAATCAAAAACTGAAAAATTGGGCGTGCAAAATTATTCAGCCCCCTTAAGTTAATACTTTGTAGCGCCACCTTTTGCTGCGATTACAGCTGTAAGTCACTTGGGCTATGTCTCTATCAGTTTTGCACATCGAGAGACTGAAATTTTTTCCCATTCCTCCTTGCAAAACAGCTCGAGCTCAGTGAGGTTGGATGGAGAGCATTTGTGAACAGCAGTTTTCAGTTCTTTCCACAGATTCTCGATTGGATTCAGGTCTGGACTTTGACTTGGCCATTCTAACACCTGGATATGTTCATTTTTGAACCATTCCATTGTAGATTTTGCTTTATGTTTTGGATCATTGTCTTGTTGGAAGACAAATCTCCGTCCCAGTCTCAGGTCTTTTGCAGACTCCATCAGGTTTTCTTCCAGAATGGTCCTGTATTTGGCTCCATCCATCTTCCCATCAATTTTAACCATCTTCCCTGTCCCTGCTGAAGAAAAGCAGGCCCAAACCATGATGCTGCCACCACCATGTTTGACAGTGGGGATGGTGTGTTCGGGGTGATGAGCTGTGTTGCTTTTACGCCAAACATAACGTTTTGCATTGTTGCCAAAAAGTTCAATTTTGGTTTCATCTGACCAGAGCACCTTCTTCCACATGTTTGGTGTGTCTCCCAGGTGGCTTGTGGCAAACTTTAAACAACACTTTTTATGGATATCTTTAAGAAATGGCTTTCTTCTTGCCACTCTTCCATAAAGGCCAGATTTGTGCAATATACGACTGATTGTTGTCCTATGGACAGAGTCTCCCACCTCAGCTGTAGATCTCTGCAGTTCATCCAGAGTGATCATGGGCCTCTTGGCTGCATCTCTGATCAGTCTTCTCCTTGTATGAGCTGAAAGTTTAGAGGGACGGCCAGGTCTTGGTAGATTTGCAGTGGTCTGATACTCCTTCCATTTCAATATTATCGCTTGCACAGTGCTCCTTGGGATGTTTAAAGCTTGGGAAATCTTTTTGTATCCAAATCCGGCTTTAAACTTCTTCACAACAGTATCTCGGACCTGCCTGGTGTGTTCCTTGTTCTTCATGATGCTCTCTGCGCTTTTAACGGACCTCTGAGACTATCACAGTGCAGGTGCATTTATACGGAGACTTGATTACACACAGTGGATTGTATTTATCATCATTAGTCATTTAGGTCAACATATCATTCAGAGATCCTCACTTAACTTCTGGAGAGAGTTTGCTGCACTGAAAGTAAAGGGGCTGAATAATTTTGAACGCCCAATTTTTCAGTTTTTGATTTGTTAAAAAAGTTTGAAATATCCAATAAATGTCGTTCCACTTCATGATTGTGTCACACTTGTTGTTGATTCTTCACAAAAAAATACAGTTTTATATCTTTATGTTTGAAGCCTGAAATGTGGCAAAAGGTCGCAAAGTTCAAGGGGGCCGAATACTTTCGCAAGGCACTGTATATTGAATGCATTTAGCCTACAATAACATTTGACGAAGGTGAAGACTGAACACAAGACATCCACAGTAATACCACCCTTTTCTTCCCATACTGCCTCCCACATACTGACTGCCAAATGAAATGTAATCACAGAGCAACGGATAGAAGACAACACAAAGCTATAACAGACGGCAGATGATTGACAACCTTACCCTGTGATCCTGACGGAGTGTGTGTTGTGTTTGCGGTAGTGTGGCGGTTTGGTGAAGCTGACATCTGTGTGTTTATAGATCCCATTCTTATAGACGAAGAAGTCCTCATGGACCTCCAGGATGGCTGCAGGATACACAGGAAGAAAAACACAAGCTAGATGAACTGGAAACACAGAAACACACTTCATACAGGCAGACAAATCTAAAGCTTCTCAGATGGTTACAAAAGGACCAACCAAAGGCCCTTAGTTCATTCTTCAATATTGTTTGAAAACATAGCTATAATCAATTTTACTATTAACCCATATTAGGTAAAGAAAGCATCACTGTAGTTCAGAGGTAACCAAGGCCTGGTTTCCCAAAACCATCTAAGGTCATCGTTCAAAGCTTGTTCCCAAAACCATCGTTACTAAAGTTGCGCTTGTTATGCTTGTTATGCTTGTTATGCTTGTTATTTCTGGACTGCCTCAGACCACTCATCAAACAGCTAATTACTTCGTTAGATGTGTTTTTTCTCTACGCCACATTATACACAGAAGATCTCTGCTAAACATAGAATCAAGATGTTTATCTGTCTCTCTGTGACCGCCAATAACTTTACAATGAAGTTGACTACAAATTAGAGCTGGGACGATGAATCGAAAATGATTGACACCGACCATGCCGATCACTTATCGCAGGCATTTTGCTGATATCGTTTATTACGATAAGTAGCCTATACTAGAGAAATGTGAAGTTTGAAATGAAAGAAGTTTGCTAATATTGGTGATTGGCTACAACCATCAATCTAGTAGTAGTAGTTGAAAGGATCATTGAAAAAACTATTGTGCACATTAATGTTATACACTTATCGTTCTATTTATGATTATTGCATTGTTTTAGGCAATTTATTGCAACAAGCATTTTTTTCCCATATGGCACAGCTAAAAGTTGCCAATTTCAGCCTTATTGTAGCAGCTCTCGGTGGTGGTAGGAAGAGTAAACCAAAGCACAGTGTGGAAAGTGTTCATGACTCTTTTATCCAAGAAACACTCAAACAAAATAACAGAAGCGAAAACGGAAGCGTACAGGCTAAGACACTAACAGGCTATCCCACAACCTAATGGTGGGAAAAGGGCTGCCTAAGTATGATCCCCAATCAGAGACAACGATAGACTCTGATTAGGAACCACATGCGCCCAAAAACAAAAACACAGAAAACATTGAATTTCCCACCCGAGTCACACCCAGACCTAACCAAACATAGAGAATAAGAAGGATCTCTAAGGTCAGGGCGTGACACTTATTCTAAAATGGATTGAAAATATATATATACAGTACCAGTAAAAAGAACACCTACTAATTCAATGGTTTTTCTTTATTGTTTTTTACTATTTTCTACATTGTAGAATAATAGTGAAGACATCAAAACTATGAAATAACACATGGAATCATGTAGTAACCAGAAAAGTGTTAAATAAATCAAAATATATTTGATATTTGAGATTCTTCAAAGTAGCCAGCCTTTGCCTTAATGACAGCTTTGCACACTCTTGGCATTCTCTCAACCAACTTCATAAGGTAGTCTCCTGGAATGCATTTCAATTAACAGGTGTGCCTTGTTAAAAGTAAATGTGTGGAATTTCTTTCCTTCTAAATGCGTTTGAGCCAATCAGTTGTGTTGTGACAAGGTAGGGGTTGTACACAGAAGATAGCCCTATTTGGTAAAATACCAAACAGCTGAAAATAAGCAAAGAGAAATGAAACTCCTTCATTACTTTAAGACATGAAGGTCAGTAAATCTGGAATATTTCATGAACTTCGTGCATTATCATAGGGTAAGCATTGGAATAAGCCACCGCAATATTTGAAGCCGTAGGTGATAATATCTCTCGAGGACAGTAGCTCTCCAACCCTGTTCCTGGAGAGCTACTGTCCTGTCAGTTTTCACCCCAACCCTATTCTATCACACTTTTTGATACGCTGAATCAGGTTAGTTGCGACTGGGGTTGGAGTGATAACCTACAGAAGGGTAGATCTCCAGGAACAGGGTTGGAGAACCCTGCTCTAGGAGCTGATCTGTCATCAGTATTGCCGAATAATTCTAATGTTAAGGTAAGATTTGAAAGGAGAAAGCTGATCTGAGAGCAGCGCTGCCTTTCTTTAGCTCTTATCAGCATTGACACATGCCTTCCCGAATGCACTGTATATCATTAAATATGTTGAAATAAATGTAATGTTCAATTGAGTTCTCTTTTGCAAATTGTAGGCTACTGTCTGTAATTTTGCTTAAATTCAACAACGCACTTAGGGAACTTTCTCTCTGCGTGGTGTTTTGGGAAACGTGTGATATAAATCTCCAGCCGTTGAAGGGACGATGCGTCGTAAGCCGACGTTTCATCGCGATCGGAAAACCAGGCCTTGGACGAAAATCTTTCTATGCTGAATGTTCAACCATATTGTAGCGAACGGTGGAGCAAGGACGCGAACCTGGGTAAATAATATCCTTACTTCTTCTGAGGACAATTTGCAATTTCCCCCTGAGGAGAACACACCCAAACATCAGAGTACAATTGTAGTGTCGGGACTATCTGATCTGGTGCACTGGAAACCCATTAGAGCTGAACTCCCTGTGACTTTCTCACAAGAAACCCCACTGGGAAAAACAATCTGGAACTCTCGCTGAGTAATTCCCACATTTGGAGGACTACCTGTTCTTACTAGGTTACCGTTCTCTTGTTCTCTTACTGCCAATAAACAAGGACACACACTCCTCTATGGCAAAGGCAACAACAGAAATTGAAGGAAAAAAGAAAGGACAAGTTGTCAGCAGGCCAATGTTTCAGTCCTGCTGTTTGCAACAATACATCAAGGCTGGAACAGGCTCAGGCTACCTCTGTACAACCACACGTATACACATACACGTGCACGCAAACAAATCAAATCAAATCAAATTTATTAATATAGCCCTTCATACATCAGCTGATATCTCAAAGTGCTGTACAGAAACCCAGCCTAAAACCCCAAACAGCAAGCAATGCAGGTGTAGAAGCATGGTGGCTAGGAAAAACTCCCTAGAAAGGCCAAAACCTAGGAAGAAACCTAGAGAGGAACCAGGCTATGTGGGGTGGCCAGTCCTCTTCTGGCTGTGCCGGGTGGAGATTATAACAGAACATGGCCAAGATGTTCAAATTCAAACACATTCACTCGCACACATAAAGGTATACAGTGTACTAACACTCACACAGTCTACATTCCACTGTCTATTTGTCATTCTCTATGTCTCTCTTCCTTTCAGTCTCACTTTCTATGCATTTCACTCTCTCCATCCAAACTTCTGAGGAATTTTGTATTGTTTCGGACAACCGTGTATAATGAACAGCATCAGGAACACCAGTTGTATCCCCTGGCTAGGTGACCCAGATCAAAATGAGTCTGAGGTCACAGACATCAGTCAACATCACAGTTCTTTCAAAGGTCAAATTCCCTACCTGAGGCCTCACCTTGTTACACTTGACACTTTTCACTGCTTGTGAGGCAGTGTGAAACATGTGTTAAGAACTTCTCTCTGTTCTACAAAGAGAAAGGGAGCTCAGACATGTCTGTTTGTGAATACTAGCAGATGCTTGGTGATGTTAACTATTTTCAGCCAGGTGTTTTCCAGGTGACAATTTGTGTCCAAAGTAATTGTATCTTAGGACATTGTCTACAAATCATCAGTCCAACAATGTCCAACCATTGCATGATAGTTATATGAGAGTTATAGCCAAACATCTGGTACACATCCTCTCATACCCAATTTTTCTCCTTAAGCAGAAGCCAAGGCTGTCTTGCCCATTTGTATTCATTCAGAAAACCAAGAGATGGCTTTGAGCACTACAGCATACACATATGGTTCCAGTATCTCATAATTGTACAGTTGCCGATGGCAATTGCATGCACGCGCACACACAGTAAGTCATCATCACTAGACCATCCTACCTTGCACTGGGCCGTTATCCATAATCTCCTTCATGATCTCCTTCTCCTGTAAAGAAGCGAGAGATGGACAGAACTGTGATTAGATGAAAGGAAAGAGATGGACAGATCTGTAATTAGATGAAAGAGACAGTGGAGGGAATATCAACATAAATCTGTAGATAATACAGTACATCTCTCGGTGACTTGAGAGGTTATAGAGACAGATAAATATGCTGTAATGATTTCCAACATTAGGCATAATTTAGAATGATTGATGGTGAGAGGTAATAAACCGCAGGTAGGCTGTAGCTCAGTGAGTCTACTTTGATTAGGATATAGAACAAGTGGGTGCATGTGGGTTCTCTAAGTGCACATGTACTCTGGAAACAGTTAGGCTACCTCCTTAATGACACCCTATTCCCTACATAGTGCACTACTTTTGACGAGGGTCCACAGGGTAGTGTACTATGTAGGGAATAGGGTGCTATTTGGGACACAGAATTAATGTAACAGATACGGGCTTTCCAGTTGATCTACTGTAGCTCACTCCAGTAACATTCCCTGCTGCTACCCACTCTGTCTCTGATCAGTTGAGAAATCTGGCGTGTTCAAGTGTAAACCGGAAAATAGGCCCTACAGGTGAGTGATGTTGAGGGCTGATGTTGCCCAGAAGTGATCTAACTTTAGCCTACCATTTCATCACAAGGAATTAATTTATGAGCGAACAAACGGAGACTTCCGTACTTTCTCGATGGTATGGAAAACACATCAAGACAAATACGTGAGAGAGATTATGGGCTAATGTAGCGTGAGGAATTCAGCCATCTGTGTACGGAGCTCATGCAATGTACTTTACCATGTTTATGGAGGATTACAGTGTATGTTTTGCAAGCAGTGATAAACTGATGTCAGAGGTACACATCCCGTGGAGAGGTGTTGGACAGGAGATGTTTTGATGGTGGTAATAGTGTGTGTGTGCGTGCGTGCGAGTGAGTGTGTGTACATACGTTAGATGAGAGCCTGTAGGGAGGTGTAGACTGGTAGATGTCATTGTGGTAGGTGTGTGTGCTGGGGCAGCGTGCAGTAGCCTGTCTCTTCCCTCTGCCCACAGAGCGACTCTGCATCATACAGCGGCCCACCTCTGCTGTCGTCTGCTGGGGAGCAGAGAACGGGTAGCACTCCTCTGTCACCACACTAAGAGAGAGAGAGATGGAGACGGATAGATGATGAGAGATAGAGACATAGCGTATTCAATAAATCATTAACTTAAACTGACCCTTCATTTTATCATAAGGAAATATTGTGCCTGGTGTCATAGTGAAATATGTCCTACCCTCTGCGTCTCAGGTACCACCAGGCTCCGTCGATACGTCCTCCAGCACAGCCCCCTTGGTTGCGCGTGTCACAGGAAATTAGGTTCTGGGGCGACAGCTGAGGGGTCATGTGACCCATCGACTGGATGGAGATTCGATCCGATGCCACCGCTGAGCAATGGAAAGTGAGATAGAAAGAAAGATTGTTTTATGACCAGTATTTTGCAATATTGCTACATTTTCTTTACCCACATTTACCAGTATTTTACCAAAATTCCAGTAATTCACCAAAATACCAGCCAGTATTTTTTTTTGCCAGTATTTGTCAATATTTTGCCCGTCTTTACTTGCATTTTGCCAGTATTCTGCCAGTATTTAACTAGCATTTTGTGCATCACCTGCAGTGGAGAAGGCCCAGGAGGCAGCGCAGTTGCCCTGGTCCAGAGGTTCATGGATCTTTCCAGGCCACTTCTCTGCTGCATTAAAATACTGAGGCAGACGGTCATTCTGAGTATCCATATTCATCTGAGCATGGGGATAGCGAGGAGGAGGAATTAGCTAATGTGCAGTCTCAATTCTGTTTAAATGTACTTGACCACCTTGATGTTTTATTTGGAAGTATACAAATACAATTTATTATTACTCCCAAAAACCTACAGTAGGTGTTCCAGCGGCCAGACGGCAAGAGACTGACCCACCAACAGCAAGAGGAGGCTGACAAACCAACAACAAGAGGAGGCTGACAAACCAACAACAAGAGGAGGTTGACAAACCAACAACAAGAGGTGACTGACAAACCAACAAGAGGTGACTGACAAACCAACAACAAGAGGTGACTGACAAACCAACAACAAGAGGAGGATGACTGACAAACCAACAACAAGAGGTGACTGACAAATCAAAACAAGAGGAGGCTGACTGACAAACCAACAACAAGAGGTGACTGACAAACCAACAACAAGAGGTGACTGACAAATGAAAAACAAAAGCAGGATGACTGAAAACAACAACAAGAGGTGACTGGAGGAGGCTGACTGACAAACCAACAACAAGAGGTGACTGACAAACCAAAAACAAGAGGAGGCTGACTGACAAACCAACAACAAGAGGTGACTGACAAACCAAAAACCAGAGGAGGCTGACTGAGGAGGTGACTGACAAACCAAAAACCAGAGGAGGCTGACAAACCAACAAGAGGAGGTGACTGACAAACCAACAAGAGGAGGTGACTGACAAACCAAAAACAAGAGGAGGCTGACTGACAAACCAAAAACAAGAGGAGGCTGACTGACAAACCAACAAGAGGTGACTGACAAACCAAAAACAAGAGGAGGCTGACTGACAAACCAACAACAAGAGGAGGCTGACAAACTAACAACAAGAGGAGTCTGACAAACCAAGAGGAGGCTGACAAACCAAGAGGAGGCTGACAAACCAACAACAAGAGGTGACTGACAAACCAACAACAAGAGGAGGCTGACAAACCAACAACAAGAGGATGCTGACAAACCAACAAGAGGTGACTGACAAACCAACAAGAGGCGACTGACAAACCAACGAAAATAGGTGACTGACAAACCAACAACAAAAGGAGGCTGACAAACCAACAACAAGAGGGGGCTGACAAACCAACAACAAGAGGAGGCTGACAAACCAACAACAAGAGGAGGAAGACAAAACAACAACAAGAGGAGGCTGACAAACCAACAACAAGAGGTGACTGACAAACCAACAACAAGAGGAGGCTGACAAACCAACAACAAGAGGAGGCTGACAAACCAACAACAAGAAGAGGCTGACAAACCAAACAACACGAGGATGCTGACAAACCAACAACAAGAGGAGGCTGACAAACCAACAGCAAGAGGAGGCTGACAAACCAACAACAAGAGGAGGCTGACAAACCAACAACAAGAAGAGGCTGACAAACCAAACAACACGAGGATGCTGACAAACCAACAACAAGAGGAGGCTGACAAACCAACAGCAAGAGGTGATTGATAAACCAACAACAAGAGGTGACTGACAAGCCAACAACAACAACAACAACTTCCTAATGATGCTTTTGTGTGGAGCGTGCTCAGCGCATGGTGATTAATTATCCACAATAGGACTTTCATGAATGTAAATACAGTAAGATGACTGTGTAACACATGCAAATCATTGGCAAAAGTCTTAAGTTATTCCGGTAGAGATGACTGATTCACAGACGATTAGGACCATTTGGCCTAATATCAGATTCTGATGTTGTTCCCAACATAGTTCACTACTTTTCCCAGAGCCCTATTGAACCCTATGGAGCCCTATGGAGCCCTACCGAGCCCTATGGAGCCCTACCGAGCCCTATGGAGCCATTTGGAGCCCCATGAGCCCTACGCAGCCCTATGAGCCCTATGGAGCCCTATGAAGCCCTATGGAGCCCTACGGAGCCCCATGAGCCCTACGAAGCCCTATGAGCCCTATGGAGCCTTACGGAGCCCTATGGAGCCCTATAGGCCCTGGTAAAAATTAGAGCACTATATTGGGACGGAGACAGGCCAGGTATGGAGGTGGGAGGCATACTTAACCCTGCAGGTAAAGTTGAAGTCGGAAGTTTACATACACCTTAGCCAAATACATTTCAACTCAGTTTCACAATTCCTGACATCTAAAATGAGTAAAAATATCCCTGTCTTAGGTCAGTTAGGATCACCACTTATTTTAAGAATGTGAAATATCAGAATAATAGTAGAGAGAATGATTTATTTCAGCTTTTATTTCTTTCATCACATTCCAAGTGGGTCAGAAGTTTACATACACTCAATGAGTATTTGTTAGCATTGCCTTTACATGGTTTAACTTGGGTCAAACGTGTCGGATAGCCTTCCACAAGCTTCCCACAATAAGTTGAGTGAATATTGGCCCATTCCTCCTGACAGAGCTGGTGTAACGAAGTCAGGTTTGTAGGCCTCCTTGTTCGCACATGCTGTTTCAGTTCTTCCCACACATTTTCTATAGGATTGAGGTCAGGGCTTTGTGATGGCCACTCCAATACATTGACTTTGTTGACCTTAAGCCATTTTGACACAACTTTGCTTGCAAGATTGCTTGTGGTCACTGTCCTTTTGGAAGACCCATTTGCGACCAAGCTTTAACTTCCTGACTGATGTCTTGAGATGTTGCTTCAATATATCCACATAATTTTCTTCCCTCATGATGCCACCTATTTTGTGAAGTGCACCAGTCCCTCCTGCAGCAAAGCACCCCCACAACATGATGCTGCCACCCCCGTGCTTCACGGTTTGAATGGTGTTCTTCGGGTTGCAAGCCTCTCCCTTTTTCCACCAAACATAACGATGGTCATTATGGCCAAACAGTTATATTTTTATTTAATCAGACCAGAGGACATTTCTCTAAAAAGTACAATCTTTGTCCCAATGTGCAGTTGCAAACTGAAGTCTGGCTTTTTTTGTGGTGGTTTTGGAGCAGTGGCTTCTTCTTTGCTGAGCGACCTTTCAGTTTATGTCAACATAGGACTCGTTTTACTGTGGATATAGATACTTTTGTACCTGTTTCCTCCAGCATCCTCACAGAGTCCTTTGCTGTTGTTCTGGGATTTTCGTACCGAAGTATGTTCATTTCTAGTAGTCAGAATGCGTCTCCTTCTTGAGCGGTATGGCGGCTGCGTCGTCCCATGGTGTTTATACTTGCGTACTACTGTTTGTACAGATGAACATGGTACCTTCAGTCATTTAGAAATTGCTCCCAAGGATGAACCAGACTTGTGAAGGTCTACAATTTTTTGTAGAGGTCTGATTTCTTTTGATTTTCCCATGATGTCAAGCAAAGAGGCACTGAGTTTTAAGGATGGCTTTTAAATACATCCACAGATACGGCTCCAATAGACTCAAATGATGTCAATTAGCCTATCAGAAACTTCTAAAGCCATGACATCATTTTCTGGAATTTTCCAAGCGGTTTAAAGGCACAGTCAAGTTAGTGTATGTAAACTTCTGACCCACTGGAATTGTAATACAGTGAATTATAAGTGAAATGATCTGTCTGTAAACAATTGTTGGAAAAATTACTTGTGTCGTGCACAAAGTAGATGTCCTAACCGACTTGCCAAAACTATAGTTTGTTAACAAGAAATGTGTGGAGTGGTTGAAAAACTAGTTTAATGACTTCAACCTAAGTGTATGTAAACTTCCGACTTCAACTGTATGTAGCATTAGAGCATTATGCATTGAACTCTAGCTCTGTTTAGACATACCACACCTGCTGGTACGGCCTAACATTCCTCCTGTTAATATCTCAACTATTCTCCCCAGACAAACACCTGATACAAAATCTACAAATGTGTGTGTGTGTGTGTGTGTGTGTGTGTGTGTGTGTGTGTGTGTGTGCGCGCAAACGCTGTAGGTCAGAGTCCAAACCATACCTCGGAGTCACGCATGACCCAGCTTGGAGGTGAGAGCACGGTACTGATGTGTTTAGAGATAAGAGGTATAAGAAATTGGAGACAATTCTGCCTGTACATGCGTGTGTGGCTGCAACCCCCCCAGGCCTCAGTTAGGACTGGGCCTGTCCATTACCCAGTAGAAAGACTGTTAGACATGCGGGGACTCAGCTGGGAGACAGACAGAACAGACCGAGAGATTTATGAATAAGCTCTCCTGCTTAAATCTGTCTCCAGGTACAGGTAGGGGCATGTTGGGAGGAGAGGGACAGGTGGATGAGGGAGTGGTGGGTTGGAGAGAATAGAGTTGAAGGGAGGAGGGGGTGGGGGAATGGGGGTTGGAGAGAATAGAGTTGGAGGGAGACGGGGGTGGGGGAATGGGGGTTGGAGAGAGTGGATTGAAGGGAGGAGGGGGAGTTTGTTCTGGAGGATGTAGGGTGGGAGAGGTGGGGGATAGGGATTGGGAAGGGTAGCACAGAGAGCGGAGGGTCAGTCTGTTGTGTTGTCTAAAAGAAGATGACTCTACCCCATCCTCCACCTCTATCCTCTACCCCATCCTCCACCTCTATCCTCTACCCTATCCTCCACCTCTATCCTCTAACCCATTCTCTCCACCTCTATCCTCTACCCCATCCTCTCCACCTCTATCCTCTACCCCATCCTCCACCTGTATCCTCTACCCCATTCTCTCCACCTCTATCCTCTACCCCGGATTCATCCCTGGATTCCCACCGCAAACGGAACATTTCAGCTGGATCTTCACAACTAGCTATCTAGCTAAACCGCAACCCCGGATGATTACTCCTGGCTAGCGCTTCCACCCACTTAGCGTGAAGCTAGCCCGGCCAGCGCACCTGTACTACCACCGTAGCATACTCCTGGGCTACAATACCCGGGCCCACGACCGGTCTATCGATGTCACCGCATGAAGAGGAATAAACAGACTCACCCCATCGCGACGTCCCCTAAAGGCCAACTCTCTAGCCCTCGCTATCTCCCTGCTTGCTAAACTCGGCCTGCTAACTGCTAGCTTGTCTAGCCCCGGTCCGCTAACTGCTACCTTGTTTAGCCCGGGCCTACGAACTGTTAGCTTGTTAGCACAGGCCTGCTAACTGCTAGCTTGTCTAGCCCGGGCCTACGAACTGTTAGCTTGTTAGCACAGGCCTGCTAACTGCTAGCTTGTCTAGCCCGGGCCTACGAACTGTTAGCTTGTTAGCACAGGCCTGCTAACCGTCTGAATCGCCGCGTCCCAAACACTCACCGGACCCATATTTACTTTCTATCTCTTCTTGATTTTTAATCTGTTTATACCTTTCCGGAAACCTGCCTCACCCAATGTGATACGGAATCGCTATTATTTTTAATTTTTAGAACACACTCAAGAACCTCCAGAAGCTAACCAGCTAACTAGCTACAAGCTATTTAGTCATTGTTCACTTTTTTTCAACCTGGATAACACTCGCCAGTCCAGCTTCCCTGCCCCATCCACCGCTGCCCCCTGGACACTGATCTCTTGGCTACATAGCTGATGCACTCTGGACTGTCCATTAATCACGGTACTCCATTCTGCTTGTTTATGTTTTATCTGTCGGCCCCGTTGCCTAGTCAACGCCATTTTACCTGCTGTTGTTGTGCTAGCTGATTAGCTGTTGTCTCACCTACTGTTTAAGCTAGCTTTCCCAATTCAACACCTGTGATTACTGTATGTCTCTCTCAAATGTCAATATGCCTTGTATACTGTTGCTCAGGTTAGTTATCATTGTTCTAGTTCACAATGGAGCCCTTAGTTCTACTCTTCATACCCCTGATAACTCCTTTGTCCCACCTCCCACACATGCGGTGACCTCACCCATTACAACCAGCATGTCCAGAGACACAACCTCTCTCATCATCACCCAGTGCCTGGGCTTACCCCCGCTGTACCCGCACCCCACCATACCCCTGTCTGCGCATTATGCCCTGAATATATTCTACCATGCCCAGAAACCTGCTCCTCTTATTCTCTGTCCCCAACGCTCTAGGCGACCAGTTTTGATAGCCTTTAGCCGCACCCTCATACTACTCCTTCTCTGTTCCGCGGGTGATGTGGAGGTAAACCCAGGCCCTGCATGTCCCCAGGCACCCTCATTTGTTGACTTCTGTGATCGAAAAAGCCTTGGTTTCATGCATGTCAACATCAGAAGCCTCCTCCCTAAGTTTGTTTTACTCACTGCTCTAGCACACTCTGCTAACCCTGATGTCCTTGCTGTGTCTGAATCCTGGCTCAGGAAGGCCACCAAAAATTCAGAGATTTCCATACCCAACTATAACATCTTCCGACAAGATAGAACTGCTAAAGGGGGAGGAGTTGCAGTCTACTGCAGAGATAGCCTGCAAAGTAATGTCATACTTTCCAGGTCCATACCCAAACAGTTCGAACTACTAATTTTGAAAATTACTCTCTCCAGATATAAGTCTCTCACTGTTGCCGCCTGCTACCGACCCCCCTCAGCTCCCAGCTGTGCCCTGGACACCATTTGTGAATTGATCGCCCCCATCTAGCCTCAGAGTTTGTTCTGTTAGGTGACCTAAACTGGGATATGCTTAACACCCCGCCAGTCCTACAATCTAAGCTAGATGCCCTCAATCTCACACAAATCATCAAGGAACCCACCAGGTACAACCCTAACTCTGTAAACAAGGGCACCCTCATAGACGTCATCCTGACCAACTGGCCCTCCAAATACACCTCCGCTGTCTTCAACCAGGATCTCAGCGATCACTGCCTCATTGCCTGTATCCGCTACGGAGCCGCAGTCAAACGACCACCCCTCATCACTGTCAAACGCTCCCTAAAACACTTCTGTGAGCAGGCCTTTCTAATCGACCTGGCCCGGGTATCCTGGAAGGACATTGACCTCATCCCGTCAGTTGAGGATGCCTGGTCATTCTTTAAAAGTAACTTCCTTACCATTTTAGATAAGCATGCTCCGTTCAAAAAATGCAGAACTAAGAACAGATACAGTCCTTGGTTCATCCCAGACCTGACTGCCCTCGACCAGCACAAAAACATCCTGTGGCGGACTGCAATAGCATCGAATAGTCCCCGGGATATGCAACTGTTCAGGGAAGTCCGGAACCAATACACGCAGTCAGTCAGGAAAGCTAAGGCCAGCTTCTTCAGGCAGAAGTTTGCATCCTGTAGCTCCAACTCCAAAAAGTTCTGGGACACTGTGAAGTCCATGGAGAACAAGAGCACCTCCTCCCAGCTGCCCACTGCACTGAGGCTAGGTAACACGGTCACCACCGATAAATCCATGATTATCGAAAACTTCAATAAGCATTTCTCAACGGCTGGCCATGCCTTCCGCCTGGCTACTCCAACCTCGGCCAACAGCTCTGCCCCCGGCAGCTCCTCGCCCAAGCCTCTCCAGGTTCTCCTTTACCCAAATCCAGATAGCAGATGTTCTGAAAGAGCTGCAAAACCTGGACCCGTACAAATCAGCTGGGCTTGACAATCTGGACCCCTATTTCTGAAACTTTCCGCCGCCATTGTCGCAACCCCTATTACCAGCCTGTTCAACCTCTCTTTCATATTGTCTGAGATCCCCAAAGATTGGAAAGCTGCCGCAGTCATCCCCCTCTTCTGAGGGGGAGACACCCTGGACCCAAACTGTTACAGACCTATATCCATCCTGCCCTGCCTATCTAAGGTCTTCGAAAGCCAAGTCAACAAACAGGTCACTGACCATCTTGAATCCCACCGTACCTTCTCCGCTGTGCAATCTGGTTTCCGAGCCGGTCACGGGTGCACCTCAGCAACACTCAAGGTACTAAACGATATCATAACCGCCATCGATAAAAGACAGTACTGTGCAGCCGTCTTCATTGACCTTGCCAAGGCTTTCGACTGTCAATCACCATATTCTTATCGGCAGACTCAGTAGCCTCGGTTTTTCGGATGACTGCCTTGCCTGGTTCACCAATTACTTTGCAGACAGAGTTCAGTGTGTCAAATCGGAGGGCATGCTGTCCGGTCCTCTGGCAGTCTCTATGGGGGTGCCACAGGGTTCAATTCTCGGGCCGACTCCTTTCTCTGTATATATCAATGATGTTGCTCTTGCTGCGGGTGATTCCCTGATCCACCTCTACGCAGACGACACCATTCTATATACTTTCGGCCCGTCATTGGACACTGTGCTATCTAACCTCCAAACAAGCTTCAATGCCATACAACACTCCTTCCGTGGCCTCCAACTGCTCTTAAACCTCTTGATGCTACCCATCCCGGATCCGGGATCGTGACTACGGCTCAAGCTCATTAGCATAACGCAAAATGCGAAAAAATATTCTTAGAAATATTTAACCTCCACACCTACACAAGTCCAATAGCTCAAATGAAAGATAAACACCTTGTTCATCTTCCCAGCAAGTCAGATTTCTAAAATGTTTTACGGCGAAAACATAGCACACATTTATATTAGACCACCACCGAAACAAAAGGCAAGCGGCGGCCATTTTGTCCCAGAAAATATAAAATTTAAAAGTAGGATTAAAAAATAAATAATTCACTAACCTTTTGAAAATCTTCATCAGATGACAGTAATATTACATGTTACACAGTACATTTTTTTTTTTTTTCAATAATATGCCATTAATATCCATAAATCTCTGTTTACAATGACGACATTTCAAAAAATGCTACTCAAAATGTCCGGAGAAATTATGATAGCTCCGACAGATAACGTCAGATAACAAGCAATAAACATGACTAAATATACATGTTCTACATATAGTTACAAAGATACACTTCTTCTTAATACAACCGCTGTGTTACATTTATTTTTAACGTTACAGAATTCGTTCACTAGTCTATGCTATGAGTCGGCGCTCAGATATTAGCAGTGTCTCCTCTACGTTTGGAGTCCACAGAAACCCAAAATAACCACATAAATATTCCCTTACCTTTGATGTTCTTCGATCAGAAGACGTAGAAGGAGTCATACTTACCCAATACATCGTTTGGCTTTCTATTCCGCAACAAAGCCTCCTTCACTCACGCCGCCAAACTTACCCTAGTACAACTGACTATCCTACCGATCCTCGACTTTGGCGATGTCATCTACAAAATTGCTTCCATACTCTACTCAGCAAACTGGATGCAGTTTATCACAGTGCCATCCGTTTTGTCACTAAAGCACCTTATACCACCCACTGCGACTTGTATGCTCTAGTCGGCTGGCCCTCGCTACATATTCGTCGCCAGACCCACTGGCTCCAGGTCATCTACAAGTCCATGCTAGGTAAAGCTCCGCCTTATCTCAGTTCACTGGTCACGATGGCAACACCCATCCGTAGCACGCGCTCCAGCAGGTGTATCTCACTGATCATCCCTAAAGCCAACACCTCATTTGGCCGCCTTTCGTTCCAGTACTCTGCTGCCTGTGACTGGAACGAATTGCAAAAATCGCTGAAGTTGGAGACTTTTATCTCCCTCACCAACTTCAAACATCAGCTATCTGAGCAGCTAACCGATCGCTGCTGCTGTACATAGTCTATAGGTAAATAGCCCACCCATTTTCACCTACCTCATCCCCATACTGTTTTTATTTATTTACTTGCTCTTTTGCACACCAATATCTCTACCTGTACATGACCATCTGATCCTTTATCACTCCAGTGTTAATCTGCAAAATTGTAATTATTCGCCTACCTCCTCATGCCTTTTGCACACATTGTATATAGACTCCCCCCTTTGTTTTCTACTGTGTTATTGACTTGTTAATTGTTTATTCCATGTGTAACTCTGTGTTGTCTGCTCACACTGCTATGCTTTATCTTGGCCAGGTCGCAGTTGCAAATGAGAACTTGTTCTCAACTGGCCTACCTGGTTAAATAAAGGTGAAATAAAAATAAATAAAAAAATACCCCATTCTCTCCACCTCTATTCTCTACCCCAAACTCCACCTCTATCCTCTACCCCATCCTCTCCACCTCTATCCTCTACCCCAACCTCTCCACCTCTATCCTCTACCCCATCCTCCACCTTTATCCTCCCAAGCCCCTCTGTGATGATTTGATTGGCTCTTACATAATCTGTCTGGTTAGAATGTAAACAGAGTTAAAGACAACACATAGCAGAGGGGAGGCTTCAAGATCCAGACAGACAAAGAATTATCAACAGATCAATACCAGACTCTGCCTGGTAGCCATAGCTGGTAATGATACAGGCCAGGAAAGTAGAATATTTTAATAAAATGTTATATCATAGGTCCCTTTTGATGCATATACCTTTTTATTACACCAACTGATCTTTGGAAGATTCTTCTCAGGTTTACATAGGTCATTTTCTGAGAGCGACGTACTTTGATAAAGTGAAAAACAGACTGTACTGTCCCTCACTCTGAATGTAAGGCCGCTACACCATGTCTGCATCCCAATTGGCTATCTACTCGCTACGTACAGTAGTGTGCACTATGGTCCCTTACATGGGCCCTCATCAAAAGTAGTCACTTTATAGGGAATAGAGTGCCATGGCATTGGAGATCCATTCCATGAATCACCCAGCCTCACCCAGCCTCAACCTGCCCCCTATCCCACCCTTGCCCTACCCAGCAGACAGGTCTTCTCACCTGCATCTCGTTCATGCTCATGATGGTCCTGGAGGGCCTCTGTGTCCCCAGGCGATACCTCAGGCCCTCGTCCAGAGACATGCCATAGAACTGGCTGTAGTTTGCTGCCCGCCAGCTAGGGAGAGAGAGGAAAGTCAGGACAGTGAGTGTAAAATATGTGTGTATGTGTGTTTGCATGTGTTTTTAAAACTTCTTCAGGATTGGTGGATCCCCTGCGGGACGGTTGAGCTAATGTAGGCTAATGTGATTAGCATGAGGTTGTAAGTAACAAGAAAATTTCCCAGGACATAGATATATCCAATATTGGCAGAAAGCTTAAATTATTGTTAATCTAACTGCACTGTCCAATTTACAGTAGCTATTACTGTCACGATCGTCGTAAGAAGCGGACCAAAGCGCAGCGGGATATGAATACATGTTCTATATTTAATGAAGAAAGAACACTGAAACAAACTTACAAAACAACAAAGATGATGGTAAAAAAAAAGCAAAACATTGGTTGTTTTTTCTTTGTATTATCTTTAACCAGATCTAATGTGTTATATTCTCCTACATTCCTTTCACATTTCCACAAACTTCAAAGTGTTTCCTTTCAAATGGTACCAAGAATATGCATATCCTTGCTTTAAGGGCCCTACAGGCAGTTAGACTTGGGTATGTCATTTTAGGAGAAAATTGAAAAAAAGGGTCCGATCCTTAAGAGTTTTTTTTTAAAGTGCCCTTACCCAAAGTTTCCTCTGTTGACAGCCTGGATCATATCATTCTCTATCAGACAGGCATGCTGCTCACACTCCCAACGGCCAGTTGTTCCACACGTGCTGTAGGAGGTAGAGAAGGGGAGGGGGAGAAGAGCAGAGAGAGAGGAGAGAGGGGCAGATAAAGAGGGGGAAGATGAATGAAGAGGGCAGCAGAGAGAGGGTACAAGAGTTCAAGTTAGAATGGACAGGGGTCAGAACACTGCTTTAGATTCATAGATAATGGTGCCACATTTTATTCATTATAATAATTGGAAGTCTACTACTGTACTGCACAGACTGTAGTTCAAGTGATTGATGTAATTTACTGTACAAAAGCACAACTGACCGTTGTCCACTGTTGTGAAGTAATGAGGCTGAATTAACGGAAGGAAGAAGGAAAGCCAACAGCCAATATAGAGAGAACATTTAAATTAAAACATGTATAAGAAGCTACATTGTAAAGCCTAATTCCCAGGGAGAGACTGAACAAGATGAACACGGGACTTGGCAAAGGGAGAGGGAAAAGAGAGAGAGAGAGGAGAGAGAATGAAGGGATAAAGAAGGGGCCTTTTAAGGCAACAGATCACAGAAAATGTCCATTTTTAGTCCTAAGGAACCAGGGGGGAGTGAATACTAACCAGTCTGATGGGCGTGATAAGTAGATATCGAAACATGACCGCATAAACATTTTTGTGATCCACTGAAAGAGAGCATTTCTACTGTCTGTGCTGTGCTGAGTCACTGCGGGGAGGTGTGTGTTCCATAGCCACCTGAAACAACTAGTAGCTGGACAAACATACATACAGTACAGTACAGTAATAGGCCAAAATCACACATTATCCCCTAGTGCACTCCTTTTGATCAGGGTCTATTAGGCTATGGTCAAAAGTAGTGTACTATGTAGGGCATGTGGTGCCATTTGGGACACAGACATGAAGTCTGATAGGCCTACTGTACAACATACTGAAAGGAAGAGAGTGGGATGTAGATATACATTACCATGGTAACAACTCCTTAAACCAGCTTTATCTAATATGTTTAGGGTCTGACACCCATAGACTTGCCATAAACATTCACACTAGCTCATGATTCCTAATAGCAATCTATGTATTCACAATGAGTTGCAGTGCATACTCACACAGGTGGTTCATATACAGTACTATCTAAAGAAAGATGATGAGGATGACTTAACCTCTTACCTTATCATTATCTTAAGATAATACTAACCCTATCTCTGGTGCTATCTAGAACGTAAAAGGGTTCTTCGGCTGTCCCCATAGGAGAACCCTTTGTAGAACCCTTTTTGGTTCCAGGTAGAACCCTTTCCACAGAGGGTTCTAGATGGAACCCAAAATTGTTCTACCTGGAACCAAAAAGGGTTCTACCTGGAACCAAAAAGGGTTATGCTATGGTTAGAGCCGGAGTAGAGCCCTTTTGGAACCCTTTTTTCTAAGAATGTACCTAGAAATCTCAGACTATAAAGTCTATTGGATCTGTGGTTCTATTTTATAGAGTGGAGTCCCTGTCTAGATCCCCAGTCAGAACCACCAAAACATTCTAATTTAGTCATGCTAGGTCCAATATGTGTATTAGCTAACAAACAAACATTCCAGGGACAACATACAGTCAGACACATTTGCACACTCAGTGACATTGTGGTTAGAGTGTCTGCCCTCAGATTGGAAGGTTGTGAGTTCAATCCCTGGCCAAGTCAAATCAAAGACTGTAGAAATGGGACCTGATGCCTCTCTGCTTGGCACTCAGCGTTAAGGCGATACATTGGGGGTAAGGCCCTGAGACACACAAACGTCCTGTCCAGGGGGAGTAGTTGTATGTCAAGCTGCCTCACGCTACGGAAACAGGAGAAAGAATTCTGACCTATAAGCCGTTCTGACTTGCACACGCCAAGGCTTCTTACTACTTACACACACCCTGCTACCGTGGCACAGACCCGTGACTGAACCTTAGAGGCTGTCTGATGTCTCTGCTTGGGGGAAACAGACAGTGACTTTTAACCTCTAACCCCTTCCCTCAGCAGCCCAGAAACATCTAGGAGCCTCCAGTAGTCTCTGTGCCAGGAACCAGACACAGTGGGCCGAAGCAGAAATAAATTAATGCACTGAAACACACTCTGAGGTCTAGGTCTGGTACAGAGTACAGAAACAGAGACAGAGGGGTGAAATACGAGGGGTGTGTGAACATTAGGAGACCATAGCTCAGATTCCCCATCACACTTCACCAACAAGAGGCTAGAATAATACCCAGCAGGGACAGTCTCACCTCTCAGACCACAGCCAGGGAGACAGGGAGACAGGCAGAATCACAAAAAGACATACAAAAGACATGCATGCACACACACACACACACACTGTGAAACAGACCGTGGTGGGGGTGTGAGAAACCATTCTAGCGGACAGGTGAGAATTCTACCTCCCCTCATCCTGGAAACTGTCCTCACCCCTCATCCCCTACCTGCTATCCCCTCTGTTATTTTGAATGACTAAACATCCCCAAGACAGGAAAACCATCCACACCCCACATGCAAGGTGCTTAGAACAAAGACAGTCCATTCCATAAAGACAAAAAGACTAGAGCTGTTAGTGAGGGCTACTCAATGCAATTCGTCCAATTGAAAAGCTAGAGTTGACACAGAATTTGGTGTCTATGACAACCTGGCATTGTCTTTCTACATATTCCTGTGTTTGAGAGAGTTTTCCAGGTGTCTCTATATTAGAAAGAGGTTTCCAGGTGTCTGTGTATTAGAAAGAGGTTTCCAGGTGTCTGTGTATCAGAAAGAGGTTTCCAGGTGTCTGTGTATTAGAAAGAGTTTTCCAGGTGTCTGTGTATCAGAAAGAGGTTTCCAGGTGTCTGTGTATTAGAAAGAGTTTTCCAGGTGTCTGTGTATCAGAAAGAGGTTTCCAGGTGTCTGTGTATCAGAAAGAGGTTTCCAGGTGTCTGTGTATTAGAAAGAGGTTTCCAGGTGTCTGTGTATTAGAAAGAGGTTTCCAGGTGTCTGTGTATTAGAAAGAGGTTTCCAGGTGTCTGTGTATTAGAAAGAGATTTCCGCGTGTCTGTGTATCAGAAAGAGGTTCCCAGGTGTCTGTACTAGAAAGAGATTCCCAGGTGTCTGTACTAGAAAGAGGTTTCCAGGTGTCTGTGTCTTAGAAAGAGATTTCCGGGTGTCTGTGTATCAGAAAGAGGTTCCCAGGTGTCTGTACTAGAAAGAGATTCCCAGGTGTCTGTACTAGAAAGAGGTTTCCAGGTGTCTGTGTGTTAGAAAGTGGTTCCAAGTGTATTGACATGTTAGACAGATGTTGCCCAGGTGTATTGACCAGTTAGACAGATGTTGTCCAGGTGTATTGACCAGTTAGACAGATGTTGTCCAGGTGTATTGACATGTTAGACAGATGTCGCCCAGGTGTATTGACATGTTAGAGAGATGTTGTCCAGGTGTATTGACATGTTAGAGAGATGTTGTCCAGGTGTATTGACATGTTAGAGAGATGTTCAGGTGTATTGACATGTTAGAGATGTTGTCCAGGTGTATTGACATGTTAGAGAGATGTTGTCCAGGTGTATTGACATGTTAGAGAGATGTTGTCCAGGTGTATTGACATGTTAGAGAGATGTTGTCCAGGTGTATTGACATGTTAGACAGATGTTGTCCAGGTGTATTGACATGTTAGAGAGATGTTGTCCAGGTGTATTGACATGTTAGAGAGATGTTGTCCAGGTGTATTGACATGTTAGACAGATGTTGTCCAGGTGTATTGACATGTTAGACAGATGTTGTCCAGGTGTATTGACATGTTAGAGAGATGTTGTCCAGGTGTATTGACATGTTATTGACATGTTAGATGTTGTCAGATGTATTGACATGTTAGAGAGATGTTGTCCAGGTGTATTGACATGTTAGACAGATGTTGTCCAGGTGTATTGACATGTTAGATTGACAGATGTTGTCCAGGTGTATTGACATGTTATACAGATGTTGTCCAGGTGTTATTGACAGTGTATTGACATGTTAGACAGATGTTGTCCAGGTGTATTGACATGTTAGAAGATGTTGTCCAGGTGTATTGACATGTTATACAGATGTTGTCCAGGTGTATTGACATGTTAGAGAGACGTTTGTCCAGGTGTATTGACATGTTAGAGAGATGTTGTCCAGGTGTATTGACATGTTAGAGAGATGTTGTCCAGGTGTATTGACATGTTAGACAGATGTTGTCCAGGTGTATTGACATGTTAGAGACATGTTAGACAGATGTTGTCCAGATTGTCCAGGGTGTATTGACATGTTAGAGAGACATGTTTTCCAGGTGTATTGACATGTTAGAGAGATGTTCAGGTGTATTGACATGTTAGAGAGATGTTGTCCAGGTGTATTGACATGTTAGAGAGATGTTCAGGTGTATTGACCAGTTAGACAGATGTTGTCCAGGTGTATTGACCAGTTAGACAGATGTTGTCCAGGTGTATTGACATGTTAGAGAGATGTTCAGGTGTATTGACATGTTAGAGAGATGTTGTCCAGGTGTATTGACATGTTGGAGAGATGTTCAGGTGTATTGACATGTTAGAGAGATGTTGTCCATGTGTATTGACATGTTATACAGATGTTGTCCAGGTGTATTGACATGTTATACAGATGTTGTCCAGGTGTATTGACATGTTAGACAGATGTTGTCCAGGTGTATTGACATGTTAGAGAGATGTTGTCCAGGTGTATTGACATGTTAGAGAGATGTTGTCCAGGTGTATTGACATGTTAGACAGATGTTGTCCAGGTGTATTGACATGTTAGAGAGATGTTGTCCAGGTGTATTGACATGTTATACAGATGTTGTCCAGGTGTATTGACATGTTATACAGATGTTGTCCAGGTGTATTGACATGTTAGAGAGATGTTGACATGTTAGACAGATGTTGTCAGGTGTATTGACATGTTATACAGATGTTGTCCAGGTGTATTGACATGTTATACAGATGTTGTCCATGTTAGTGTTGACATGTTATTAGACAGATGTTGTCCAGGTATATTGACATGTTGTCCAGGTGTATTGACATGTTAGAGAGATGTTGTCCAGGTGTATTGACATGTTAGAGATGTTGTCCAGGTGTATTGGCATGTTAGACAGATGTTGCCCAGGTGTATTGACATGTTAGAGAGATGTTCAGGTGTATCGACCAGTTAGAGAGATGTTCAGGTGTATTGACCAGTTAGACAGATGTTGTCCAGGTGTATTGACCAGTTAGACAGATGTTGTCCAGGTGTATTGACATGTTAGAGAGATGTTCAGGTGTATTGACATGTTAGAGAGATGTTGTCCAGGTGTATTGACATGTTAGAGAGATGTTGTCCAGGTGTATTGACATGTTAGAGAGATGTTGTCCAGGTGTATTGACATGTTAGAGAGATGTTGTCCAGGTGTATTGACATGTTAGAGAGATGTTGTCCAGGTGTATTGACATGTTAGAGAGATGTTGTCCAGATGTATTGACATGTTAGAGAGATGTTGTCCAGGTGTATTAACATGTTAGAGAGACATTGTCCAGGTGTATTGACATGTTAGAGAGATGTTGTCCAGGTGTATTGACATGTTAGAGAGATGTTGCCCAGATGTATTGACATGTTAGAGAGATGTTGTCCAGGTGTATTAACATGTTAGACAGATGTTGTCCAGATGTATTGACATGTTAGAGAGATGTTGTCCAGGTGTATTGACATGTTAGACAGATGTTGCCCAGATGTATTGACATGTTAGACAGATGTTGTCCAGGTGTATTGACATGTTAGAGAGATGTTCAGGTGTATTAACATGTTAGAGAGATGTTGTCCAGGTGTATTGACATGTTAGAGAGATGTTGCCAAGGTGTATTGACATGTTAGAGAGATGTTGTCCAGGTGTATTGACATGTTAGAGAGACGTTGTCCAGGTGTATTGACATGTTAGAGAGATGTTGTCCAGGTGTATTGACATCTTAGACAGATGTTGTCCAGGTGTATTGACATCTTAGACAGATGTTGTCCAGGTGTATTGACATGTTAGACAGATGTTGTCCAGGTATATTGACATGTTAGAGAGATGTTGTCCAGGTGTATTGACATGTTAGAGATATGTTGTCCAGGTGTATTGACATGTTAGAGATGTTGTCCAGGTGTATTGACATGTTAGAGAGATGTTGCCCAGGTGTATTGACATGTTAGAGAGATGTTGCCCAGGTGTATTGGCATGTCAGAGAGATGTTGCCCAGGTGTATTGGCATGTTAGAGAGATGTCGCCCAGAGGTATTGACATGTTAGAAAGATGTCGCCCAGAGGTACTGACATGTTAGAGAGACGTTGTCCAGGTGTATTGGCATATTACATTTTGAATGCCTATCAGGACAGGAAAATGGTCTAATTCACACACTTATCAAGAGAACATCCTTGGTCATCCCTACTGCCTCTGATCTGACAGACTCACTAAACACACATGCTTTGTTTGTACATTATTTGTTGAACTGTGCCCCTGGCTGTCCGTAAATGAAAAAAAAACAAGACAATTGTGTCGTCTGGTTTACTTAATATAAGAAATGTTTAATGATTTATACTTCTACTTTTGATACTTAAGTACATTTCAAACCAAATACTTTTAGTAGTACTATAGAAGTATAGTAGTAATATAATAGTATAGACGTGTAGTAGTACTTTAGTAGTAAAGAAGCATAGTAGTAGTATAGTACTATATAAGTAAATTAGTACTATAATATTATAGAAGCATAGTAGTACTATAGTAGTATAGAAGCGTAGTAGTACTATAGCAGTATAGAAGCACAGTAGTATTATAGTACTATAGAAGTATAGTAGTAATAGAATAGAATAGAAGTGTAGTAGTACTATAGTACTATAGTAGAATAGTAGTACTATAGCAGTATAGAAGTTTAGTAGTAATATTATAGTATAGATGTATAGTAGTACTATAGTAGTATAAGTATAGTAGCACTATAGTTGTATAGTACTATAGTAGTATAGAAGAATAGAAGTACTATAGTACTGTAAAAGTACAGTAGGACTATAGTAGTAAATACGTGTAGTAGTACTATAGTAGTATAGAAGTACAGTAGTACTATAGTAGTATAGAAGTACAGTAGTACTATAGCAGTATATAAGTATACCAGTACAGTAGTACTATAGAAGTATAGTAGTAGTATAGTAGTATAGTAGTATAGAAGAATAGTAGTACTATAGTACTCTAGAATAATAGTAGTACTATTGTAGTATAGTACCACTGTAGTAGTATAGAAGTATAGTAGTACTACAGTAGTATGGAAGTGTAGTAGTACTATAGTAGTACATAAGCATAGTAGTACTATTGTAGAAGTGCATTAGTACTATATCAGTATAGAAGTATAGCAGTACTATAGTATTATAGAAGTACAGTAGTACTATAATAGTATAAAAGTATAGTAGTACTATAGTAGTATAGAAGTATATTAGTAATATACACTACCATTCAAAAGTTTGGGGTCACTTAGAAATGTTCTTGTTTTTGAAAGAAAAGCACATTTTTTGTCCATTAAAATAACACCAAATTGATCAGAAATACAGTGTAGACATTGTTAATGTTGTAAATGACTACTGGAGCTGGAAACGGCAGATGTTTTATGGAATATATACATAGGTGTACAGAGGCCCATTATCAGCGACCATCACTCCTCTCTTCCAATGGCATGTTGTGTTACCTAATCCAAATTGATAATTTTAAAAAGCTAATTGATCATTAGAAACCCTTTTGCAATTATGTTAACACAGCTGAAAACTGTTGTTCTGATTAAAGGAGCAATCAACCGGCCTCAGCATTTGTGGGTTCGATTACAGGCTCAAAATAAATGAAGGCTATTCCATGCGAGAAATTGCCGAGAAACTGAAGATCTCGTACAACGCTGTGTACTACTCCCTTCACAGAACAACGCAAACGGGAACTAACCAGAGTAGAAAGAGGAGTGGGAGGTCCCGGTGCACAACTGAGCAAGAAGACAAGTACATTAGAGTGTCAGTTTAAGAAACAGATGCCTCACAAGTCCTCAACAGGCAGCTTCATTAAATAGTACCGCAAAACACCAGTCTCAACATGAAGAGTGAAGAGGCGACTCCGGGATGCTGGCCTTCTAGGAAGAGTTCCTCTGTCCAGTGTCTGTGTTCTTTTGCCCGTCTTAAACTTTTCTTTTTATTGGCCAGTCTGAGATATGGCTTTTTCTTTGCAACTCTGCCTAGAAGGCCAGCATCCCGGAGTTGCCTCTTCACTGTTGACGTTGAGACTGGTGTTTTGCGGGTACTATTTAATGAAGCTGCCAGTTGAGGATAATAGTTAGAGTTAGAATAATAGAATACACAAGATGCAATTTTGAAATGTGGTTGTGCACCAGCAGTTTTTTTCCTGTCAGTCACTGATAGTCAGTCAATTAGCCCATGTCAGCAATACTTTTTTAGATTGCTAATTTAGCTGACTGCTACACTATCTAAATGTCACGTGTGCACCCTCTCTGGCCTCTAGGTCACCAGGCTGCTCGTTATGGTGCACATCTGTCACCATCGTTACGCACACCTGCTCATCATCAGACTCACCTGGACTCCATCACTTCCCTGATTACCTTGCCTATATATGTCACTCCCTTTGGTTCCCCAGGCGTTATTGTTTGTGTCTCTTATTTTGTGTTTATTTATTAAAACACTCACTCCCTGAACTTGCTTCCCGACGCTCAGTGCACATCATTACAGAATAACGCCTCACGCCTCTCTTTTTTTTTCCCGGTGGGAATGATGCCGGGTCCGGGAGCTCCTACAGGCTTCCCTGCTACCGCCGATTTGTCAGGCTCTCATGCCTCAGCCGGATTGCCAGGCTCCCCTGCCTCAGCTGGCTCGTCATGCTCTCATGCCTCAGCCGGATTGCCAGGCTCCCCTGCCTCAGCTGGCTCGTCAGGCTCCCCTGCCTCAGCCGGATTGCCAGGCTCCCCTGCCTCAGCTGGCTCGTCAGGCTCCCCTGCCTCAGCCAGATTGCCAGGCTCCCCTGCCTCAGCTGGCTCGTCAGGCTCCCCTGCCTCAGCCGGATTGCCAGGCTCCCCTGCCTCAGTTGGCTCGTCAGGCTCTCATGCCTCAGCCGGATTGCCAGGCTCCCCTGCCTCAGCTGGCTCGTCAGGCTCTCATGCCTCAGCCGGATTGCCAGGCTCCCCTGCCTCAGCTGGCTCGTCAGGCTCCCCTGCCTCAGCCGGATTGCCAGGCTCCCCTGCCTCAGCTGGCTCGTCAGGCTCCCCTGCCTCAGCCGGATTGCCAGGCTCCCCTGCCTCAGCTGGCTCGTCAGGCTCTCATGCCTCAGCCGGATTGCCAGGCTCCCCTGCCTCAGCTGGCTCGTCAGGCTCTCATGCCTCAGCCGGATTGCCAGGCTCCCCTGCCTCAGCTGGCTCGTCAGGCTTTCATGCCTTCGCCAGATTGCCAGGCTCCCCTGCCTCAGCTGGCTCGTCAGGCTCTCATGCCTCAGCCGGATTGCCAGGCTCCCCTGCCTCAGCTGGCTCGTCATGCTCTCATGCCTCAGCCGGATTGCCAGGCTCCCCTGCCTCAGCTGGCTCGTCAGGCTCCCCTGCCTCAGCCGGATTGCCAGGCTCCCCTGCCTCAGCCGGCTCGTCAGGCTCTCATGCCTCAGCCGGATTGCCAGGCTCCCCTGCCTCAGCCGGCTCGTCAGGCTCTCATGCCTCAGCCGGATTGCCAGGCTCCCCTGCCTCAGCTGGCTCGTCAGGCTCTCATGCCTCAGCCGGATTGCCAGGCTCCCCTGCCTCAGCTGGCTCGTCAGGCTCCCCTGCCTCAGCCGGATTGCCAGGCTCCCTGCCTCAGCCGGCTCGTCAGGCTCTCATGCCTCAGCCGGATTGCCAGGCTCCCCTGCCTCAGCCGGCTCGTCAGGCTCTCATGCCTCAGCCGGATTGCCAGGCTCCCTGCCTCAGCTGGCTCGTCAGGCTCTCATGCCTCAGCCGGATTGCCAGGCTCCCCTGCCTCAGCTGGCTCGTCAGGCTCCCCTGCCTCAGCCGGATTGCCAGGCTCCCCTGCCTCAGCCGGCTCGTCAGGCTCTCATGCCTCAGCCGGATTGCCAGGCTCCCCTGCCTCAGCTGGCTCGTCAGGCTTTCATGCCTTTGCCAGATTGCCAGGCTCCCCTGCTTCCACCGACTTGCCCCGCCCCGCCCCAGCCGGCAACAGATTCCAGCATATCAGCAGTGGTGACTGGTCCACTCCTGATCGCCAGGATTATCTCTTTGGTTGGTGTCTTGCGGATGGTAGGCTCTCTCCGGCAATCTAGGTCGCCATGCTCCCGCATCTCAGCCAGACTGACAGGTTTCCCACACTTAGGTAGAGGTGACCGGTCCTCTCCTGATCCCCAGGATCGTCATTTTGGTCGGCGTCCTGCGGCTGGAGCCGTGTGCCAGGGAGGGGGTACTGTCACATGTGCTCCCTCACCGACCTCTAGGTCACCAGGCTGATCGTTATGGCGCACACTTAATACCATTGTTACGCGCACATGCGCGTCATCAGACTCATCATGGACCCTGATTACCTTCCCTATACATGTCACACCCTTTGGATCTTTCCCCGGGCGTTATTGTTTCTGTTCCTGTGTCATGTCTGTGCGTTGTTCATGTCTCTTATTTTGTATTATGTTGTGTTTATTTATTAAAACACTCACTCCATGAACTTGCTTCCCTACTCTCAGCGCACTTCGTTACACTGAACTTGTTATCATGGTCGAATTACCAGTGGGGGGGCCCGCTGGTTAACGAAGCCCTAGCTGGGATGATATTGTAGCTTAGCCTGTGTGTAAATTAACTAAGCCCTAGCTGGGATTATATTGTAGTTTAGCCTGTGTAAGTTAACTAAGCACTAGCTGGGATGTGACTGCAGTTTAGCCTGTGTATAAGTTAACTAAGCCCTAGCTGGGATGTGACTGTAGTTTAGCCTGTGTATAAGTTAACTAAACCCTAGCTGGGATGTGACTGCAGTTTAGCCTGTGTATAAGTTAACTAAACCCTAGCTGGGATGTGACTGTAGTTTAGCCTGTGTATAAGTTAACTAAACCCTAGCTGGGATGTGACTGTAGTTTAGCCTGTGTATAAGTTAACTAAACCCTAGCTGGGATGTGACTGTAGTTTAGCCTGTGCTCGCTGTTGCTCCTAGTGGCCGGTTTCAACCTAATCTCCCGACATCATCAGACATGGATGGACGATGAATACTGACTTGTATCACAGGTGACCTGGCTGCTATATCCCCCACAAGGCCCACTGTTGCTCAATGTTTCGAATGTTTACCAATTTTGCTCGATGTTGCCTAATGTTGCCCAATGCTTAGTGTTGTATTGTAGTGTGATGTGATAAGATTTCTTGCCATTGCTTGTCTAATACTGCTTCGATAAAGGAGATAGCTAGCTACAATAACTCAAATGAATGGACAGGGGTCCCAAGTATATGTAGAAGAGTTATGAATGAGACAGCATCACGAGAAGAGCCCCCAAAACTCTCCATGGAAAACGTGGGTCTGTCTGTGGTACAACCAGAAATGTCATGTCATCAGAGCAAAGTGTGTGAAGGACTAATCACTGTTAGGACAGAAGAGATGTAAAGAAAGAAGTGAGAGGGGAGAAAGAGGAGGATATGAAGGAGTGATAAAGGTACATAGAGAGGAAAAAGAGAAATCTGCAGTGGTGGAATAAGTACCCAACTGTCATACTTGAGTAAAAGTAAAGATTCCTTAATAGGAAATGACTTAAGTAAAAGTGAAAGTAACCCAGTAAAATACTACTTGAGAGAAGTCTAAAAGTATTTGGTTTCAAATATACTTAACTATCAAAGTAAAACAAATTCCTTATATTAAGCAAACCAGACGGCACCATTTTCTTGTTTTTTATTTATTTATGGATAGCCAGGGGCACACTCCAACACTTAGACATCATTCACAAACAAAGCAAGTGTTTAGTGAGTCCGCCAGATCAGAGGCAGTAGGGATGACCAGGGATGTTCTCTTGATAACTGTGTGAATTAGACAATTTTTCTGTCCTGCTAAGCATTCAAAATGTAACGAGTACTTTTAGGTGTCAGGGAAAATGTATGTAGTAAAAAGTACATTATTTTTATTAGAAAAGTAGTAACGTAAAAGTGAAAGTTGCCAAAAATATAAATAGCAAAGTACAGATACCCAGACACACCTTTCCTGTATGTTTGCTTAAGTACTTTACACCACTAGAAAGCGATTAGACACTTACCATAAGTTGCAGTTCTCTTTGTAAGTCTGTCCTGAGAGGAATTTGTGTCCGTTTCTTTCACAGGTGCCTGAAATGAAACAAAAGGAGGAAATTCAATAAGATGTTGCCATCGGATAGGATCACACCAATGATTACTATGATCCTGTTGTGGTGGAAGATCTGAGAGGATGATTTAAAGAATCACACTTCCATTGATACATTGCACACTACACACTACATACTACAGACACACACTACACACACACTACACACTACATACTACAGACACACACTACATACACACACTACAGACACACACTACACACACACACACACACACTACGGACACACACTACACACTACGGACACACACTACATACACACTACATACTACAGACACACACTACACACTACATACTACAGACACACACTACACACACACACTACACACTACAGACACACACTACACACTACATACTACAGACACACACTACACACACACACTACACACTACGGACACACACTACACACTACGGACACACACTACATACTACATACTAGACACACACTACACACTACAGACACACACTACACACTCCACACTACAGACACACACTACACACACACACACTACACACTACATACTACAGACACACACTACACACACACACACTACACACACACTACGGACACACACTACACACTACGGACATGCATTACACACAACAGACACACACAACAGACACACATTCTACACTCCACACTACAAACCCCACACTAGATACTACAGACACACACTACACACTCCACACTACACACTACAGACACACACTATAAGCTACACACTACACACTACAGGTACACACTACACTACAGACACACACTACACGACAGACACAATACACTACAGACACACACTCCATACTACAGACACACTCCACAACACAGACACACACTGCACACTACAGACACACACTGCACACTACACACTCCATACTACAGACACACTCTACACTACACACTACATGCACTCCACACTACAGACACACACTACACTAAATCAAATCACATACACATGGTTAGCAGATGTTAATGCGAGTGTAGCGAAATGCTTGTGCTTCTAGTTCCGACAATGCAGTAATAACCAACGAGTAATCAACCCTATCAATTTCACAACAACTACCTTATACACACAAGTGTAAAGGGATAAAGAATATGTACATAAAGATATATGAATGAGTGATGGTACAGAACGGCATAGGCAAGATGCAGTAGATGGTATCGAGTACAGTATATACATATGAGATGAGTAATGTAGGGTATGTTAACATATAAACGTGGCATTGTTTAAAATGGCTAGTGATACATTTTTTACATCAATTTTTCCATTATTAAAGTGGCTGGAGTTGAGTCAGTGTGTTGGCAGCAGCCACTCAATGTTAGTGGTGGCTGTTTAACAGTCTGATGGCCTTGAGATAGAAGCTGTTTTTCAGTCTCTCTGTCCCTGCTTTGATGCACCTGTACTGATCTCGCCTTCTGGATGATAGCGGGGTGAACAGGCAGTGGCTCGGGTGGTTGTTGTCCTTGATGATCTATATGGCCTTCCCGTGACATCGGGTGGGGTAGGTGTCCTGGAGGGCAGGTCGTTTGCCCCCGGTGATGCGTTGTGCAGACCTCACTACCCTCTGGAGAGCCTTATGGTTGTGGGCGGAGCAGTTGCCGTACCAGGCGGTGATACAGCCCGACAGGATCCTCACGATTGTGCATCTGTAAAAGTTTGTGAGTGTTTTTGGTGACAAGCCAAATTTCTTCAGCCTCCTGACGTTGAAGAGGCACTGCTGCGCCTTCTTCACCATGCTGTCTGTGTGGGTGGACCAATTCAGTTTGTCTGTGATGTGTATGCCGACGAATGACTACCCTCTCCACTACTGTCCCGTCGATGTGGATAGGGGGGGTGCTCCCTTTGCTGTTTCCTGAAGTCTACGATCATCTCCTTTGTTTTGTTGATGTTGAGTGTGAGGTTATTTTCCTGACACCACGCGAGGGTCCTCATCTCCTCCCTGTAGGACATCTCGTCGTTGTTGGAAATCAAGCCGACCACTGTAGTGTCGTCTGCAAACTTGATGATTGAGTTGGAGGCATGCATGGCCACGCAGTAGTGGGTGAACAGGGAGTACAGGAGAGGGCTCAGAACACACCCTTGTGGGGCCCCAGTGTTGAGGATCAGCGGGGTGGAGATGTTGTTACCTAGCCTCACCACCTAGGGGCGGCCCGTCAGGAAGTCCAGTACCCAGTTGCACAGGGCGGGGTCGAGACCCAGAGTCTCGAGTTTAATGATGAGTTTGGAGGGTACTATGGTGTTAAATGCTGAGCTGTAGTCGATGAACAGCATTCTCACATAGGTATTCCTCTTGTCCAGATGGGTTAGGGCAGTGTGCAGCGTGATTGCGATTGAGTTGTCTGTGGACCTATTGGGGCTGTAAGCAAATTGGAGTGGGTCTAGTGCATCAGGTAGCGTGGAGGTGATATGGTCCTTGACTAGTCTCTCAAAGCACTTCATGATGACGGAAGTGAGTGCTACGGGGCGGTAGTCGTTTAGCTCAGTTACCTTAGCTTTCTTGGGAACAGGAACAATGGTGGCCCTCTTGAAGCATGTGGGAACAGCAGACTGGGATAAGGATTGATTGAATATGTCCGTAAACACACCAGCCAGCTGGTCTGCGCATGCTCTGAGGACGCGGTTAACACGTTTAAATGTTTTACTCACGTCGGCTGCAGTGAAGGAGAGTCCGCAGGTTTTGGTAGCGGGCCATGTTAGCAGGTTTTGGTAGCGCACTGTATTGTCCTCAAAGCGAACAAAGAAGTTGCTTAGTCTGTCTGGGAGCAAGACATCCTGGTCCGCGACGGGGCTGGTTTTCTTTTTGTAATCCATGTTTGACTGTAGACACTGCCACATACCCCTTGTGTCTGAGCCATTGAATTGCGACTCTACTTTGTCTCTATACTGACGCTTAGCTTGTTTGATTGCCTTGTGGAGGGAATAGATCCACTGTTTGTATTCGGTCATGTTTCCGGTCACCTTGCCCTGGTTAAAAGCAGTTGTTCACGCTCTCAGTTTTGCGTGAATGCTGCCATCAATCCACGGTTTCTGGTTTGGGAATGTTTTAATAGTTTCTGTGGGTACGACATCGCCAATGCACTTGCTAATAAACTCGCTCACCGAATCATGAATTTGTCATTGTTGTTGTATGACGCAATGAGGAACATATCCCAATCCACGTGATAGAAGCAATCTTGATGCGTGGAATCAGAATGGTCGGACCAGCATTGAACAGACCTGAGTGCGGGAGCTTCCTATTTTAGTCTCAGTCTATAGGCAGGGAGCAACAAAATGGAGTCGTGGTCAGCTTTTCCGAAAGGAGGACGGGGGAGGGCCTTATATGCGTCTCTGAAGTTAGAATAACAATGATCCAGGGTTTTACCAGCCCTGGTAGCACAATCGATATGCTGACACACACTCCACACTACAGACACACACTCTGCATTACACACTCCATACTACAGACACACACTCTACACTACACACTACAGGCACTCCACACTACAGACACACACTCAATATTACACACGACACAGTCCAGACACACACTACACACTACAGACCCCCACCCCCTCTAGTGAGAGAGTTAACAGTAACACCCTGATGTGAGGTGTATAGTAGTGTGTAGGGTCTGGGAACCCTGAGCTTCAGTAATCTCCTGTTGGAATGTCCTGTTGGCTCTTGGCCTGTGTTTCCCAGAATATCAGGTCCCCATCATGCCTTAATGAGCTTAATTACACATACACACACACGCACGCACGCACGCACACACACACACACACACACACACACACACACACACACACACACACACACACACACACACACACACACACACACACACACACACACACACACACACACACACACATATATATACAGTTGAAGTCGGAGGTTTACATACACCTTAGCCTAATACATTTCAACTCAGTTTTTCACAATTCCTGGCATTTAATCAAAGTAAATATTCCCTGTTTTAGGTCAGTTAGGATCACCACTTTATTTTAAGAATGTGAAATGTCAGAATAATAGTAAAGAGAATTATTTATTTCAGCTTTTATTTCTTTCATCACATTCCCAGCGGGTCAGGAGTTTACATACACTCAATTAGTATTTAGTAGCATTGACTTTAAATTGTTTAACTTGAGTTAAACGTTTTGGGTAGACTTCCACAAGCTTCCCACAATAAATTGGGTGGATTTTAGCCCATTCCTCCTGACAGAGCTGGTGTAACTGAGTCAGGTTTGTAGACCTCCTTGCTCACACAGGTTTTTTCAGTTCTGCACAAAAATGTCTATAGGATTGAGGTCAGTGCTTTGTGATGGCCACTACAATACCATGCCTTTGTTGTCCTTAAGCCATTTTGCCACAACTTTGGAAGTCTGCTTGTGGTCATTGTCCCTTTGGAAGACGCATTTGTGACCAAGCTTTAACTTCCTGACGTAATTTTCCTCCGTCATTAGGCCATCTATTTTGTGAAGGGCACCAATCCCTCCTGCAGCAAAGCACCCCCACAACATGATGCTGCCACCCCTGTGCTTCATGGTTCGGATGGTGTTCTTCGGCTTGCAAGCCTCCCCCTTATCCTCCTAACATAACAATGGTCATTTTTCCAAACAGTTCTATTCTTGTTTCATCAGACCAGAGGACATGACTCCAAAAAATACAATCTTTGTCCCAATGTGCAGTTGCAAACTGTAATCTGGCTTTTTGGTGGTTTTGGAGCCGTGGCTTATTCCTTATTGAGCGGCCTTTCAGGTTATGTCGATATAGGACTCGTTTTACTGTGGATATAGATACTTTTGTACCTGTTTCCTCCAGCATCTTCACAGGGTCCTTTGCTGTTGTTCTGGGATTGATTTGCATTTTTTACACCAAAGTACGTTCATCTCTAGGAGACAGAATGTGTCTACTTCCTGAGCAGTATGACGGCTGCGTGGTCCCATGGTGTTTATACTTGCATGCCATTGTTTGTCCAGATAAACGTGGTACCTTCAGGCGTTTGGAAATTGCTCCCAAGAATGAACCAGACTTGTGGAGGTCTACAATTTTTTTCTTGGCTGATTTCTTTTGATTTTCCCATGATGTCAAGCAAAGAGGCACTGAGTTTGAAGGTAGGCCTTGAAATACATCCACAGGTACACCTCCAATTGACTCAAATGATGTCAGTTAGCCTATCAGAAGCTTCTAAAGCCATGACATAATTTTCTGAAATTTTCCAAGCTGTTTAAAGGCACAGTCAACTTAGTGTATGTAAACATCTGACACACTGGAATTGTGATACAGTGTAATAATAAAATAATCTGTCTGTAAACAATTGTTGGAAAATTACTTGTGTCATGCACAAAGTACATGTCCTAACCGACTTGCCAAAACTATAGTTTCTTAAAAAGTAATTTGTGGAGTGGTTGAAAAATGAGTTTTAATGACTCCAACCTAAGTGTATGTAAACTTCCGACTTCAATTGTATGTGTGTGTGCGCGTGATTGCTGGTGTGTGTGTATGAACATGCCCCATGTTGTCTAGTGAGCACATACCTGCCTCGACCTCTCCCAGCCTCCTGTCCCATTTCCGTCACCTATCGCTCCCTCCCTCTGCATAGCACACATTCTTTCTCCTGACCTCCATTCATATATCCTTCCCTCCCTGGCCTCCCCCCTCCCTCTGTCTCAGACTAATAAGAAGACCACTGTTCCTGGTCTATTCTCAGGTACGGCCCTGTGGCCACCTCTGCAACAACTAGCAGGGATATACTCTATGTGGAGCATAATAACCAGTGTGCTTATTCATATTTCACAGGCCAATGTGACCTCCTACCTAGAGCGTTATTGAATTGTAAAGCAACTGTGAGAACTGAACAAATAACTTTGCTTGTGCACATAAGATAAGCAGTTGTTTTTTTGCCCTTAATTCATTAGTCCCATAGTAGCCACTCAGTGTGGGGCCTGTCAGTGGAGCTAGGGTTAGGGTGGGGCCTGTCAGTGGGGCTAGGGTTAGGGTAGGGCCTGTCAGTAGGGCTAGGGTTAGGGTAGGGCCTGTCAGTGGGGCTAGGATTAGGGTAGGGCCTGTCAGTGGGGCTAGGGTTAGGGTAGGGCCTGTCAGTGGGGCTAGGATTAGGGTGGGGCCTGTCAGTGGGGCTAGGGTTAGGGTGGGGCCTGTCGGTGGGGCTAGGTTAGGGTAGGGCCTGTCAGTGGGGCTAGGGTTAGGGTAGGGCCTGTCAGTGGGGCTAGGGTTAGGGTAGGGCATGTCGGTGGGGCTAGGATTAGGATGGGGCCTGTCAGTGGGGCTAGGTTTAGGCCTGTCAGTGGGGCTAGGATTAGGGTGGGGCCTGTCGGTGAGGCTAAGGTTAGGGTGGGGCCTGTCAGTGAGGCTAAGGTTAGGGTGGGCCTATCGGTGGGGCTAGGGTTAGGATGGGGCCTGTCAGTGGGGCTAGGGTTAGGATGGGGCCTGTCAGTGGAGCTAGGGTTAGGATGGGGCCTGTTAGTCAGGCTAGGGTTAGGATGGGGCCTGTCAGTGGGGCTAGGATTAGGATGGGGCCTGTCAATGGGGCTAGGGTTAGGATGGGGCTTGTCAGTGGGGCTAGGGTTAGGGTAGGGCCTGTCAGTGGGGCTAGGATTAGGGTGGGGCCTGTCAGTGGGGCTAGGGTTAGGGTGGGGCCTGTCGGTGGGGCTAAGGTTAGGGTGGGGCCTGTCAGTGAGGCTAAGGTTAGGGTGGGCCTATCGGTGGGGCTAGGGTTAGGATGGGGCCTGTCAGTGGGGCTAGGGTTAGGATGGGGCCTGTCAGTGGAGCTAGGGTTAGGATGGGGCCTGTTAGTCAGGCTAGGGTTAGGATGGGGCCTGTCAGTGGGGCTAGGATTAGGATGGGGCCTGTCAATGGGGCTAGGGTTAGGATGGGGCTTGTCAGTGGGGCTAGGGTTAGGGTAGGGCCTGTCAGTGGGGCTAGGATTAGGGTGGGGCCTGTCAGTGGGGCTAGGGTTAGGGTGGGGCCTGTCGGTGGGGCTAAGGTTAGGGTGGGGCCTGTCAGTGAGGCTAAGGTTAGGGTGGGCCTATCGGTGGGGCTAGGGTTAGGATGGGGCCTGTCAGTGGGGCTAGGGTTAGGATGGGGCCTGTCAGTGGAGCTAGGGTTAGGATGGGGCCTGTCAGTGGACCTAGGGTTAGGATGGGGCCTGTCAGTGGGGCTAGGATTAGGATGGGGCCTGTCAATGGGGCTAGGATTAGGATGGGGCCTGTCAGTGGGGCTAGGATTAGGATAGGGCCTGTCAGTGGGGCTAGGTTAGTGGGGTATTATGCCTTTGGCTGCTGTACATTTTTCCCACTGTACTGGGCCTTTCTTTCTTAATCCTAAAAAGCAGGCCCACACACATGCAAACATACACACACACCCACACTCACACACACACACACACACACACACACACACACACACACACACACACACACACACACACACACACACACACACACACACACACACACACACACACTCTCTATCTTACCAATGAAAGGGGGTGAGATGCCCAGACAGTGGCCCCAGAAGTCAGGGCAGCAGTCTGAGATGGTTCGGTTACAGAACAGGTCACAGTAACAGATGGTGTCCAGGTAGGGTACGGTACACTGATCCTCACGACCCGGGCAGCAGCCACCCCGCTGCTCGCAGTACGACCCAAACGGGTCCCTGATGCCCCCCATGTGCAGCGGGCTCATCAGCTCCCTCTTCATCCTCCTGGATGTGCCTCTTGCTGCCATGCTCTCCACCGCCACCAGGAGGAGCACCACTGCTAACGACGCTAGAAGCTTCATTATCACCCTGACAGAAGCGAAAAAGAAGAACATCTGTTAGGATGCAGAAGTACTTCTGTAGAAAATCAGCCAAATTTCATAACCGTAGGATAATATAGTCTAAACCTAACAGTAATGGATTATTTTGGAAGAGATTAACAAAACCATGTGTTATAGGTCTAGTCTAACATAGCCTAACACAGTAGGAGAATATTCTAAATCAACAGTAACCCCTAAAGTCACCCTCAGTGGGTCATTTAACAGCTGGAGAGAGTGCTTAGGAAGACTGGAGGAGGAGGAGGATGAGGAGCAGGAGGAGGAGGAGGAAGATGAGGAGGAAGAGGAGAAGCAGGAGGAGGAGAAGCAGGAGGCCTGAGTTGTATGCCTACTTGGCACGGTCACAGTGGGCTTTGAGTGGACTCTGGCAGCAAGAACAAAATATCAACCGACCCATGTGATAACACACAGGTTAATCTGGCCCTTTTATTAAACAATCTACTCACAACCTTCAACAGGGCCATATAGTGTATCTAAAACATCAACTAACTGTGATAGCTTACAATAACATATTTGATTTGATTTAAAGGGTGAACCTACTGTGAGTAACAGATGATTGAAGTACTGAATTCCTTTAATCCTCTCCCTGTGTTTAATTAGATTTTTGTTGAATAAGCCTGTCATGTGGGTATAGATTATTTCAGAAGAACTCATAAGAATAGTAACATAGCACCTTGTAAAACGTGTTTATTATCAACAAGTATGGAACATATCACTTTGTAAACTATGTAGCTTTGACATAAGTTAAAATTTCAAGCGACCTCTCGACATTGCCCTAAAAATGCTACTACTTTTCGAATTAAATCTATAGCATACAAAGAATGTGATATTTCAATTTGGACAATGCACATCTATACTTACACGTGTGCATGATGGATAGAACGGCTAAGTACAGCTACAAAGATTAAACTGCCCTATATTGTAATGGTATTTCATTTGCGTCAAGTCAGAGACAATGTTACACTGTGTCTGTGTCCCAAATTACATCCTATTCCATATAAAATGCACTACATTTGACCAGGGCCTGTAGGTCAAAAGTAGTGCACTATATTATAGGGACTCGTGTGCCGTTTGGGATGCACAATTTAAGTGGTATAGACATGGCTCTCTGGAGTCTCATTGCATAAAACGTTGACGGATGCAGCCACAGTAAAATAGCACTGAATGCTATACTTGACTGTTTATCTAAAGGGACATGACATCAGGGCACAGTCAGAAACGAGGGGCATGACATTATTATCAACACCGTAGTATAATGTTATCATGTCGGCACGGAAACAGACAAACTTCCTGCTATCTGTCAAAGCTAATCTGTCCCACTTCAGGAAATGTCCCAAAGAGCACTCTTCACTCTCTATCCTGTCTTACAGACCATATGAGCTCCAAAAGTATTGGGACTGTGACACATTTTTTGTTGTTTTGGCTCTGTACTCCAGAACTTTGAATATGAAATGATACAATGACTAGGAAGTTAAAGTGCAGACTATCAGCTTTAATTCGTGTATTTTTTAAATCCATATCGGGTGAACCATTTAGAAATTACATCACTTTTTGTACATAGTCCCCCCATTATAGGGGACCAAAAGTACTGGGACAAATTCACTTATGTGTATTAAAGTAGTCAAAGTTTAGTATTTGGTCCGATATTCATAACACGCAATGGTTACATCAAGCTTGTGACTCTTCAAACTTGTTGGATGCATTTACTGTTTGTTTTGGTTGTGTTTAAGATTATTTTGTGCCCAATAGAAATGAATGGTTAAGAATGTATTGCTTCATTTTGGAGTCACTTTTATTGTAAATAAGAATATAATATGTTTCTAAACGCTTCTACATTTCAAATCAAATCAAATCAAATTTTATTTGTCACATACACATGGTTAGCAGATGTTAATGCGAGTGTAGCGAAATGCTTGTGCTTCTAGTTCCGACAATGCAGTAATAACGAGCAAGTAATCTAACTAACAATTCCAAAAAAAAAAAAAAAACTACTGTCTTATACACAGTGTAAGGGGATAGAGAATATGTACATAAGGATATATGAATGAGTGATGGTACAGAGCAGCATAGGCAAGATACAGTAGATGATATCGAGTACAGTATATACATATGAGATAAGTATGTAAACCAAGTGGCATAGTTAAAGTGGCTAGTGATACATGTATTACATAAGGATGCAGTCGATGATATAGAGTACAGTATCAACGTATGCATATGAGATGAACAATGTAGGGTAAGTAACATTATATAAGGTAGCATTGTTTAAAGTGGCTAGTGATATATTTACATCATTTCCCATCAATTCCCATGATTAAAGTGGCTGGAGTAGAGTCAGTGTCATTGACAGTGTGTTGGCAGTAGCCACTCAATGTTAGTGGTGGCTGTTTAACAGTCTGTTGGCCTTGAGATAGAAGCTGTTTTTCAGTCTCTCGGTCCCAGCTTTGATGCACCTGTACTGACCTCGCCTTCTGGATGACAGCGGGGTGAACAGGCAGTGGCTCGGGTGGTTGATGTCCTTGATGATCTTTATGGCCTTCCTGTAGCATCGGGTGGTGTAGGTATCCTGGAGGGCAGGTAGTTTGCCCCGGTGATGCGTTGTGCAGACCTCACTACCCTCTGGAGAGCCTTACGGTTGAGGGCGGTGCAGTTGCCATACCAGGCGGTGATACAGCCCGCCAGGATGCTCTCGATTGTGCATCTGTAGAAGTTTGTGAGTGCTTTTGGTGACAAGCCGAATTTCTTCAGCCTCCTGAGGTTGAAGAGGCGCTGCTGCGCCTTCCTCACGATGCTGTCTGTGTGAGTGGACCAATTCAGTTTGTCTGTGATGTGTATGCCGAGGAACTTAAAACTTGCTACCCTCTCCACTACTGTTCCATCGATGTGGATGGGGGTGTTCCCTCTGCTGTTTCCTGAAGTCCACAATCATCTCCTTAGTTTTGTTGACGTTGAGTGTGAGGTTATTTTCCTGACACCACACTCCGAGGGCCCTCACCTCCTCCCTGTAGGCCGTCTCGTCGTTGTTGGTAATCAAGCCTACCACTGTTGTGTCATTTATGTGGATTCTACAGTGATCATGGATAGTCCTGAATAAATCGTGAATAATGATGAGTGAAAAAGTTACAGACACACAAATACAATACCCCCAAGACATGCTAACCTCTCACCATTACAATAACCGAGGAGTTGAGCATTTTGGGGGGTTATAATATTTACAGTTGAAGTTGGAAGTTTACATACACTTAGGTTGGAGTCATTAAAACTCGTTTTTCAACCACTCCTCAAATGTCTTGTTAACGAGCTATAGTTTTGGCAAGTTGGTTAGGACATCTACTTTGTACATGATACAAATACTTTTTTCAGATTATTTCACTCATAATGCACTGTATCACAAATCCAGTGTGTCAGAAGTTTACACACACTAAGTTGACTGTGCCTTTAAACAGCTTAGAAATGTCCAGAAAATTGTGTCATGACTTTAGAAGCTTCTGATAGGAAAATTTACACAATTTGAGTCAATTGGAGGTGTACCTGTGGATGTATTTCAAGGCCTACCTTCAAACTCAGTGCCTCTTTGCTTGACAACATGGGAAAATCAAAATAAATCAGCCAAGAACTCAGAAAATAATTGTAGACCTCCACAAGTCTGGTTCATCCTTGGGAGCAATTTCCAAATGCCTAAAGGTACCACGTTCATCTGTACAAACAATGGTACACAAGTATAAACACCATGGGACCATGCAGCCGTCAAACCGCTCAGGAAGGAGACGCGTTCTGTCTCCTAGAGATGAACGTACTTTGGTGCGAAAAGTGCAAATCAATCCCAGAACAACAGCAAAGGACCCTGTGAATGCTGCAGGAGTGATTGGTGCACTTCACAAAATAGATGACATCATGAGGCAGAAAAATTATGTGGTTACATTGATGCAACATCTCAAGACATCAGTAAGGAAGTTAAAGCTTTGTCGCAAATGGGTTTTTCAAAAGGACAAAAGGACAACAAAGTCAAAGTATTGGAGTGGCCATCACAAAGCCCTGACCTCAGTCCCATAGAACATTTGTGGGCAGAACTGAAAAAGTGTGTCTGAGCAATGAGGCCTACAAACCTGATTCAGTTACACCAGCTCTGTCAGGAGGAATGGGCCAAAATTCACCCAACTTATTGTGGGAAGCTTGTGGAAGGCTACCCAAAACAATTTAAAGGCAATGCTACCTAATTCTAATTGAGTGTATGTAAACTTCTGACCCACTGGGAATGTGATGAAAGAAATAAAAGCTGAAATAAATAATTCTCTCTACTGGCTGTGCAGAGAGTGACAGTGAGATGTGGGAGTTCAGCCAAGGAACTGGGGCTAATCAGGGATAACACACACACACACACACACACACACACACACACACACACACACACACACACACACACACACACACACACACACACACACACACACACACACACACACAACACACACACACACACACACACACACACACACACACACACACACACACACACACACACACACACACACACCAACAACAACTGCTGGGTTATTAAGGAGTGGTCAAGATTCTCTCCATGTCCATGTGGATGTGTTCCAGAATCCTCTGGGGTTTTTGTTGGAGAGCCAGACACACCAACATTATAAACTGGGTGGTTCGAGCCCTGAATGCTGATTGGCTGACAGTATATACCACGGGTATGACAAAACATTTATTTTTACTGCTCTAATTACGTTGGTAGCCTGTTTATAATAGCAATAAGGCACCTCTGGGTTTGTGGTATATAGCCAAAATTTCACGGCTAAGGGCTGTATCCAGGGACTCCGAGTTGCATCGTATTTAAGAATATCCCTTAGCCGTGGTATATTGTCAATATACCACCCCCCCTCGTGCCTTATTGCTTAATTATACAAGTGTTTGTGACTGAGTTGTGTGTGCCCATGTATGTGTGTCTCTCTGTCTTTTATATGCATTGTACTGTATATTTTGATAAACATGATCTGCCATAGCCATATAAACAGTGAGTTGAAAATGTGTGTATGTGTGTGTGTCTAGTTGGTGATGGTCTTGATGGTAGTTAGTGATGGTGTTGATGGTGGTTGGGGATGGTGTTGATGGTGGTTGGGGATGGTGTTGATGTTGAGGAGTGAAGGACTCCATCCTAGCTGGAGGGGTGCTCTCATCTTATCTATGAACATAGACAGGGCTCTAACTCCTCTAGCTCCACAATGAGATCCAGGTCAGGCAGCAGGCTGTTAGCCAGCCTGCCAGCTTAGTGGAGTCTGCCACTAGCACAGTCAGTGTAGTCAGCTCAGCTATCCCCATTGAGACTGTGTCTGTGCCTTGATCTCGGTTGGACAAAACTGAACATGGCGATGTTCGCCTTAGCAATCTCACCTCCATTCCTGTCATTATTGAAAGAGATTGTGATATCTCACATTTCAAAATAGGGCTATTTAATGTTAGATCCCTCACCTCCAAGGCAGTTAAACTCAATGAACTAGTCACTGATCATAGTCTTAATGTGATTGGCCTGACTGAAACATGGCTTAAGCCTGATGAATTTACTGTGTTAAATTAGGCCTTTCCTCCTGGTTACACTAGTGACCATATTCCCCGCGCATCCCGCAAGGGCGGAGATGTTGATGACATTTACGATAGCAAATTTCCCAAAAAAAGATTACTGCGTTTTCATAATCTGAGCTTCTAGTGATGAAATCTATGCAGCCTACTCAATCACTTTTTATAGTTACTGTTTACAGGCCTCCTGGGCCATATACAGCATTCCTCACTGAGTTCCCTGAATTCCTATCGGACATTGTAGTTATGGCAGATAATATTCAAATTTTGGGTGACTTTAATATTCACATATATTTTGGGCGGCAGTGTAGCCTAGTGGTTAGAGCATTGGACTAGTAACTGAAAGGTTGCAAGTTCAAATCCCCGAGCTGACAAGGTACAAAATCTGTCGTTCTGCCCTTGAACAGGCAGTTAACCCACTGTTCCTAGGCCGTCATTGAAAATAAGAATTTGTTCTTAACTGACTTGCCTAGTAAAATAAAGGTAAACATTGAAAAGTCCATAGACCCACTCCAAAAGGCTTTTGAAGCCATCCTCGACTCAGTGGGTTTTGTCCAACATGTCTCTGGACCTACTCACTGCCACAGTCAGACTCTGGACCTAGTTTTGTCCCATGGAATAAATATTGTGGATCTTAATGTTTTTCCTCATAATCCTGGACTATCGGACCACCATTTTATTATGTTTGCAATCGCAACAAACAATCTGCTCAGACCCCAACCAAGGACCATCAAAAGCCGTGCTATAAATGATTGGACAACCCAAAGATTCCTAGATGCCCTTCCAGACTCCCTCCACCTACCCAAGGACGTCAGAGTACAAAAATCGGTTAGCCACCTAACTGAGGAACTAAATTTAACCTTGCGTAATACCCTAGATGCAGATGCACCCCTAAAAACAAAAAAACATTTGTCATAAAAAACTAACTCTCTGGTATTCAGAAAATCAGACCAAGGCTCTGTCCTCATGCTCCTAAGACCTTAGTGCTGCTTTGATACCATCGATTACCACATTGTTTTGGAGAGATTGGAAACCCAAATTGGTCTACATGGACAAGTTCTGGCCTGGATTAGATCTTATCTGTCGAAAAGATATCAGTTTGTCTTTGTGGATTGTATGTCATCTGACAAATCAAATGTGAATTTCGGTGTTCCTCGAGGTTCCCCTTTAGGACCACTATTGTTTTCACTAAATATCTTACCTCCTGGTGATAAAATTCTGAAACATAATGTTAACTTTCACTGCTATGCAGATGACACACAGCTGTACATTTTGATGAAACATGGGGAAGTCCCAAAATTGCCCTCCCTGGAAGCCTGTGTTTCAGACATAAGGAAGTGGATGGCGGAAAATATTTTACTTTTAAACTAGGACAAATCAGAGATGCTAGTTCTAGTTTCCAAGAAACAAAGAGATCTTCTGTTGGATCTGACAATTCATCTTGATAGTTGTACAGTCGTCAGAAATAAAACTGTGAAGGACCTCAGCGTTACGCTGGACCCCGATCTCTCTTTTGACGAACATATCAAGACTGTTTCAAGGATAGCTTTTTTTAAATCTACGTAACATTGCAAAAATCTGAAACCTTCTGTCCAAAAATTATGCAAAAAAATTAATCCATGCTTTTGTCACTTCTAGATTAGACTACTGCAATGCTCTACTTTCCGGCTACGCAGATAAAGCACTAAATAAACTTCAGTTAGTGCTAAACACGGCTGCTAGAATCTTGACTAGAACCAAAAAGTGTGATCATATTATTCCAGTGCTAGCCTCTCTACACTGGCTTCTCTGTCTCGACCTTTAAGTCTTTATTGAAGACTCATCTCTTCAGTAAATCCTATGATTGAGTGTAGTCTGGCCCATGTATTAAGGTGAACGGAAAGGCACTGGAGCGACGAACCGCCCTTGCTGTATCTGCCTGGCCGGTTCCCCTCTCTCCACTGGGATTCTCTGCCTCTAACCCTATTACGGGGGCTGAGTCACTGGCTTACTGGTACTCTCAAATGCCGTCCCTAGGAGGGGTGCGTCACTTGAGTGGGTTGAGTCACTAAGGTGATCTTCCTGCCCGGGTTGGCACCCCCCTTGGGTTCGTGCCGTGGGGAGATCTTAGTGGGCTATACTCGGCCTTGTCTCGTAAGTTGGTGGTTTGAAGATATCCCTCTAGTGGTGAGGGGGCTGTGCTTTGGCAAAGTTGACTGACCTGTTGCACCCTCTACAACCACTGTGATTACTATTATTTGACCCTGCTGGTCATCTATGAACGTTTGAACATTTCAGCCATCTGCTGTTATAATCTCCACCCAGCACAGCCAGAAGAGGACTGGCCACCCCTCAGAGCCTGGTTCCTCTCAAGGTTTCTTCCTAGGTTCCTGCCTTTCTTGGGAGTTTTTCCTAGCCACCGTGCTTCTACATCTGCATAGCTTGCTGTTTGGGGTTTTAGGCTGGGTTTCTGTATAGCACTTTGTGACATCGGCTGATGTAAGAAGGGCTTTATAAATACATTTGATTTGATGGTGGTTGGGGATGGTGGTGGTGATGGTTGATGATGGTGTTGATGGTACTGGTGATGGTGTTTATGGCAGTTGGTGGTTGATGACAGTGTTGATGGTAGTTGGTGATGATGGTTGATGATGGTATTGATGGTAGTTGGTGATGGTATTGATGGTGGTGGTGTTGTTGATGGTAGTTGATGATGTGTTGATGGTTGTTGATGATGGTGTTGATGGTAGTTGGTGATGGTATTGATGGTTGTTGATGATGGTGTTGATGTTACTGGTGATGGTATTGATGGTCATTGGTGATGGTGTTGATGGTGGTTGGTGATGATGTTGATGGTAGTTGGTGATGGTGTTGACTGTGGTTGGTGATGGTGTTGATGATAGTGGTGATGGTGTTGATGGTAGTTGTTGATGGTAGTGGTGATGGTGTTGATGGTAGTGGTGATGGTGTTGATGGTAGTTGGTGATGGTGTTTATGGTAGTGGTGATGGTGTTGATGGGAGTGGTGATGGTGTTGATGGTAGTGGTGATGGTGTTGATGGTAGTGGTGATGGTGTTGATGGTAGTAGTGATGGTGTTGATGGTGGTTGGTGGTGATGTTGATGGTAGTTGGTGATGGTGGTTGTGGATGGTGGTTGGTGGCTGGTGATGGTGGTTAGTGATGGAGTTGATGGTAGTTGTTGAGGGTAGTGGTGATAGTGTTGATGGTAGTGGTGATGGTGTTGATGGTGGTTGGTAGTGGTGTTGATGGTAGTGGTGATGAGGTTGATGGTGGTTGGTGGTGGTGTTGTTGGTAGTTGGTGATGGTGTTGAGGGTAGTGGTGATGGTGTTGATGGTAGTTGGTGATGGTGTTGATGGTAGTAGTGATGGTGTTGATGGTGGTTGTGGATGGTGGTTGGTGATGGTGGTTGGTGATGGTGATTGGTGATGGTATTGATGGTAGTTGAGGAGTGTAGTGGTGATGGTGTTGATGGTAGTGGTGATGGTGTTGATGGTGGTTGGTGGTGGTGTTGATGATAGTGGTGATGGTGTTGATGGTGGTTGGTGGTGGTGTTGATGGTAGTGGTGATGAGGTTGATGGTAGTTGGTGGTGGTGGTGTTGTTGGTAGTTGGTGATGGTGTTGGGGGTAGTGGTGATGGTTTTGATGATAGTGGTGATGGTTTTGATGATAGTGGTGATGGTGTTGATTGTAGTGGTGATGGTGTTGATGGTAGTTGGTGATGGTTATTGGTGATGGTGTTGATGGTGGTTGTGGATGGTGGTTGGTGATGGTGGTTGGTGATGGTGATTGGTGATGGTATTGATGGTAGTTGCGGAGTGTAGTGGTGATAGTGTTGATGGTAGTGGTGATGGTGTTGTTGGTGGTGGTGTTGATGGTAGTGGTGATGGTGGTTGATGGTGGTTGGTGGTGGTGTTGTTGGTAGTTGGTGATGGTGTTGAGGGTAGTGGTGATGGTTTTGATGGTAGTGGTGATGGTGTTGATGGTAGTGGTGATGGTGTTGATGGTGGTTGGTGGTGGTGTTGATGGTAGTGGTGATGAGGTTGATGGTGGTTGGTGGTGGTGGTGTTGTTGGTAGTTGGTGATGGTGTTGAGGGTAGTGGTGATGGTTTTGATGATAGTGGTGATGGTGTTGATGGTAGTGGTGATGGTGTTGATGGTGGTTGTGGATGGTGGTTGGTGATGGTGGTTGGTGATGGTGATTGGTGATGGTATTGATGGTAGTTGCGGAGTGTAGTGGTGATGGTGTTGATGGTAGTGGTGATGGTGTTGATGGTGGTTGGTGGTGGTGTTGATGGTAGTGGTGATGGTGGTTGGTGATGGTTTTGATGGTAGTGGTGATGGTGTTGATGGTGGTGGTGATGGTTGTTGTGGATTGTGGTTGATGATGGTGGTTGCTGATGGTGGTTGGTAATGGTGTGTGTGTGTGCACCAGCTAAAGGCACAGTTATGCAGCAAACTGCACAGTAAAGACACACCCACCATCACCAACCACTATCACCACTACCATCAACACCGTCATCATCCACCATCACCAACCACCATCACCAACCACCAGCAACACCATAATCAACCACCATCACCAACTACCATCGACACCATCACCAACCACCAACAACACCATCACCAATCACCATCACCAACTACCATCAACCACAATCAATACCATCAGCAATAAACATCACCATCACCAATCACCAACCACCATCACAAACCACCATCAACACCATCACCAACTACCATCAAAACCATCACCAACTACACACACACACACACACACACACACACACACACACACACACACACACACACACACACAAACACACAGACAAACCATCAGCCCCATCACAAACACCACCATCATCTGTCACCATCAACAAATCACAGGTCAACTCTATGTACTGTAAATGGACATGTGACCAGAATGACCGTATCAAAGGGCAAATTATATCACGTTTTCCCTACATGATCTGTTAGAAACATTTGGGAAGACAATGACCAACTCTGAGAGGAGAAGAGGCGGTCTGAGGCAAAAGGCAAAAAAAATAGATATATTATAAAGGAAAACGGCCTGTATGGTGCAAATACAGCAAATACTGTCCATTATTGATTAAGCCAAGTAAACCTAATGATCAGTAAACCTATTGATCACTAAACCTATCGATCAGTAAACCTATTGATCAGTAAACCTATTGATCAGTAAATATATGTCCCCTGAGGTCTTACTTGCTAATCAAACTTTCCTTTTGTAGACGACAGCTTTGTCTTGTGTATCTAATCCCTGTGAATATGACATGGTCTGCTGGGTCCAGTCTGGTTCCAGTCTGGCCCAGGAGCGCCTCAGACATACAGAATGGCACAGTGCTGCAATACTGTGGACAGCTATAGCCTTGCTGCTTTCCCAATGCGCACGGAGACACAGTCCAAAGACAAAGTTAACAGTAATCATAGTATGTAGGATACATAACAATCTGTACACGACACTTTCAAACATTTTTATGGCACTTTCATGGCACATATTCAAATATCATATGTTAGTATTATATGTGGGTTACATTACTGTTGTCATGTCCGTCTGACCAATCCACACCATGAAACAAACTATCCACAGAATCGGATTATGAAACCTGTACATAACTGAACCAAAATGCTTGTTACAGATACACTATCATAGAACTAGCATAGCAAGGAAATCCAACTAGTTCGTAAACATACAATTTATTTAGTGATTTACCGTCAAAAGTACTTCCAAACAGCCATCCAAGCCAAGTGTAAATTTGTCCAAAACAATAGATTATGACCTGAAACCTGCACCTGCCTGATCTGGCACAGAACGAGAGAGAGGATCAGAGGGAGTTAGAAAAGAGGTACGTAACAGGATAATGAGTTCAATTAAAGGTATTCCTACCTTCTACGTGTATTCTGGGAAATATCTCTCCCTCTTGCTGTTTGTAATCCAATGGAAAAACACAGTCCTGTGAAAGCTGATATTCTTTCCTGCTGCTCTCTCCTCTCAGTAACTCATTCACCTGGTAGAGAAAGTCTGTGCCCTCTTTCTCTCACTCTCTCTCGCTCTTCTTTCACAACTGCACTACATAGTCAGCCTGAGCCACGGAGTTCTATGTACAGCCACTAAGAAAGAACAAGCCACTCCACTCCACCCCTCCCCCTTCACCCTCTCCCTCTCTAGCTCTCTCCACCCCACCCCCTTCACACTCACTCACTCCCTCCCTCTCTCTCTCTCTCTCTCTCTCTCTCAATTCAATTCAATTCAATTCAAGGGGCTTTATTGGCATGGGAAACGTGTTAACATTGCCAAAGCAAGTGAGGTAGATAATATACAAAAGTGAAATAAACAATACAAATTCACAGTAAACATTACACATACAGAAGTTTCAAAACAATAAAGACATTACAAATGTCATATATATATATATATATATATATATATATATATATATATATATATATATATATACAGTGTTGAAACAATGTACAAATGGTTAAAGTACACAAGGGAAAATAAATACACATAAATATGGGTTGTCTCTCTCTCTCTCTCCCTCTCTCTCTCTGCCCTATCACCATAGTATGTGCTTTATCTCTCTCTCTCTCTGCCCTATCACCATAGTATGTGCTTTATCTCTCTCGCTCTCCTCTCTCTCTCTGCCCTATCACCCTGTCTCCTCCTTCGTATATACTAATTAAGTTGGCTTTATTGGCATGGGAATCATTGGCCAAACCAAGTGGAATAGATAATAAACACCAGTGAAATGAACAGTAAACATTACACTCACAAAAGGTTCAAAATAATAGAGACTCAAAACACCATAATTGTGTAGTAAAACCATCAAAGTAGTGTGCCAAAGCTGAGATATAGAGTTTAAACGGTGTTTGAAAGTAAACCCAATGTACGTGTTCTGATACACTGAATTTATTTCAAAACAGAACGGAAGTACTCTGAAACACCCAAAGTGTCCCTGTTGCCTCCTCAACCGCCCCCGTGGCCTCTTATGAGCGGCGACCCTCGCCGCCGACCTCCGACTGGGGACCCTAGCCATGGGTCCAGAATGGACGGGAGATTCCGGCAGCGCCGGACAGGCGGGAGACTCCGGCAGCTCCGGAGTGAAGGGCGATTCTGGCATCGCCTGGCTGACTGACGGCTCTGGCGGCTCTTGGCTGACTGACGGCTCTGGTGGCTCTTGGCTGACTGACGGCTCTGGCGGCTCCTGGCTGGCTGACGGATCTGGCGGCTCCTGGCTGACTGGCGGCTCTGGCGGCTCCTGGCTGACGGGAGACTCTGGTGGCTCAGGACAGACTGGAGACTATGGGGGTTCAGGACAGATGGGAGACTCTGGCGGCTCAGGACAGACGGGAGACTCTGGCGGCTCAGGACAGACGGGAGACTCTGGTGGCTCAGGACAGACGTGAAACCCAGGTTACCTGAAACCCAGGTTACCTAAGTATGATTCTCAATCAGAGACAACTAACGACACCTGCCTCTGATTGAGACCTTACTAGGCTGAACTCAAAACCCCAACATAGAAAAACACACATAGACTGCCCACCCCAACTCACGCCCTGACCATACTAAATAAAGACAAAACAAAGGAAATAAAGGCCAGAACATGACAACACTTGTTGGTGTTTCAGTGCATGTGGAAGGTAACATCCAAACACAAAATGTTTTGGCAAATTGTGTCTCATATAATCAAATGTTTTTACATTTCAAATGGTTTATAACATAAATACTGATTGATTCTGAATATTGATAGAATTTGTCAATATTTTGAATAACATTTTAAAGAAGACACTAGGAATGAAATAGTTTCCTAGGGTAGACTTTGGCACTAATGATAGTCTACAGTTACCAGGAAACTGTGAGAATATAAATAACGTTACAATCAAAATGCTTCGGGGTATGTAAGTTATAGCAGAGGGAACAGGTATAAAGTGAGCCCTCACCAGTGGTATACATGTGAGAAGGTGGATGTGCACCCAGTTCTCCTGCTTGTCAAAACACTGCTTTAGCCCACTCAGCCAGTCTTCCTGGAGAAAACAGTTCTCCAGCTCATGGTGTCCAATTCAGACTTGAGATAAGTAGACAAAACAATAACTCAATAAAAAAATGGACCATTTTAAATCAAATTATTTAACTCAAGTCTGAATTGAGCCATGGAGAAGTTTTTTTTTGTGAAAATCCACCTTTATTTTTTCATACCTTCATATCAGAAAACAAATCTTTAGAAGCAAAATATGAACTTGAAACATTATGATTCTGTAGTGTTCAGCATTCCCCCAGTCTGAGACATGGAGGTGGAGGGAGGGCATTCGTGGGCTGGTGTGCCCTCTAGCAAATCTACTGTCAAGTATAAAAACATGCAAGTTTTCGGGCGCCTCCCTAGTATTCGGGTTTTCATGGGTTTTCCCCGAGGTAGGTGAGAGCACGCCACTTTCTCATTTGATACTCAAAACAAAAGTATGCATCAATGAAAACGCATGCACACAATTGTATCACATTGAAGAAGGAAACAGAAGAGGAATTCACTCAATAAGAACATTTGTTTTGTGTAGCATTTTGGCCGCTAATGCGAATAGTCCAGGTAAAAGAGCCATTTTGATTCATTGATCAGTTTTCTTGATGCTACATGTAGCTGGTAATTGACACATAATTGTTTGCACCTTTCACACTTTTTTTGTGCAAATTAAGGCCTGCTTTTCAGTTAATACTGCTGGCTCGTTTGCCTACTGGCTTCATGAGTTTTATCTACTGTTTGATGTGTAGCCCACATGCTATATGCTACACTACAGTGCATTCGGAAACTATTCAGACGCCTTGACTTTTTCCATATTTTGCTACGTTACAGCCTTATTCTAAAATGGATTAAATAAAAAAAATCCTTATCTATCTACACACAATATCCCATAATGACAAAGCGAAAGCAGGTTTTTGGAAATGCAAATGTATAAAACACTTAAAACAGAAATACCTTATTTACATATGTATTCAGACCCTTTGCTATGACACTCAAAATTGAGCTCAGGTGCATCCTGTTTCCATTGATCATCCTTGAGATGTTTCTACAACTTAATTGGAGTCCAGCTGTGGTAAATTCAACTGATTGGACATGACTTGGAAAGGCACACGCCATAAGGTCCCAGAGTTGACAATGCATGGTCAAAGGAATTGTCCGCAGAGCTCTGAGACAGGATTGTGATGAGGCACAGATCTGGGGAAGGGTACCAAATTATTTCTGCAGCCTTGAAGGTCCCAAAGAACACAGTGGCCTCCATCATTCTTAAATGGAAGAAGTTTGTAACCACCAAGACTCTTCCCAGAGCTGGCTACCCGGCCAAACTGAGCAATCGGGGGAGAAGGGCCTTTGTCAGGGAGGTGACCAAGAACCCGATGGTCACTCTGACAAAGCTCTAGAGTTCCTCTGTGGAGATGAGAGAATCTTCCAGAAGGAAAACCATCTCTGCTGCACTCCACCAATCAGGACTTTATGGTGGAGTGGCCAGATGGAAGCCACTCCTCTGTGAAAGGCACATGACAGCCCGCTTGGAGTTTGCCAAAAGGCACCTAAAGACTCTCAGACCATGAGTAACAAGATTCTCTGGTCTGATGAAACCAAGATTGAACTCTTTGGCCTGAATGCCAAGCGTCACGTCTGGAGGAAACCTGGCACCATCCCTACGGTGAAGCACGGTGGTGGCAGCGTCACGTCTGGAGGAAACCTGGCACCATCCCTACGGTGAAGCATGGTGGTGGCAGCCTCAGGCAGTGGGGATTTTTGTTTTTACAGAAAGATACGTGATGAAAACCTGCTCCAGAGAGCTCAGGTCCTCAGACTGGGGCGAAGGTTAACCTACCAACAGGACAATGACCCTAAGCACACAGCCAAGACAACGCAGGAGTGGCCTCGGGGCAAGTCTCTGAATGTCCTTGAGTGGCCCAGCCAGAACCCGGATGTGAACCCGATCGAACATCTCTGGAGAGACCTGAAAATAGCTATGTAGCAATGCTCCCCATCCAACCTGACAGAACTTGATAGGATCTGCAGAGAAGAATGGGAGAAACTCCCCAAATACAGGTGTGCCAAGCTTGTATCCAAGAAGACTCAAGTCTGTAATCGCTGCCAAAGGTGCTTCAACAAAGTACTGAATAAAGGGTCTGAATACTTTTGTAAATGTTTTTTTTTAGTTTTATTATTATTATTTTTTCGAAAACATTTCTAAAAAACAGTTTTTGCTTTGTCATTGTGGGGTATTGTATGTAGATTGATTAGGACATTAGAACATTTTTAAAATCAAAATTTGAATAAGACTGTAACCTAATAAAATGTGAGAAAAATGAAGGGGTAAGCACTGTAAGAGCAGGGAATAAACAATAAGAGCAGAGACTCCCATTTACAGTATTTGGAAACTCGAGAATAAGGGATCTAATTCTGCACTAGAAAGGACTCAAAACACCATCATAGTGTTTTTAAACTTTTAAGGCTCCCAGTCTCTGGCAAGGTGTTGAACAACTCTTGATTATGTGGTGTTACAACACACCATGTCATGTTTCAGAACACCTCTGTGTGAGTGTTTAAGAACATCTTAAATCTGTCCTAATACCCTCACAACCATGTGTTTCTATACATCAACACAGGCAAGGTTTCGTCTCCTTTAAGTTGGTGGCAGCTCAGTTACCACTAGTTTTAGTGTCACAGAGCATTTCATTTTTTCAGTGTGTCTATGTACAGCGTTGTAGCAACGTGTACATAGTTGAAGTATGAAAGGGAAAATAAATAGACAGATAAATATAGTTTGTATTTACAATGGTGTTTGTGCTTCACTGGTTTCTCTCTCTCTCTCTCTTACCTCAAGATTATCTCTTCTTCATATCTCCTATCAGATTTGACAATGAATAAAAATGGAATGCCGTTCCTACTCTAACACCATCATGCCTCTCCTATGAGGCAGCTCCAAATCTAGTATTGAGTAAACCTAAACAAGTTCTTCTCAAAAACAACTGCTGTTTTTTTCAAAAGCAAACTGCCATGGAGGTCTTCCTTTCTATTCTGTCCATGTGATTTAGCTTTCTTAGCTTGTGATGTAAGCAGTCATCCACTTGTTTCATGTTCGCAAAGTTATCACCTACCTACCCCCTAGTGGTCACTACTAGAACAACTTCAACAGGGGTGCTTTGAAAAGACTCACCTGTACTGTGGTTAGCAAAGCTAGTGAACAATTTATGATCGCTCAAATGACAAAGGAAGGACAATAAACAAACCTTTGCTACAATATGTCCACCATCTAAATAATTTTGTTTAGTTTTCTTCCCCATAGAATTTCCTAGACACCTTCAATCGTCGCCCTAAAACAACAGTGCTCCAAAATCTGGATGGAGCAGAGGTCTGTCAGTGACGACGATATTGGAGGTGACAAAGGATTAGCGAGAGAGGGGGGTCTTCTCCATACACACATATGTGCCTAGTAGCCCCCAGTGTGACCAATCAATACTGTTAAGACACAATCAATACAACACACTACATGGGGAGAGGGGGCAGGGGGCTAGGGAGAGAAGTGGCAGAGGGCGAGGGGAAAGGGGAGTGGGGGGGGAGAGGGGAGGACAGAGGGCTAGGGGGAGAGGGGAGTGGGAGGAGAGGGGGAGAGAGTGTACAGGGGGCGAGGGGGAAAGGGGGAAAAGGGAGTGGGGGGGAGGGGGAGGACAGAGGGCTAGGGGAGAGGCGAGTGGGAGGAGAGGGGGAGAGTGTACAGGGGGCGAGGGGGAAAGGGGGAAAAGGGAGTGGGGGGAGAGGGGGAGGACAGAGGGCTAGGGGGAGAGGGGAGTGGGAGGAGAGGGGGAAGAGTGTACAGGGGGCAAGGGGAAAGGGGAGCGGGTGTGAGAGGGGACAGGGGACAAGGGGGAAAGAGGAGCGGGGGAGAGGGGGAGAGGGGACAGAGGGCTAGGGGGAGAGGGGAGCGCGGGGTAGAGGGGAGAGGGGACAGGGGGCGGGTCTACACCTGTTTTATTTGGCGCACGTGACAAATAAACTTTGATTTGTTCAATATGTCAGTCATCAGGGGTCTAATTAATAATCTCCATATCAGGAGTTGTTTTGTTTCCAGTAAACACTGATTCATGCACAGTCACATCTTACACATCTCTATAATATGAGGTTGCTGTGAGTCATCAGTGCAGTACAATACAGTAGTGACACTCCTTCAGCAGTACAGACACAGGACAGTGATTGTAGCCACATGCGTGAGTGGGGGCCCAGCGGGCCCCGAGGAGCCTCTCTACGATAACCTCCCCCGAATTAGGCCCTGAATCAGGGGATGAAGTCACGACTGGTGTGTGGGATTTAAAAACAAAATACCGGTCAGCGGAGGCGCCAAGGATGAATCACTGAATGCAAACACAAGAGCAGTGGTGAAGAGGAAGCTATATGTTTCCTAAGAGTTTCATAAGTGTGTGTGTGTGTGCGTGTGTGTGTGCGTGTGTGCGTGTGTGCGCGTGTGCGCATGTGCGCGTGTGCGCGTGTGCGCGTGTGTGCGTGTGTGCGCGTGTGTGCGTGTGTGCGTGTGTGCGCGTGTGTGCGTGTGTGCGTGTGTGTGCGTGTGCGCGTGTGTGTGTGTGTGTGTGTGTGTGTGTGTGTGAGGCTGGGCCTGGTCTATAATGACTCCGGGCTGAGCCAGGTCCTCCAGATGCTCAACATAATCCATTCTCCAGAAGTAAAGAGGAAACAGATAACCCTCTGCTCATGAGGGCAGTTCGTGAAAGTAGGCATTACTGTGGGGGCCAGGGCCACTAGCGCACATGGCAACAGTAGAGGGTCTATAAACACATTGGACCAAAAAACACACATACACACACACTGTGCATTCATACACATGTACACACACACACACACACACAAACACACACGCACGCACACGCACACACACACACACACTGAACACACATGCCTCCTGAACGAGAACAATCCTGGTCTTTCTCCCCCTGGGATGGGAACAGCGCTCCGCAAGGGGAATCCTCCCAGGCCTTGACACACCAATATCGGGAATTCCAGCTGGAGACTGGTATGTCAGTCTGGAAGTATGTTCTTATCCCATCCCACAGAAGAGTAAGGACCTGATGAATCCCAAATGGCACCCTATTCCCAAGAAAATATCTAATGCCAGGATGATATCTAATGCCAGCACGATATCTAATGTCAGGATGATATCTAATCTCAGGATGATATCTAATGCCAGGATGATATCTAATGCCAGGATGATATCTAATGCCAGGATGATATCTAATGCCAGGATGATATCTAATGCCAGGATGACATCTAATGCCAGGATGACATCTAATGCCAGGATGATATCTAATGCCAGGATGATATCTAATCCCATGATGATATCTAATGCCAGGATGATATCTAATGCCAGGATGATATCTAATGCCAGGATGGTATCTAATGCCAGGATGATATCTAATGTCAGGATGATATCTAATGCCAGGATGATATCTAATCCCATGATGATATCTAATGCCAGGATGATATCTAATGCCAGGATGATATCTAATGCCAGGATGATATCTAATCCCATGATGATATCTAATGCCAGGATGATATCTAATGCCAGGATGATATCTAATGCCAGGATGATATCTAATGTCAGGATGATATCTAATGCCAGGATGATATCTAATGCCAGGATGATATCTAATGCCAGGATGATATCTAATGCCAGGATGATATCTAATCCCATGATGATATCTAATGCCAGGATGATATCTAATCCCATGATGATATCTAATGCCAGGATGATATCTAATGTCAGGATGACATCTAATGCCAGGATGACATCTAATGCCAGGATGATATCTAATGCCAGGATGATATCTAATCCCATGATGATATCTAATGCCAGGATGATATCTAATTCCAGGATGATATCTAATGCCAGGATGATATCTAATCCCATGATGATATCTAACGCCAGGAACATGGAGGAGAAGGACTGAGAATAGTAAACAAAACAGAGCGTGCCAAGAGCAGAGCACGTGGAAATTACGGGACGGGGTGCTTCGAGATATTCCTGCAGAAACCTTGAGAGGAATTAGCTGGTGTTTTTCCAGTGATGACGAGAATCCCAGTAGCTTCCAGTTTATTGTACTGTTTGTGCTCTGTCTTGCAGATGGATAAACAACAGTGACCGTTTTGTTTTTGGGAACCCTGGTTGTTGGTGGAAACCGATAACCTTGGGGAAGTGTGCACCTAACACAAACAACAACACAATGTTGGACACACTATCTATGAAACACAAGAACCCTCTGATCTCTCCCTCTTTCTCTCTCACTCTCTATTTCTCTCTAACTACACCTTGCTTGAGAGCAGACTGATGTTGTGGAGCCATTGAAAAACACCTTTATCACTCTCTCGCCCCGCAAAAGGCAGATAGTGAGGGTGTCAGTGATAGTAGGGTGTCAGACATAGTAGAGTGTCAGAGATAGTGCGGGTGTCAGAGATAGTAGGGGTGTCAGAGCTGGTGAGGGTGTCAGAGATAGTAGGGGTGTTAGAGATAGTGAGGGTGTCAGATATAGTAGGTGTATCAGAGATAGCGAGGTTGTCAGAGATAGTGAGGGTGTCAGAGATAGTAGCGGTGTAGAGATAGAAATGGTGTCAGATATAGTAGGTGTATCAGAGATAGCGGGGTTGTCAGAGATAGTGAGGGTGTCAGAGATAGTAAGGGTGTCAGAAAAGCGAGGTTGTCAGAGATAGTAGGGGTGTCAGATATAATGAGGGTGTCAGAGGTAGTGAGGGTGTTGTTATATGCTGTATGGGAAAATAGGTGAGATATTTACTTCACTGTTCTCCTCTCGTTTATCTTAAATGTCAGAAGATGGAGACAGAACTTGGGCTCGACTCAAAACCATTTTATAGAGTAATTGAAATGTAAAGGTCATTTCTGATTTAGCCAACATATGCAGTGTGTACGTGAATGCAGTCTCCGCAAATGCGGGAACATTATCTGTAAATTTCAGTCGCGCTATAACATGTAAATTCCGTGATGTGGATTGAATCGACCCTCGGATCGTTTAAAACCAGTACTTCTACTGATTTCTTTACTTTGCCTACTGACAAGATAAAATAACACTCAGAGAACTCAGAACTCTCAGAGAACTCTCTCAGAACACTAAGAGAACTCTCTCAGAACAGTCAAAGAACTCTTTCAGAACACTCAGAGAACACTCAGAATACTCAGAGAACTCTCTCAGAACACTCAGAGAACTCTCTCAGAACTCTCAGAGAACTCTCTCAGAACACAGAGAACTCTCTCAGAACACTCAGAGAACTCTCTCAGAACTCTCAGAGAACTGTCTCAGAACAGTCAGAGAATTCTCTCAGAACAGTCGAAGAACTCTTTCAGAACACTCAGAGAACACTCAGAACTCTCAGAGAACTGTCTCAGAACACTCCGAGAACTATCTCAGTACTCTCAGAGAACTGTCTCAGAACTCTCAGAGAACTATCTCAGAACAGTCAGAGAACTCTCTCAGAACACTCAGGGAACTCTCAGAATACTCAGAGAACCCTTTCAGAACACTCATAGAACTGTCTCAGAACACTCAGACAACTCTCTCAGAACACTCAGAGAACTCTCTCAGAACACTCAGAGAACTGTCTCAGAACACTCAGACAACTCTCTCAGAACACTCAGAGAACTCTCTCAGAACACTCAAAGAACTCTCTCAGAACAGTCAAAGAACTGACAGAGGTGGTGGCAAAGTGTGAATCATCCTCTGATTTGCTAAAGGGAAAATGTCCCCTAGGTCAGCTGTATCTGTCTACATGAAACATGATTCAATGTGACACTGTCCTGACAAATGTTTAAAATACTTTCAAAAGATGACCTGTGGATGAAATAGTAATTACTGTATAACAACAAAGATGACAGTGATATTGTCCCAACCTGTAATGGCAAACAGACCCAGTGCACACACTCCCTCAAGGTATGTTTGGGTCTGTCTGACTCTATTGTTCATCTCAGTGTTCAGGGCTAAGACTCACGCTCTCCCCTCTCATCTCTCTCCCGTCACTTGGAACGGGAATGGGGGAACTCAAACACAAACATACACACACACACACACACACACACACACACACACACACACACACACACACACACACACACACACACACACACACACACACACATAGACACACAATGTGTCACGACTCCGACCGAAGGACACTCCCCTTCCCGTTCGGGTGGCGCTTGGCGGTCGTCATCGCCGGCCTACTAGCTGCTACTGATTATTTCCTCCCCCTCCTTATGTGTTGATTGTGTGCACCTGTTTTGAGTTAGGTAGTAGGCTTTATTAGTCAGCCGGCCCGCAGGGTTCCTTGTGCGGGATTAATTATTGTGATCGTCTGTTTGGTGTACTTATGTGCACGTCTATTGGGTTTTGTGTTTTCCCATTTTGTGGGTTTTCCCTGGACGGTTTAAGTCCCCCTGTTTGGGGCATTTGTTTGTTCAGTACGCCCTGTGTTTTTGTGAGGGTTGGCTTATGTTCAGCGTTTGTATCAGTGCATTAAAATAGCACTCCCCTGAACTCTCTGCTTCCTGCGCCTGACTCCTCACCCACTACACTCAGACCGTTACACAATGGGGATCACCACCTGCCCTGCTACACCAGCATGTCCCACCCTTACCAATCAGACCCATTCAAGCGTAACTCATGCAACACTCAATATAGCTCTAATGTTCACAGTGGTGTGTATTCATACTTTTACTTTTACTTTTGATACTTAAGTATATTTTAACAATTACATTTACTTTTAATACCTAAGTATATTTAAAATCAAATACTTTTAGACTTTTACTCAAGTAGTATTTTACTGGGTGACTTTCACTTTTACTTGAGTCATTTTCTATTAATATATCTTTACTTTTACTCAAGTATGACGGTTGGGTACTTTTTACACCACTGAATGAACCAAACAAGACTCTACAATAACAGCAGTGACCGACATGTTCAAATATTTCAACCAGTGTGACTCTGACTGGAAGACAGTTCAACACTCATTTGTTGAATGTATAATGTGACCACACATTATACAGAACAGGGGTGTCAGAGAGGGTGAGGGTGTCAGAGAGGGTGAGGGTGTTGTTATATGCAGTATGGGATATAGGTGAGATATTTACTTCACTGCTCTCCTCTCATTCATCTTAAATGTCAGAAGATGGAGACAGAACATGGGGCTCAACTCAATTCCGCGTCAATTCACTGTCCATTACATGAGTTAATGGCTAGGTGCCAGAGATGTACCTCTGATACTTTGTGTGATTACAGTTTTGGTAACGTCTTTCATTCAAAACCTGTCATTGTGCATTCATTTGGATTATAAACATCTCTCTCCACACAACCATTGATTCCCAATCTAAGGTTATTGTGAAATGTACTGAGAACATTGGTTTAATAACCAAAACACAACATAAACGGCCATCTTTTCTATTTATTCTTCAGATATAATTGCAACATAGATGTACTGCCTGTGATCAAATGTAAGAAATTAAATTAAACAAATTAAATTAATAAAAATAATTTTTAGCACACATTCATTTGCATCAAGCCGGTCTTGAGCATTTGGTCATGAATTCACAGTGAATGTCTTTATTGTTCATGCACCATGGGAAAAACCTTTTGGTATGGCGAATCCAAGCTTGCGTCATCCATGGCCTGAAAAAGGGTGGCACGCTCATGGGGATTTTGATCGTACACCTTCCACCTCCATGCTGAAAAAAAACCCTTGATGGGTTGAGGAAAGGAGAGTTTGGGGGCAGGTATGGGGTCACGAATCCGGGATGGGCCCGAAACCATTCCTGAACCACCTCTGCATGGTGGAACCTGACATTGTCCCTCACAATTACATACTGTAGGTGACCCCTTCACCTTGACAGGCCTGCTCAATTTAATTCAGAAACACAATGGGGTGTGCAGCATTGGAGGATCCAAGGAATGGCCTATGTCCTACCACAGAGATAGCTGCGCACATGGAGATGTTTACCCCACATTGTCCAGCCACTTGGATGGCTGCATGTCAGCTGATGAGATTCCGCCCACGGGGCAGAGTTTTGACCAGGTTGAAGCCCGCTTCATAAACAAAGATATACTTGTGATGTTTCACAGCAGCATCCAGCACCATCACCTTCTAAAAATGTATTTTGGCTAGTTATTTTTACAGTATAGTTCCAGCATGATATTGTGAAGTAGCATGTGTATTAATAGTAACAGTAATACAGTATACAGTACTGTACCTGAATACAGTATATAGTACTGCCCACAGTTGTTTCAACCGGTCGTTGTTTCTCTCAAAAGGCACCAGGTAAATGTGTTTCATAGATACCTAGTGTCTCGGGTGATTGTTGGTAGGTTGATGGATGCCACTTTGGTAAAGGTATCATGGTTCTCCTCAATGGCCTGCTTTATTGAGGACAGCCATATGTCATTCCTGGCCCTCACCATTTCCACCGCTGTCCACTCCTACTGGTCGGTCAGCACACGGTCACCACCATGGGGTCTTCTGTCAATTCTGAAAGTAGAACAGAGTCTACTGTCTAGAGATCATACTGGAACATGATTTGTGAATGGACATGCATTACAATATGTTATTTACTGTAAATGTAATGGTAAAGCATAGTGCATATCCTTCTTGGTGAAATGTTCTCATGATCGAATTGACAGTTGATCTTTTCAGATTGGGGTGAACTAACCTAACTAATCAGCCTCTGCCATGGCAAGGCCTCTGTTTACCACATGGTCAACGACGATGGCCCTGGCTTCATTAGACACAACAGTTCCCTGCCGTCTGCCTCCCTATCTCTGATGTCCACCTCTTTAACAGAGCCCATGCCCACCTCTCTGACATCTTTGACAGAGCCCATGCCCACCTCTTTGACCTCTTTGACGGAGCCCATGCCCACCTCTTTGACGGAGCCCATGCCCACCTCTTTGACCTCTTTGACAGAGCCCATGCCCACCTCTTTGACCTCTTTGACGGAGCCCATGCCCACCTCTTTGATGGGGCCAATGACCACCTCTCTGACCTCTTTGACGGAGCCCATGCCCACCTCTTTAACCTCTTTGATGGGGCCCATGACAACCTCTCTGACCTCTTTGACAGGGCCCATGCCCACCTCTTTGACCTCTTTGATGGGGCCCATGACCACCTCTCTGACCTCTTTGATGGAGCCCATGCCCACCTCTTTGACCTCTTTGATGGGGCCCATGCCCACCTCTTTGACCTCTTTGACGGAGCCCATGCCCACCTCTTTGACCTCTTTGACCGAGCCCATGACCACCTCTCTGACCTCTTTGATGGGGCCCATGACCACCTCTTTGACGGAGCCCATGACCACCTCTTTGCCCACTTTGACGGAGCCCATGCCCACCTCTCTGACCTCTTTGACGGAGCGCATGACCACCTCTCTGACCTCTTTGACGGAGCCCATGCCCCACCTCTCTGACCTCTTTGACGGAGCCCAAGCCCACCTCTTTGAAGGAACCCTTGCCCACCTCTCTGACCTCTTTGACGGAGCCCAAGCCCACCTCTTTGACGGAGCCCATGCCCACCTCTCTGACCTCTTTGACGGAGCCCAAGCCCACCTCTTTGACGGAGCCCATGCCCACCTCTCTGACCTCTTTGACGGAGCACAAGCCCACCTCTTTGACCTCTTTGACGGAGCCCATGCCCACCTCTCAGACCTCTTTGACGGAGCCCAAGCCCACCTCTTTGACGGAGCCCATGCCCACCTCTCTGACCTCTTTGACGGAGCCCAAGCCCACCTCTTTGACCTCTTTGACGGAGCCCATGCCCACCTCTCTGACCTCTTTGACGGAGCCCAAGCCCACCTCTTTGACCTCTTTGACGGAGCCCAAGCCCACCTCTTTGACGGAGCCCATGCCCACCTCTCTGACCTCTTTGACAGAGCCCATGCCCACCTCTCTGACCTCTTTGACGGAGCCCATGCCCACCTCTCCGACCTCTTTGACGGAGCCCAAGCCCACCTCTTTGACCTCTTTGACGGAGCCCAAGCCCACCTCTTTGACGGAGCCCATGCCCACCTCTCTGACCTCTTTGACAGAGCCCATGCCCACCTCTCTGACCTCTTTGACGGAGCCCATGCCCACCTCTCTGACCTCTTTGACGGAGCCCATGCCCACCTCTCTGACCTCTTTGACGGAGCCCATGCCCACCTCTTTGACCTATTTGGAGCCCATGCCCACCTCTCTGACCTCTTTGACAGAGCCCATGCCCACCTCTCTGACCTCTTTGACGGAGCCCATGCCCACCTCTCTGACCTCTTTGACGGAGCCCAAGCCCACCTCTTTGACCTCTTTGACGGAGCCCAAGCCCACCTCTTTGACGGAGCCCATGCCCACCTCTCTGACCTCTTTGACAGAGCCCATGCCCACCTCTCTGACCTCTTTGACGGAGCCCAAGCCCACCTCTTTGACGGAGCCCATGCCCACCTCTCTGACCTCTTTGACAGAGCCCATGCCCACCTCTCTGACCTCTTTGACGGAGCCCATGCCCACCTCTCTGACCTCTTTGACGGAGCCCATGCCCACCTCTCTGACCTCTTTGACGGAGCCCATGCCCACCTCTCTGACCTCTTTGACGGAGCCCATGCCCACCTCTTTGACCTCTTTGACGGAGCCCAAGCCCACCTCTTTGACGGAGCCCATGCCCACCTCTCTGACCTCTTTGACAGAGCCCATGCCCACCTCTCTGACCTCTTTGACGGAGCCCATGCCCACCTCTCTGACCTCTTTGACGGAGCCCAAGCCCACCTCTTTGACCTCTTTGACGGAGCCCAAGCCCACCTCTTTGACGGAGCCCATGCCCACCTCTCTGACCTCTTTGACGGAGCCCATGCCCACCTCTCTGACCTCTTTGACGGAGCCCATGCCCACCTCTCTGACCTCTTTGACGGAGCCCATGCCCACCTCTCTGACCTCTTTGACGGAGCCCATGCCCACCTCTCTGTCCTCTTTGACGGAGCCCATGCCCACCTCTCTGACCTCTTTGACGGAGCCCATGCCCACCTCTCTGACCTCTTTGACGGAGCCCATGCCCACCTCTTTGACCTCTTTGACGGAGCCCAAGCCCACCTCTTTGACGGAGCCCATGCCCACCTCTTTGACCTCTTTGATGGAGCCCATGCCCACCTCTCTGACCTCTTTGACGGAGCCCAAGCCCACCTCTTTGACCTCTTTGACGGAGCCCATGCCCACCTCTCTGACCTCTTTGACGGAGCCCATGCCCACCTCTCTGACCTCTTTGACGGAGCCCATGCCCACCTCTCTGACCTCTTTGACGGAGCCCATGCCCACCTCTCTGACCTCTTTGACGGAGCCCATGCCCACCTCTCTGACCTCTTTGACGGAGCCCATGCCCACCTCTCTGACCTCTTTGACGGAGCCCATGCCCACCTCTCTGACCTCTTTGACGGAGCCCATGCCCACCTCTCTGACCTCTTTGACGGAGCCCATGCCCACCTCTCTGACCTCTTTGACGGAGCCCATGCCCACCTCTTTGACCTCTTTGACGGAGCCCAAGCCCACCTCTTTGACGGAGCCCATGCCCACCTCTTTGACCTCTTTGACGGAGCCCATGCCCACCTCTTTGACCTCTTTGACGGAGCCCATGCCCACCTCTCTGACCTCTTTGACGGAGCCCATGCCCACCTCTTTGACCTCTTTGACGGAGCCCAAGCCCACCTCTTTGACCTCTTTGACGGAGCCCAAGCCCACCTCTTTGACGGAGCCCATGCCCACCTCTTTGACCTCTTTGATGGAGCCCATGCCCACCTCTCTGACCTCTTTGACGGAGCCCAAGCCCACCTCTTTGACGGAGCCCATGCCCACCTCTTTGACCTCTTTGACGGAGCCCAAGCCCACCTCTTTGACCTCTTTGACGGAGCCCATGCCCACCTCTCTGACCTCTTTGACGGAGCCCATGCCCACCTCTCTGACCTCATTGACGGAGCCCATGCCCACCTCTCTGACCTCTTTGACGGAGCCCATGCCCACCTCTCTGACCTCTTTGACGGAGCCCATGCCCACCTCTCTGACCTCTTTGACGGAGCCCATGCCCACCTCTTTGACCTCTTTGATGGGGCCCATGACCACCTCTCTGACCTCTTTGACGGAGCCCATGCCCACCTCTTTGACCTCTTTGATGGGGCCCATGCCCACCTCTTTGACCTCTTTGACGGAGCCCATGCCCACCTCTTTGACCTCTTTGACCGAGCCCATGACCACCTCTCTGACCTCTTTGATGGGGCCCATGACCACCTCTTTGACGGAGCCCATGACCACCTCTTTGCCCTCTTTGACGGAGCCCATGCCCACCTCTCTGACCTCTTTGACGGAGCGCATGACCACCTCTCTGACCTCTTTGACGGAGCCCATGCCCCACCTCTCTGACCTCTTTGACGGAGCCCAAGCCCACCTCTTTGAAGGAACCCTTGCCCACCTCTCTGACCTCTTTGACGGAGCCCAAGCCCACCTCTTTGACGGAGCCCATGCCCACCTCTCTGACCTCTTTGACGGAGCCCAAGCCCACCTCTTTGACGGAGCCCATGCCCACCTCTCTGACCTCTTTGACGGAGCACAAGCCCACCTCTTTGACCTCTTTGACGGAGCCCATGCCCACCTCTCAGACCTCTTTGACGGAGCCCAAGCCCACCTCTTTGACCTCTTTGACGGAGCCCATGCCCACCTCTCTGACCTCTTTGACGGAGCCCAAGCCCACCTCTTTGACCTCTTTGACGGAGCCCATGCCCACCTCTCTGACCTCTTTGACGGAGCCCAAGCCCACCTCTTTGACCTCTTTGACGGAGCCCAAGCCCACCTCTTTGACGGAGCCCATGCCCACCTCTCTGACCTCTTTGACAGAGCCCATGCCCACCTCTCTGACCTCTTTGACGGAGCCCATGCCCACCTCTCCGACCTCTTTGACGGAGCCCAAGCCCACCTCTTTGACCTCTTTGACGGAGCCCAAGCCCACCTCTTTGACTTTGGAGCCCATGCCCACCTCTCTGACCTCTTTGACAGAGCCCATGCCCACCTCTCTGACCTCTTTGACGGAGCCCATGCCCACCTCTCTGACCTCTTTGACGGAGCCCATGCCCACCTCTCTGACCTCTTTGACGGAGCCCATGCCCACCTCTTTGACCTCTTTGGAGCCCATGCCCACCTCTCTGACCTCTTTGACAGAGCCCATGCCCACCTCTCTGACCTCTTTGACGGAGCCCATGCCCACCTCTCTGACCTCTTTGACGGAGCCCAAGCCCACCTCTTTGACCTCTTTGACGGAGCCCAAGCCCACCTCTTTGACGGAGCCCATGCCCACCTCTCTGACCTCTTTGACAGAGCCCATGCCCACCTCTCTGACCTCTTTGACGGAGCCCAAGCCCACCTCTTTGACGGAGCCCATGCCCACCTCTCTGACCTCTTTGACAGAGCCCATGCCCACCTCTCTGACCTCTTTGACGGAGCCCATGCCCACCTCTCTGACCTCTTTGACGGAGCCCATGCCCACCTCTCTGACCTCTTTGACGGAGCCCATGCCCACCTCTCTGACCTCTTTGACGGAGCCCATGCCCACCTCTTTGACCTCTTTGACGGAGCCCAAGCCCACCTCTTTGACGGAGCCCATGCCCACCTCTCTGACCTCTTTGACAGAGCCCATGCCCACCTCTCTGACCTCTTTGACGGAGCCCATGCCCACCTCTCTGACCTCTTTGACGGAGCCCAAGCCCACCTCTTTGACCTCTTTGACGGAGCCCAAGCCCACCTCTTTGACGGAGCCCATGCCCACCTCTCTGACCTCTTTGACGGAGCCCATGCCCACCTCTCTGACCTCTTTGACGGAGCCCATGCCCACCTCTCTGACCTCTTTGACGGAGCCCATGCCCACCTCTCTGACCTCTTTGACGGAGCCCATGCCCACCTCTCTGTCCTCTTTGACGGAGCCCATGCCCACCTCTCTGACCTCTTTGACGGAGCCCATGCCCACCTCTCTGACCTCTTTGACGGAGCCCATGCCCACCTCTTTGACCTCTTTGACGGAGCCCAAGCCCACCTCTTTGACGGAGCCCATGCCCACCTCTTTGACCTCTTTGACAGAGCCCATGCCCACCTCTCTGACCTCTTTGACGGAGCCCAAGCCCACCTCTTTGACCTCTTTGACGGAGCCCATGCCCACCTCTCTGACCTCTTTGACGGAGCCCATGCCCACCTCTCTGACCTCTTTGACGGAGCCCATGCCCACCTCTCTGACCTCTTTGACGGAGCCCATGCCCACCTCTCTGACCTCTTTGACGGAGCCCATGCCCACCTCTCTGACCTCTTTGACGGAGCCCATGCCCACCTCTCTGACCTCTTTGACGGAGCCCATGCCCACCTCTCTGACCTCTTTGACGGAGCCCATGCCCACCGCTCTGACCTCTTTGACGGAGCCCATGCCCACCTCTCTGACCTCTTTGACGGAGCGCATGCCCACCTCTTTGACCTCTTTGACGGAGCCCAAGCCCACCTCTTTGACGGAGCCCATGCCCACCTCTTTGACCTCTTTGACGGAGCCCATGCCCACCTCTTTGACCTCTTTGACGGAGCCCATGCCCACCTCTCTGACCTCTTTGACGGAGCCCATGCCCACCTCTTTGACCTCTTTGACGGAGCCCAAGCCCACCTCTTTGACCTCTTTGACGGAGCCCAAGCCCACCTCTTTGACGGAGCCCATGCCCACCTCTCTGACCTCTTTGACGGAGCCCAAGCCCACCTCTTTGACGGAGCCCATGCCCACCTCTTTGACCTCTTTGACGGAGCCCAAGCCCACCTCTTTGACCTCTTTGACGGAGCCCATGCCCACCTCTCTGACCTCTTTGACGGAGCCCATGCCCACCTCTCTGACCTCATTGACGGAGCCCATGCCCACCTCTCTGACCTCTTTGACGGAGCCCATGCCCACCTCTCTGACCTCTTTGACGGAGCCCATGCCCACCTCTCTGACCTCTTTGACGGAGCCCATGCCCACCTCTTTGACCTCTTTGATGGGGCCCATGACCACCTCTCTGACCTCTTTGACGGAGCCCATGCCCACCTCTTTGACCTCTTTGATGGGGCCCATGCCCACCTCTTTGACCTCTTTGACGGAGCCCATGCCCACCTCTTTGACCTCTTTGACCGAGCCCATGACCACCTCTCTGACCTCTTTGATGGGGCCCATGACCACCTCTTTGACGGAGCCCATGACCACCTCTTTGCCCTCTTTGACGGAGCCCATGCCCACCTCTCTGACCTCTTTGACGGAGCGCATGACCACCTCTCTGACCTCTTTGACGGAGCCCATGCCCCACCTCTCTGACCTCTTTGACGGAGCCCAAGCCCACCTCTTTGAAGGAACCCTTGCCCACCTCTCTGACCTCTTTGACGGAGCCCAAGCCCACCTCTTTGACGGAGCCCATGCCCACCTCTCTGACCTCTTTGACGGAGCCCAAGCCCACCTCTTTGACGGAGCCCATGCCCACCTCTCTGACCTCTTTGACGGAGCACAAGCCCACCTCTTTGACCTCTTTGACGGAGCCCATGCCCACCTCTCAGACCTCTTTGACGGAGCCCAAGCCCACCTCTTTGACAGAGCCCATGCCCACCTCTCTGACCTCTTTGACGGAGCCCAAGCCCACCTCTTTGACCTCTTTGACGGAGCCCATGCCCACCTCTCTGACCTCTTTGACGGAGCCCAAGCCCACCTCTTTGACCTCTTTGACGGAGCCCAAGCCCACCTCTTTGACGGAGCCCATGCCCACCTCTCTGACCTCTTTGACAGAGCCCATGCCCACCTCTCTGACCTCTTTGACGGAGCCCATGCCCACCTCTCTGACCTCTTTGACGGAGCCCAAGCCCACCTCTTTGACCTCTTTGACGGAGCCCAAGCCCACCTCTTTGACGGAGCCCATGCCCACCTCTCTGACCTCTTTGACAGAGCCCATGCCCACCTCTCTGACCTCTTTGACGGAGCCCATGCCCACCTCTCTGACCTCTTTGACGGAGCCCATGCCCACCTCTCTGACCTCTTTGACGGAGCCCATGCCCACCTCTTTGACGGAGCCCATGCCCACCTCTCTGACCTCTTTGAAAGAGCCCATGCCCACCTCTCTGACCTCTTTGACGGAGCCCATGCCCACCTCTCTGACCTCTTTGACGGAGCCCAAGCCCACCTCTTTGACCTCTTTGACGGAGCCCAAGCCCACCTCTTTGACGGAGCCCATGCCCACCTCTCTGACCTCTTTGACAGAGCCCATGCCCACCTCTCTGACCTCTTTGACGGAGCCCAAGCCCACCTCTTTGACGGAGCCCATGCCCACCTCTCTGACCTCTTTGACAGAGCCCATGCCCACCTCTCTGACCTCTTTGACGGAGCCCATGCCCACCTCTCTGACCTCTTTGACGGAGCCCATGCCCACCTCTCTGACCTCTTTGACGGAGCCCATGCAAACTCTCTGACCTCTTTGACGGAGCCCATGCCCACCTCTCTGACCTCTTTGACGGAGCCCAAGCCCACCTCTTTGACGGAGCCCATGCCCACCTCTCTGACCTCTTTGACAGAGCCCATGCCCACCTCTCTGACCTCTTTGACGGAGCCCATGCCCACCTCTCTGACCTCTTTTGACGGAGCCCAAGCCCACCTCTTTGACCTCTTTGACGGAGCCCAAGCCCACCTCTTGACCTCTTTGACGGAGCCCATGCCCACCTCTCTGACCTCTTTGACGGAGCCCATGCCCACCTCTCTGACCTCTTTGACGGAGCCCATGCCCACCTCTCTGTCCTCTTTGACGGAGCCCATGCCCACCTCTCTGACCTCTTTGACGGAGCCCATGCCCACCTCTCTGACCTCTTTGACGGAGCCCATGCCCACCTCTCTGACCTCTTTGACGGAGCCCATGCCCACCTCTCTGACCTCTTTCGGAGCCCATGCCCACCTCTTTGACCTCTTTGACGGAGCCCAAGCCCACCTCTTTTTGACGGAGCCCATGCCCACCTCTTTGACCTCTTTGATGGAGCCCATGCCCACCTCTCTGACCTCTTTGACGGAGCCCAAGCCCACCTCTTTGACCTCTTTGAGCCCATGCCCACCTCTTTGACCTCTTTGACGGAGCCCAAGCCCACCTCTTTGACCTCTTTGACGGAGCCCATGCCCACCTCTCTGACCTCTTTGACGGAGCCCATGCCCACCTCTCTGACCTCTTTGACGGAGCCCATGCCCACCTCTCTGACCTCTTTGACGGAGCCCATGCCCACCTCTCTGACCTCTTTGACGGAGCCCATGCCCACCTCTCTGACCTCTTTGACGGAGCCCATGCCCACCTCTCTGACCTCTTTGACGGAGCCCATGCCCACCTCTCTGACCTCTTTGACGGAGCCCATGCCCACCTCTCTGACCTCTTTGACGGAGCCCATGCCCACCTCTTTGACCTCTTTGACGGAGCCCAAGCCCACCTCTTTGACGGAGCCCATGCCCACCTCTTTGACCTCTTTGACGGAGCCCATGCCCACCTCTTTGACCTCTTTGACGGAGCCCAAGCCCACCTCTTTGACGGAGCCCATGCCCACCTCTCTGACCTCTTTGACGGAGCCCATGCCCACCTCTTTGACCTCTTTGACGGAGCCCATGCCCACCTCTCTGACCTCTTTGACGGAGCCCATGCCCACCTCTTTGACCTCTTTGACGGAGCCCAAGCCCACCTCTCTGACCTCTTTGACGGAGCCCAAGCCCACCTCTCTGACCTCTTTGACGGAGCCCATGACCACCTCTCTGACCTCTTTGACGGAGCCCATGCCCACCTCTTTGACCTCTTTGACGGAGCCCATGCCCACCTCTTTGACCTCTTTGACGGAGCCCAAGCCCACCTCTTTGACGGAGCCCATGCCCACCTCTTTGACCTCTTTTGTCCACGAGCTCATTGATTTCTTCCTCTTTCTTGCTGTCCATCCTGCTCCATGTTGAAAGAAATTACAAGTGTTCACACTCCCCCTTTTATATGGTGACCAATTGTAGTTACCACTATGTAAAGTCAATTAGCAATAACCAGTAGTCATTATGTATGGTTATCAAGTATCATACATGTCATTTAGATGTTTATACTTTACAAACACACATTCTATTTCTGAAGTTCTCAAAATCCATATATAGTAGACAAACCAGTTTAAAATCTATAGGTTAACCAAACTGTTAAGTGATTAACAATTAAGAACAGTTGGATTAAGTGATGGTAAAATGTATTTAAACAAATTAGAAGATAATCATATGAAAAGTATTGTGAGCATTGCATTGTGAAAGGCAATTACTTTATATGAAAGGTATTTCTTAATGAAACACGGATTAGGTTTGGTGAAAAAGTTACTGTGTGATTTTGTGTGTTGTACTTAGTTAATTGAAAACGAGCTTGAAGTAAAAATAAAAATACACTTTTTGATGATCTGTTTTAAGTTTAAGTTTAACACTCCTATGTTTTGTGTAAGCAGTACAATACAGACTCAAAGTACCAGGAAATATATTGTCTGGCGTGTAGAGACCTGCTGCTCGGTTGGCAATTCATTTACGTTAGATCACAGCATTCAGGCTTCAAGTCTCTGATTACACTCAGTCTCTCTGGCATGCAGGTCCTTCACTTTGTTGTTGCTATGCGTGCACGTGTGAGTTTGTTTGTTTGTATGTGTGTGTGGGTGGGCTTGCGTGCGTGCGGGTGTGTGCGTGTGTTGTAATGTTTTGTTGAAGCTGTGTGTGGGAGAGCACTCCTTATTGCCTTGGGTTTGGCTGTGTTGCAATCAAACAACAATAATGGTCAGCCACAATAACCAAAGTGAATACAAACTGCACTGTCTACATCTTCTGTGGCTACTGTAATGTATAGTTCTTTGAATGTGGGAAAAGCTCTACATAAATCCAATTTATTAAATACACCACATTGAGTCTTGAAGACAGATGGTTGGTTCCCTCTGGGGAGAGAAGGGATGTTTTAACTTAGTGGGACAAAAAGGAAACTCCTATGATGACAGAACAGGAGAGGCCAGATACACATATGTGCTGTGATTCAGTGTGTCTACAGGGAAGGAAGAGGCCATGTCTCCTCACCGCTCCTCCCCCCTCCTCATCCCCCTGTCCCCTGATGATGTCATTCTATCATCTTTGGGTGAGAGTTGAGAGAGGGGGTCTCAGGTGGCTCACCCTTCTCCTTCCTCCATCCCTCCCTCCACTCTTCCACTCCTTCCATCTCCATAGGGACTGACCCAGCCTTGGTGGTCCATCACACCATCGCTCAATACCTGTCATCTACTCATCCACCCATCCTCCCCTCACTGTAGCCCAAAACACCCCCCCTGCCACTCCACTAGACTCCTGACAGCATCCCCATGTCATCCCCCAGCCACTCCACTAGACTCCAGACAGCATCCCCCAGTCACTCCACTAGACTCCTGACAGCATCCCCATGTCATCCCCCAGCAGCTCTACTAGACTCCAGAGATCATCCCCATGTCATCCCCCAGCAGCTCTACTAGACTCCAGAGATCATCCCCATGTCATCCCCCAGTCACTCCACTAGACTCCTGACAGCATCCCCATGTCATCCCCCAGCAGCTCTACTAGACTCCAGAGATCATCCCCATGTCATCACCATGTCATCCCCCAGCAGCTCTACTAGACTCCAGAGATCATCCCCATGTCATCCCCCAGCAGCTCTACTAGACTCCAGAGATCATCCCCATGTCATCCCCCAGCAGCTCTACTAGACTCCAGAGATCATCCCCATGTCATCCCCCAGCAGCTCTACTAGACTCCAGAGATCATCCCCATGTCATCACCATGTCATCCCCATGTCATCACCCATCTACACCTCTAGACTCCAGATATCATCCCCATGTCATCCCCCAGCAGCTCTACTAGACTCCAGAGATCATCCCCATGTCATCACCATGTCATCCCCATGTCATCACCCATCTACACCTCTAGACTCCAGATATCATCCCCATGTCATCCCCCAGCAGCTCTACTAGACTCCAGAGATCATCACCATGTCATCCCCATGTCATCCCCATGTCATCACCATGCCTCAATCTATCCAGTCTTTCTCAGACACAAAGTCTGAATAACTGACTGGTTGTTACTTACTTTGCACACTGTGTAATCTCTGTAAAATACCTCTAACTCTCAGGCTAAGCAAGTGAATAGAGCCCTTTCCTGTACACAGGCTCTCACAGACTGATGTCAAGCACAGATGCACGTGACTCTTGTCTGCTGTAAGAAAACCAGCAACATCAACATAGCCTAGATTTACATTTTTATTACTTCTAAACAAAAATAATTTTGGGGGTTCTCATATGCTTACAATTATATTTTGATTCTTAATTGAACAGTTACTAAGATTATATTTGGTTGTGAAAACTAACTATTGTTGATGCAGCAGTTGTTAGCTAGCATTCTAATGGTCATTGACATAGACTGTGGCGCAGTGGCGCAGTGGTTAAGGGTGCTGTACTGCAGTGCCAGATGCGACCGGGAGGTCTGTTGGGCGACGCACAATTGGCATAGCGTCGTCCGGGTTAGGGAGGGTTTGGCCGGTAGGGATGTCCTTGTCTCATCGCGCACCAGCGACTCCTGTGGCGGGCCGGGCACAGTGCACGCTAACCAAGGTTGCCAGGTGCATGGTGTTTCCTCCGACACATTGGTGCGGCTGGCTTCCGGGTTGGATGCGTGCTGTGTTAAGAAGCAGTGCGGCTTGGTTGGGTTGTGTATCGGAGGATGCATGACTTGAGCCCGTATGGGAGTTGTAGCGATGAGACAAGATTGGATACCATGAAAAAGGGGCAAAATTCAAATAAAAACACACAAACAAAACATAGACTGTGGCAAAAGCTAGCCAAAGATATATTTTGAAGGTGAAGTGTTTTTTGAAGTATAATGCAGTTGATTTGCGATGATGACACAAACATTATATTAAGCAGGACATTCATACGAGCCTTAAAATCCAATTCTAATCCAAAAGCAGTGTGAAATGCACTCATAAGCAACAAGTAAATAGAGGCTGTTTTTACTGCCGTCTATAAGAGCTACCCGTGTTCTGCCGCCAACTTGCAAGAATTACCCTCATGTGGCAATGTTTACAAACACCCAAAGGGATCTACATATTATAAGTAAACATCCGAAAAGCCCAAGTCAAGCTTTTCACTTTCATCAAAATGTAACAGAATGTCTCTAATATGATGGCTGAGGCTGCTGACTGTGTACTTGTCATTACATTTTAGAAAAGATTGGATAATAACTTATTATAGTATTTGTGGTAAGTCACCTTTTACCCACATAAAGCTGTGCTTTGGTCTAGTAACTATGTGACCTGGGCGGATGGTTTTCATCTGTGCCTCAAATGTCACCCATTCCCTATATAGCGGCCTACTTTTGACCGTGGCCCATAGGGCTCTGGTCAGAAGTAGTGCATTATATACGGAAATAGGGTATCATTTGGGACACAGACTTTGTTTTTCTATTATTGCCAAGAAATGTTAAGAGGGCCATATAGTGAAATGTTAACAGGGCCATGTAGTGAAATGTTAAGAGGGCCATGTGGTGAAATGTTAAGAGGGCCATGTAGTGAAATGTTAAGAGGGCCATGTGGTGAAATGTTAAGAGGGCCATGTAGTGAAATGTTAAGAGGGCCATGTAGTGAAATGTTAAGAGGGCCATGTAGTGAAATGTTAAGAGGGCCATGTAGTGAAATGTTAAGAGGGCCATGTAGTGAAATGTTAAGAGGGCCATATAGTGAAATGTTAAGAGGGCCATGTAGTGAAATGTTAAGAGGGCCATGTAGTGAAATGTTAAGAGGGCCATATAGTGAAATGTTAAGAGGGCCATGTAGTGAAATGTTAAGAGGGCCATGTAGTGAAATATTAAGAGGGTCATGTAGTGAAACTCTGGGGGTGGCAGCAGCATCCCTCAGGCATGGGCTTTCCATACTTACTCTGACTCTAACCTCTGATAGAATCTAACCTGATACAAACGACTGACTCTTAAATTAGGTCTACAATAAACAAGGGATAGGAGGATATTTCCTTCAAAAGTATTGGGACAGTGACACATCTTTGCTTGTTTCGCTCTGTACTCCAGCATTTTGGATTTTAAATGATGCAATGACTATGAGGTTAAAGTGCAGACTGTCAGCTTTAATTTGAGGGTGTTTTCATCCATGTATGTGATGGCCAGATAGTTGTCTAATGTATTAGTCAATGAAGAGTAGTTATTCTGTCAGTCATGATTACTTAAGGCATACATCCTCATCCCTGGTAACTTTATCTCTCCTTTTGCCTTTTTTCTCCCCCTCTTTTTCTCTCTTTTTCACCCACTCACTCTTTCTCCCTCCAATAAGTTGTTGACCCACCACTTTACTAGTCTCTAGTGTTTGTGTTACTAAGCAGCGGGATACTTGAGGATCTCTGGCCAACAGGATGTCCCCACCCCCCGCGCCCCATATTAGGCCCCTTGGTTCAGTCCAGGAGCAGTGTTTCCCCTCCAGACCCTTTGGTTGGGTTCAAGAGTGGGCAGCTGGAGTTGTTGTGCTCTGTGGACTGCATTCCTTGTTCTCTGGCCAGCAGTGTCACAGGAGCAGAATTGTCACAGCCAGAGGATCTGGAACTTTGGCAGGCTGGGGTTGAATATTTTTGGACACATGTGGAACATCCACTATCATGTTCCGTGTCAGGTCTCCATGGTAACTAGCAAAGACACGCTACAAACAGAAGCTTCATGAAGATAAAGAGTTTTAGATGGGGCTGTAGCGCACGGGTTTCAAAAACCACTGGGAAAAAGTTGAAAGCATTCTTTTGTAGTTTTCACCTAAGGAATCCCAATAGGAACTAGAGGCACTAACACAAGCTTAGAATGAGATATTTTCTAACACAGTCTATAATCAGTCTCTTTGAAATATTCAGTCTCTGAAATAAATGTAAAATGTATTAAATCAGTTAATGTCTCAATCAAGAGTCTTCAAAAAAGCTGATTCATAATTTTAGTCTAAACCCATGACTCTTTTGTCACGGTCTCAGCCTCCCACCTGTTTAGATGAGAACTGCTGCCTAAGTTATGTGAGCCAACTGGGACTTGAAACAGCATATCCTTCCTCTTCCTCCACACATCTGACAGAGAGATTCAACTGTGCAGGATCCCAGCTCCGGTTAGCTCCAGCTCAACCACTGCCTCTAGTTGTGGACTAGTTGCAGTGGTTGAGCCGGAGCTAGGCAGTGGTTGAGCCGGAGCTAGGCAGTGGTTGAGCCGGAGCTAGGCAGTGGTTGAGCCGGAGCTAGGCAGTGGTTGAGCCGGAGCTAGGCAGTGGTTGAGCCGGGGCTAGGCAGTGGTTGAGCCGGAGCTAGGCAGTGGTTGAGCCGGGGCTAGGCAGTGGTTGAGCCGGAGCTAGGCAGTGGTTGAGCCGGAGCTAGGCAGTGGTTGAGCCGGAGCTAGGCAGTTGTTGAGCCGGAGCTAGGCAGTGGTTGAGCCGGAGCTAGGCAGTGGTTGAGCCGGAGCTAGGCAGTGGGGCAGTGGTTGAGCCGGAGCTAGGCAGTGGTTGAGCCGGAGCTAGGCAGTGGTTGAGCCGGAGCTAACCAGAGCCGGGATCCTGCACCTTGGGTCAAAGGTAGAGCCAGGTGGAGCCGATCTCCAGAACCTTACAGAGAAAAGTATGATAGCAGTATGATAAACCGAGGTTAGGGTTATGGTTGAGCTAGGGGTAGACGGCTAGGGTCAGCCAGCCATAGCCCAACCCAGCCCGAACCTTACCTTGACCATAGCTTCATGTCCACACCTTGGCTCAACAATAATCCTACTCCTAATGGATTTTTTTCTAATCACAATTGCATAAGTTCCATTGAATTTGTTAACCAACCACTGAACTAAAGGTTACAAAATGCTTAGGAAACATATTTCATCAAATAATTTATAAGGTTGAAGGTTAGAGATGATACTGTTAAGATCATGGTGGTCAGGGACAGAAGAGAATATAATAACCAAGGTTCCTTTTTAGATATGATTTGTGTTTACCTAAATATTTGTTTTAACTTGCTGGGACAACTTAATAAATGACAGAGCACACCTTTCATCTTAGAATGCGGAGTATGGCTATACAGCAGACTATTTATAACGACACAGGGCGAGACACAGATGCAGACACAAGAGGTAGATGGTTTGAGTCTCTGATATTTATTAGAAGACAAAAGGCAGGCAATAGGCAGGTCGAGGACAGGCAGAAGTTCATTAACCAGGTCAGAGTCCAAAAGGTACAGGGGGCAGGCAGGCGAGGTCAGGCTGAATGGTCAGGCAGGCGGGCTCAGTGTCAGGTCAGGCAGAACAGGTCGGAACCGGGAGTGCTAGAAAACAGAGACTAGGAAAAACACATTGGTAGGCTTTACAAGACAAGATGAACTGGCAACAGACAAACAGAGAACACAGGTATAAGTACACTGGGGATAATGGGGAAGATTTGTGACACCTGGAGGGGGGTGGAGACAAGCACAAAGACAGGTGAAACAGATCAGGGTGTGACACTACTACATATTACAGATGGCAATGATCAAACCAATAAGCTACCAGATTTGGATCTCTTGGACTCCCTAAAACAAATTTGTAGTTCTGCTATTTGCAACATTTTCATTTCAATGATGAGTCAGTCTAGTTAAATCAGATCGGATGGCACAATTTTTCTCAGTGTTCCTTTATCAGCCTGCGAACATTCTATTGCGTAGACTCCCATACAACAAGATATATAAAGGTGTGAAAAACACAGAAAGCAACGTTTTTGGAGAGGTTATCATATATCGACTTGATCAGGGGCTTGTGGTGAACAATGTAATACCATCAGACTTTTTCCACCCCAAAGTGGACACATTTTCTTCGTGGCCCATGGACTAACTGTGACAAAGGAGACAGGAGTGGGGTGGACCACCAATCATCTCTACCGCTGAGGCTCCCTCAAAAGGCCCTCCCTGTTAATATCATTGATCCCTGCTGAGGTCATCAATACTCAGTGACAGCACATGCTTTCCTCTCATCGATAGGTGTCAACATGTTTAGCCTTTGAAAGCATTAGGTTAAAGGGAAGTATCAATGGACAGAAAACGAAGTACCATTGTGGTCTCATCTGAGATTGGGACGTCTCAATACTATTAGGTTACGTCCCAAATGGCACCCTATTCCCCAAAAAGTGCAATACTTTTCACCAGATCCATAAATATATGTAGTGCACTAAATAGGGAATAGGGTGCCATTTGAAAAGTGGCCCGGGTCTTTTGTGACTGGCTTAACCTTAAAACCAAGTAGCTGATTTATTCCCCAATGATGAAAGTCCCACCTCTCCCCTTCCCCAGTCCTTTCCCTACCCAGGCTTGTTCCTGCACGGTCTCTGCATCTAGAATTCCCGGGATTCTTTAGATACGCTATCTCAAGGAGCGAGGTTACATGAAAAAGGAGAGCGAACCAAGAGAAAGACATAACAACGACCCTCCCGATGTTCCCTAGTAGTGGTGGCATTGGTGGGTTTTAATCTTTACAGTAGAAACTGTGCTGAGGAATTGTTAGCATACACACAAACACATGCATAAACGCACACACAAAAATATGCACAAATACATTCACAAAATGAACACGTCTGGGGGTTTGTTTCTGGATCAGGTTAAATCATCTTGAAACACCAAACCATCTGTTTATTTAAACATTTTTACGACCCCTCTGACATTCTCAGCTTCTATAGTTCATTTAAGGTGAGCTGGTTACAGTAAACGGTCCATCATGGTGAGCCAATGATATAGTCCAACCCCAGGTATTTCACCAACTACTGTCTTTATTCTGGTCGTAGGGACCAACAGGGTGTGCAGGCTTGTTCAACTTATCCAAGGCTTGATGATAAGTTGATTAGTTTCTCTGGTGTATTAGTGCTGGGTTGAAACAAAAACCTGCACATCATGTGTCCCCAGGACCAGGATTCAGGAACACTTCTCTACAACTGTGCCCCATAGAGGGCCTACAAGGCATCTAGGAGTGGTGTTGTTAAAAGCTGTGTTGTTAAAAAAAAACAGGAGCCAAGTGAGGAATATCCAAAAAGGTGAATGGCAGTTAGGAATTGGGAACAAATTCAAGAAAACATGCAGTATTATATAGAGGCATGTTTGGATGGAACTCACTTCCATCTCAGATTACTCCAGTTAACAGCAAACCTGGTTTAAAAAAACAGATAAAGCAACACCTCACAATGCCTCTCCTCTATTTGATCTAGATAGTTTGTGTGTATGTATTGATATGTAGACTGTGTGATGATTTACATTTATGTAGTTCTGTCCTTGAGCTGTTCTTGTCTATTAATGTTCTGTATTATGTCATGTTCTGTGTGGACCCCAGGAAGAGTAGACTCTGCTTATGCAACAGCTAATGGGGATCCTAATAAAATACCAATAAACTGACAGTATCGACACTGCACAGTAGCAAGTAATGTAATTCAGGATGAGAGACGCAATCAATAGCTGCCTTCTTAAGCTTCCCCCTTGGCTGGTACCTTTCAGACAATAACAGTCATTTAAATACAACCAGGCCTACACACCCAATCCCATTCATAGAGCCTGACTTCCAGAACACTACAGCTACCATTCATTTGACTCAAAGCTCTCCTACACAACACATCCATTGACCCATCAGTCTAGCTCAACCCAGGCATCAAAGGTGAAGCAGAAGCAACCCACTGGTCACACACTGGTTGAATCAATGTTGTTTCCACGTAATTTCAAGGAAATTATGTTGAACCAACGTGGAATAGACGTTGAGTTGATGTTGGGGGTACCCAGTGGGACCATGTTTAGGTCACAACTAAACATGTTACCTCATCTATGTGCATACCTGCCTTATCTGTCCTCACATACAAACCCCGAGGCCACCACAGGGTAGTGTGGCTGACCATCTGGTAAATAAAACACCATATAGCCATCACCAATCATGTCTCTTCCCCTCATATCAGAACGCTTCGGATTCCGGAATCTCCGGAATGGTGCTGAGGGTTCAGAGAAAGATGTTTAAGCACCAGACACTAGCTTTGCTGACACCAGGAAAAGTCTGCGTAAGGAATTCAGAGTAAGAATGTGGTCGACTGTCCTGCTTTGGCACCGGTTAGGGTGGGAATCAATGTGAGGGTGGGAATCAATTCAAATGTGGAGTAGTGGAACAATAGTTTTCTATAGGGGGAATGTTTCTGGGATTTCTCTGCCTGCCTGGTGACATTCATTCTGTCCTTTCTGTAATTCCCTTATCCAGTTGACCCTGAGAAATGGCTGTGGACTCCTATGGTACCATCCAGGGTTGAGACTTACCCCACTTGAGATTAGAAACGGAAGAGGTATTTTTTTGTGTTCAATATGCACAAAAACATTGCACAACTGTTGTGGTGTACATTGGCGAATGTTTTGAAAACATTTAGAATTTGCCACTGAGTATCCCATTGCCATTGGCTCTATCTGCCAGTCACACACGGCTGGGGAAGACTGCCCTCTGGTGGACATTCAATGTTCATACAATATCATATTGTGAAGTCAGAGAGCGCAAGCGAGAGAGAGGGAAAACACAGAACAGTGTTGTGTTAATTTCCATCACCAGGCCTTGCCTTGTTGCGGGTTGCCACATAAAACAAAAGCTGACGTCACAATGTCATTAGTCTTACAACGTTCTGCAGCAATGACATCCTCTCACCTGCACCCTTTCCTGGCACCTTATCTACAATACGTAACAAGCAGGAATCAGGTTATCATGACATTACCTCAATCAACCAGACAATGAGGACAATATGAGAATAACACCTGTAGCTAAGCAACTACGTATTGTAGCTCTCCACTGTAACTAGAGACAGTCTGGTCTGGGCTCAAAGTGCAGAAACATACATTTGGTGTAATTACCTTTAGGTTGTTATTATATGTCTTCCAAGAATGTGGGGGTATGGTTAATTGGACTTTAACGAGACCTTAATCAAACACAAATGAATCAAAAGAGACAGCTGGGCTGGGCTGGGCTAAGACGTGCTCTATCCCCTGAAGATAAACCTTTTCAACACCACTAGAAACCTTTTTATTATTATTACAAATACATGTCTCTTCACTCTTTAATGCCTTCAGCATGAGGGAATACCAGGAGACCTTGTAATTTAGAGTACTGGTATAATTTGGGAGCCAGGTGTATTTTTTTATCACATAACCTGTACTGTGGGCTATTGGTCTGCTGGGTAAAAGTGAAAGGAGCCTGACATCCTCAAACACTGTGCACATTGTGGTACCGTCGTACAGCAAGCCGTGAAACTTCAACCTTCCAACTGTGTATCATCCCCCTCCATCTCTCACTCCCAGAGAAGGGAGCATCACAGCAGCCCAAAGCCTCCTTTCGGTGCCCCTTCTCTGGGGATTACCACAGCCTGGGGGTCCTGCTCTCAGGAATTTGGATCAAAAGCCTGTATCCCACATTCTACCCCTCCAGGAATGAAGGGAATTGAGAGAAGCGGAGAGAGGAGCCACTGGGCGGAGATAAGTGAAGACATATGGTCTGGACGACCTGCTGACAAATAGAGGAGGAGCATGACATAAGTGCATCTCAAATTGCACCCTAGGCCCTAGTCAAAAGTAGTGCACTATATAGGGAATATGGTGGCATTTGGTAGGCGGGCATTCTGTGATGGACTTGTTATCTACATTACAGGCTGCACACTCATAGGCCATGATTGACCTTCCTGAAGTTGAACACATCCACCCACACCTACACCTTTGTACTACACATTACAATTATGAATGAACATCCTGTCATTCATGTAAAAAAATATTTTTACCCAGGGAAAGGAAGTATCTGTAGACCTCTCTAGTATTTGCATTGGGACTTGGGTATTTCAACAAGCTATGATGTTAACGTTGTTAAGTGGTTAGCAAGATTAGTAACTGTTATTACCAGAACGGAACGAGACAGGGTTTGATTTGATACAAAAAAGGTACTCAGATCATTACTCATCATCAGTAGACAAAGCAGGGAGGAGAAATAACACTGGGTTACTCAAATGAGAGACTGGAAACATAACATTCAATTAAATAACTTTATTGAAACAAATTAATGAATAAGTTAGTCAAATTAGTTCTCAACAAGTAGTAAGCTTTTTATCGTTTCACTTTTAGAAACCAAATCAGGTGTGAATTAGTAAATAAAAACTCTAAAAATCATCATTATTCCATTGGTAACTTCATCAATCATTGAAATTGCATGGAAGACATTTTGTTAGCATTATTTTATTGCTTCGACGTTGTGTTAATGTCCTTATAACAATGTTTCCTTTCATTAGAGGGATTTAAAGAAGTGAGGGAGGATGGATGGAATGTTGTAATGGCAGCAAGTCAGAGGGCCCGTCCCAAATGGCATCCTATTCCCTATATAGTGCACTACTTTTGAGCAGGGCCCATCAGGCTCTGGGTCAACAGTAGTGCACCACAAGGAATAGGGTGCCATTTGGGATGAAGGCAGAGTGAGTGGTGTGATGGAATCGGTAAAGGTACAGAAAGAGAAGTACATGCAGGAGAAGACTTGAGATTGGATCATGCATAGCATTCGTGTCGATTAGAATATCAGAGATGTGCGGATCTCAGTTCCTATAGATGCTAACGCCCCGTTAGAGGTGGCCAGGGCTCTGAGGTAGTTGTGTGGAAGCCATATGATCTACGTGACCATGCGTATGAAGGGACAGTAATGTCACTGTGTGACGCTCAAGGTCATGCCTCCTGTCACAGTTTAAAATTGGACAGAATTTAAATACATAAGAGTTGCAATGGTTACATTTTAAAAAATGTGCAATTGACACGTTCATCCCAGTCTTGTGGGACAAATAACATGTTGCTGTGTAATAAAGGGACTGAGATCACAAAGGAAAATATACATTCCCTCAAACCAGTAGTTATATTTGTGTGATGTAATATGTAGCACATGGTTCTGTAATCTAGCCACTCAACACCATTGGCAGGAAGACCCAGAGGACCCCATTCATGTCACTCAGAGAAGAAAATATAAAGATATTCAACTCCAGAGACTAACACATTTCATGCGACACAACGGTTTAATATAGATTCATGTGTACTGTGTTGCTCAGAATGAACAATGAATTGGTTGGACTTTCAATCTGATGTCATTTGGGTTGTAGTTTAGGACAATAAGAAAAATCTATTTACCATCCAACAATACAGTGCCTTAATGAACGTGTTGTTGCCAACGTACTGTAACAAAAGCACCTGATTGTGCCATTGAGTTAAAACTCCCAAGAGTAAAATGTTTCTCAGAATCTCCAGTCGCTTTGAATGGAACATTTATGCACCTGAATCAACTAACTGCTGGCTTGATTGAACCAAATTAACTTGTCCAAGCCTCTCATGGGGCCATAGACTTTCTTGCACTGGCTGAAAACAGAACTGTGATTCTGAGAAAAATAAAATGTCCTCCATTGTTAGGGCAGGATGCAATTATGGATAACGACAGTCAAATCAATAGTTGAGCTCTGGGAATTGTTGTATAACGTGTGTGTGTGTGTGAGTGAGTGAGTGAGTGAGTGAGTGAGTGAGTGAGAGAGAGAGAGAGAGAGAGAGAGAGAGAGAGAGAGAGAGAGAGAGAGAGAGAGCGAGAGAGAGAGACATTCTCTAACTGGGAACAGTCACATGTGTCTTTGATTAGACAAAAATGCTACATTTATTTGAAGATTTTAAAGATATCATATCACAAACAATGGGACACAAATAGTGACTGAAATCTTACATTCACTTTAAACAATCAAAAGCATTAAAAAAACACAATCATAGAAATGTGACATGTTCTTCTAGCTCTCAGAGGAGAAACAGTGGAGGTATGAACAAATAAGATAAAAAAATCAACACAACTTGAAACAAATGGCAGACAAAAAACATCGAAATAGGACACCTTTTCTGATTAGGTTTATTTCTGGATCCTCTTCAGGTGCCATAGTGTCCACTACAGTGTTCTCCAGTTCTGTCCATTAGAAACACATTCCATACAGTATCTCTATGAGCGAACCATTGTTTAGGGTCAGTAAACCATAAACATATGGCTAAAGTGGACAAGCTATTCTAGATAACGCAAGAGGGGCTTCTGCATTGAATTCTGTCAGGGTAAGAGGGGAATTCTGTCAGGGTTAGAGGTGAAATCTGTCAGGGTTAGAGGTGAATTCTGCCAGGGTAAGAGGTGAAATCTGTCAGGGTTAGAGGTGAAATCTGTCAGGGTTAGTGGTGAAATCTGTCAGGGTTAGAGGTGAATTCTGTCAGGGTTAGAGGTGAATTCTACCAGGGTTAGAGGTGAATTCTGCCAGGGTAAGAGGTGAATTCTGCCAGGGTTAGAGGTGAAATCTGTCAGGGTTAGTGGTGAAATCTGTCAGGGTTAGAGGTGAATTCTGCCAGGGTTAGAGGTGAATTCTACCAGGGTTAGAGGTACATTCTGTCAGGGTTAGAGGTGAAATCTGTCAGGGTTAGAGGTGAATTCTGCCAGGGTTAGAGGTGAATCCTATCAGGGTTAGAGGTGAATTCTGTCAGGGTTAGAGGTGAATTCTGCCAGGGTTAGAGGTGAAATCTGTCAGGGTTAGTGGTGAAATCGGTCAGGGTTAGAGGTGAATTCTACCAGGGTTAGAGGTACATTCTGTCAGGGTTAGAGGTGAAATCTGTCAGGGTTAGAGGTGAATTCTGCCAGGGTTAGAGGTGAATCCTACCAGGGTTAGAGGTGAATTAAGCCAGGGTTAGTGGTGAATTAAGCCAGGGTTAGTGGTGAAATCTGTCAGGGTTAGAGGTGAATTCTGCCAGGGTTAGAGGTGAATTCTGACAGGGTTAGAGGTGAATTCTGTCAGGGATAGAGGTGAAATCTGTCAGGGTTAGAGGTGAATTCTGCCAGGGTTAGAGGTGAATTCTGCCAGGGTTAGAGGTGAAATCTGCCAGGGTTAGAGGTGAATTCTGCCAGGGTTAGAGGTGAATTCTGCCAGGGTTAGAGGTGAATTCTGTCAGGGTTAGAGGCAGTAAAGGAGTCATTATAAGACCGAACTGTTGGCTAAGATGCATGCATATATAAGCGAGGCTACAGTACCAGAGATCATGCTTCTGACATGGATGGATGCCTCCCAGGCATTATCTTATCAGCCACCACCTGACCGTGCCATTAAGCATTCACATGACTGGCTATAGAACAACAACAGTAGAAGTTGAGAAGGTGCCTGTGTCGGGGTGAACCAACTAGAAAATAGTTCTCTCTTTATCTCCAATGAGAGAAACTAAGGCTCTGGTCCAACATCCAGACTAGCACACTGCTTTGAAGCTATTATAGTTGGTGTATGCCTTAGCACGCTAGTGTCGATGTTTGGAACATAGCTGATGTAGTTGATTGGTTTGGAATACACCTCATCATAGACATGAGCTGAATGGCCCACCTAAACCACCTAGCCCACACAGGAGTGAGATACTGCGCAACAAAGACTGATGAGTATTGATACAGAGAGAGGGACACAACCCTCTAAAATCTGACCAGGGATCAGTGTTGTCTTACCCTTTGGTCTGGTCTGAGGAGCATGCATGCCTGAGGGGTGGGCTTCAAGGGAGAGGTTTTTAAAGGGATCAACAGGTAGAAAACATACAATATCCCTGTTAACCTGACCCTGTGTGAAGAAGTGTATAAAGTATCTTGCGAATGCCATGAGGGAATGCTAGAGAGAGAGAACGAGAGAGTGCCCATTCCAGAACTCAGATTGTGAAAATAAAGAGCCTTCCTTCTTGTCAGTCTGTTTCTCCCTATCATACAAGACCATATTGACTTTATTAAAGAAAGAGTGACTTCCTTTTCTTTCTTGTAAAGTGGGCTTATTGCAGAGAGAATCATGAATCAGGGGAATGTGGTAGAGTGGCATGGATGTACTTCAATGAAGGATGAAATAAGTGTCACATACATGTGAAGCCTGAGTTCTTCTCTTGTCGTAACCTAGTCAGTCACTTTCTTTTCAGGAGAACATACTGTGAATGAAAACGAGGGAAGAACGAGTACCATGTAACAACCTGGACAAGAGGGCAAAGTGAGAGAGCTGATGTTTTGGTGAAACGTTTGTAGGTTTTTCCATCCATGTCAAGTCATCCATTTTGGGATCTGGGTAGCCCCACAGGAGTAGAGGTGGACATGAAGTCTTTGCAGTGCCTCGGAAAGAGGGTTGAGTTGAGCTGTGGTCAGTATGGTGGGGACGTGAGGTGAGGAGGGGACAGCAAAGACCCCGGGCACACAGTACATTCATCAGAAGCTCAGAGACAGTCTCCCATAGCATCAGATGAGAGCCTGACAAACAAGAACTGAAATTACCCTGAAACAAAAGTCCTGAATGTTGGAGAGCTGCAGCAGTTCTTCACTCATTCATCTGGAAGTTTACTGATTACAAACAAATAAACAAATAAAGCAGGAGAATAAATAAATATTACTGATACCAGAACACAGAATCTGGTAAAAAATGTACAAAAAACCCAACTTTGTTAAAAGTTCATATCTATACTTGCAGGTTTAGGAACATGCATAGATAGATACAATATGTTTAACGTTGTTGTTGAGTGAAACTGGTTTGGTTTTGTTGTCAAGTAGTAGTCATACGCTCTCATTTCTTCTTCTTTTACCACGGAGGAACTGAGACAGAGAGGAACTGAGACAGAGAGGAACTGAGACAGAGAGGAACTGAGACAGAGAGGAACTGAGACAGAGAGGAACTGAGACAGAGAGGAACTGAGACAGAGAGGAACTGAGACAGAGAGGAACTGAGACAGAGAGGAACTGAGACAGAGGACCTGAGACAGAGAGGAACTGAGACAGAGAGGAACTGAGACAGAGAGGAACTGAGACAGAGAGGAACTGAGACAGAGAGGAACTGAGACAGAGAGGAACTGAGACAGAGAGGAACTGAGACAGAGAGGAACTGAGACAGAGGACCTGAGACAGAGAGGAACTGAGACAGAGAGGAACTGAGACAGAGGACCTGAGACAGAGAGGAACTGAGACAGAGAGGAACTGAGAGAGAAAGGAACTGAGAGGTGTAACTGTAGGGAATTGTCCATGTTCTCTCTGGTGGCCAGTGTCTATGTTCCCTCTCGTGGCCAGTGTCCATGTTCCCTCTCGTGGCCAGTGTCCATGTTCCCTCTGGTGGCCACTGTCCATGTTCCCTCTGGGGGCCACTGTCCATGTTCTCTCTGGTGGCCACTGTCCATGTTCTCTCTGGTGGCCAGTGTCCATGTTCTCTCTGGTGGCCAGTGTCCATGTCCCCACTGGTGGCCAGTGTCCATGTCCTCTCTGGTGGCCACTGTCCATGTTCTCTCTGGTGGCCACTGTCCATGTTCTCTCTGGTGGCCACTGTCCATGTTCTCTCTGGTGGCCAGTGTCCATGTTCTCTCTGGTGGCCAGTGTCCATGTTCCCTCTGGTGGCCAGTGTCCATGTTCCCTCTCGTGGCCAGTGTCCATGTTCCCTCTGGTGGCCAGTGTCCATGCTCCCTCTGGTGGCCAGTGTCCATGCTCCCTCTGGTGGCCAGTGTCCATGCTCCCTCTGGTGGCCAGTGTTTATGCTCCCTCTGGTGGCCAGTGTCCATGTTCCCTCTGGTGGCCAGTGTCCATGTTCCCTCTGGTGGCCAGTGTCCATGTTCTATCTGGTGGCCAGTGTCCATGCTCCCTCTGGTGGCCAGTGTCCATGCTCCCTCTGGTGGCCAGTGTCCATGCTCCCTCTGGTGGCCAGTGTCTATGCTCCCTCTGGTGGCCAGTGTCCATGTACCCTCTGGTGGCCAGTGTCTATGCTCCCTCTGGTGGCCAGTGTCCATGTTCCCTCTGGTGGCCAGTGTCCATGTTCCCTCTGGTGGCCAGTGTCCATGTTCTATCTGGTGGCCAGTGTCCATGTTCTCTCTGGTGGCCAGTGTCTATGCTCCCTCTGGTGGCCAGTGTCCATGTTCCCTCTGGTGGCCAGTGTCCATGTTCTATCTGGTGGCCAGTGTCTATGCTCCCTCTGGTGGCCAGTGTCCATGTTCTATCTGGTGGCCAGTGTCCATGCTCCCTCTGGTGGCCAGTGTCCATGTTCTATCTGGTGGCCAGTGTCTATGCTCCCTCTGGTGGCCAGTGTCCATGTTCCCTCTGGTGGCCAGTGTCCATGTTCTATCTGGTGGCCAGTGTCTATGCTCCCTCTGGTGGCCAGTGTCCATGTTCTATCTGGTGGCCAGTGTCCATGCTCCCTCTGGTGGCCAGTGTCCATGTTCTATCTGGTGGCCAGTGTCTATGCTCCCTCTGGTGGCCAGTGTCCATGTTCCCTCTGGTGGCCAGTGTCCATGTTCTATCTGGTGGCCAGTGCCTATATGTTAAATACTCCACAGGTCCACTGGCTATGTTTGCTTGAGGATGGGTTAGGGTTGGTTAGGACTATCATGGAGAGATGAGGATGGAGAGAACATGGAGGAGAAGGGGATAATGGGAGGAAGGTGTGGGTGAAAACAGAGGTGAGGGTGGTAAGGGTTGATGGGTGCTGCTTTGGAAATAGAGCAGTGCTGAGCGATTAGTGCTTTTTGAGGTTGGTCGGTTTCAGTTCCATTATTAAAAAATAATCAGGGTTTTCGATTTCGATAATTTTTTAAAACATGAAATGCACTATGCATTATGTGGGTTGAATGCTATACCAATACAGAATAAAACATTTAATAAAAGTTCCATGATGGTAGTGACAGCCCATTACTGCAGCCTGGGGCGGCAGGTAGTCTAGTGGTTAGAGCATTGGACTTGTAACTGAAAAGTTGCAAGATTGAATCCCCGAGCTGACAAGGTAAAAATCTGTCGTTCTGCTCCTGAACAAGGCAACTAACCCACTGTTCCTAGGCTGTCGTTGAAAATAAGAATTTGTTCTTAACTGACTTACCTAGTTAAATAAAAATAAATTAACCATCATTTAGTTACATTAACTTCCTAAAATATTTCAGTTGTGTAAATTACATTTGTTTAATTTTACGACTATTATTTAATTCCAAGTCTTCCTCATCTATGCTGTCTGACAAAATCACTATTTTAGTTGTTTTTTAAAGTGAGAACACCTGGTCTTTCCATGTAGACTGGCCAGGTGAAAGTCTTGATCCCTTATTGATGTTGCCTGTTAAATCCACTTTAATCTGTGTAGATGAAGGAGAGGAGACAGGTTAAAGAAGGATTTCTAAGCCTTGAGACAATTGAAACATGTATTGTGTGTGTGTACCATTCAGAGGGTGAATGTTCAAGACAAAAGATTGAAGTGCCTTTGAACGGGGTATGGTAGTAGGTGCCAGGCGCACAGGTTTGAGTGTGTCAAGAGTTCAACAGTTTCCCACATGTATCAAGAATGGTCCACCACCCAAAGGAAATCCAGCCAACTTGACAACTGTGGGAAGCATTGCAGCTTTACCCCGATGAAGACAGCTTGGCTGTCGAAACGTTAGTTATTAAATTATTGCGTCTGAGCTCCTAGAGTTTGCGTCTCTCCTTTTCTTTTGTTCTACTCTGCTAGCCAGCACCTCTCCTAAACAGGTGTTCTACTCTGCTAGCCAGCACCTCTCCTAAACAGGTGTTCTACTCTGCTAGCCAGCACCTCTCCTAAACAGGTGTTCTACTCTGCTAGCCAGCACCTCTCCTAAACAGGTGTTCTACTCTGCTAGCCAGCACCTCTCCTAAACAGGTGTTCTACTCTGCTAGCCAGCACCTCTCCTAAACAGGTGTTCTACTCTGCTAGCCAGCATCTCTCCTAAACAGGTGTTCTACTCTGCTAGCCAGCACCTCTCCTAAACAGGTGTTCTACTCTGCTAGCCAGCACCTCTCCTAAACAGGTGTTCTACTCTGCTAGCCAGCATCTCTCCTAAACAGGTGTTCTACTCTGCTAGCCAGCATCTCTCCTAAACAGGTGTTCTACTCTGCTAGCCAGCACCTCTCCTAAACAGGTGTTCTACTCTGCTAGCCAGCACCTCACCTAAACAGGTGTTCTACTCTGCTAGCCAGCACCTCACCTAAACAGGTGTTCTACTCTGCTAGCCAGCACCTCACCTAAACAGGTGTTCTACTCCGCTAGCCAGCACCTCGCCTAAACAGGTGTATGGTTCTTTCGCCTCCAGATTGACCGAAGCATTGGAGTCAACATGGGCCATCATCCCTGTGGAATGCTTTCGATACCTTGTAGAGTCCATTGGCCTGTTGGAAACTACAACTCCCTACTACATCGCACAGTTCGGTCAATATGATTAATCTCTGAGCTCACAGATAAAAACAGAATGAAATGGAATTCAGATAACTGACCCGACGTTGGTGAACAATAACCAACATTTTGGTTAATCGCTCAGCACTAAAATAGAGAGAGGATAGCATGATGAATTATCCACTATTGGTGGCTCTAACATATGAAGCAGAGGATTTTAAATATGTGGAGGGAGGAACTAATAGGTGTGGGTTCTAACGTGTGGATTCTGAATTCCTAGAAAGAGGATTCTAAGTTAGGAATCTAATTGGTTTGGTGATCAGTAGAAAGGTCAATGGTTACAACTGCAAATAGATATGGGCATAGAGGTTTGTTCCAGGAGTGCTGCTACAGTCCAGTATAGTGACATGACATCTCAAGGCTTAAAAACATTGAGGTGAGGGTCTAGTGGTGGGCCCAGTTCATACCCACCCCAACCCCAGCCCCAGTCAGTGAGTACACTACCAGTCACTCCATATTGCTGGACTCTGAGTGGGAGATGTTGAGTGTGTTGGCAGAGGGGAAGAGGTCGCGGTGGTCCGTGGGGCTGTGGTAGTCTGACGTCAGGTCTGGTTCCAACAGGGAGGACAGGGTGAAGTTGGATGAGCCTTTCTTCAGACACTGGGTGTAGAAGTTAAGAAGGAGGTCCAGCTTGTCCTCTATCGACTGCACCTGTACACACCGACAAAACAACAAGATACAAACGCTATACAAAAATCACAAGATAAACATATATCACAAAAATGCAACGTTCAACTATGTTATTAGTACTAGCTATGCTCAATCAATCAATCAAATGTATTTATAAAGCTCTTTCTACATCAGCCGATGTCACAAAATGCTGTACAGAAACCCAGCCTATAACCCCAAACAGCAAGCATTGCAGATGTAGAAGCACGGTGGCTATGAAAAACTCCCTAGAATGGCAAGAACCTAGGAAGAAACCTAGAGAGGTACCAGGCTCTGAGGGGTGGCCAGTCCTCTTCTGACTGTACGGAGTGGAGATTCTAACAGTACATGGCCAAGATGTTCAAACGTTCATAGATGACCAGCAGGGTCAAATTATAATAATCACAGTGGTTGTAGAGGGTGCAACAGATCAACACCTCAGGAGTAAATTAAATATTTTTCCAAGCTTGATTTTGGTCAACTAAATACAGTGCCGAGCCAGCAGTCAAACCTAGAATCTTCTGATCCGTAGTCAGACATTGCGCCACTGGCCCCAATGTTATGTACTAATATACACAATGGAATAATAAGGTCAAATAGATATTATTATTTTACAGTCTATCATTTACCTGGTATTTTCTTACAAATTAAATGAAAAGGTTATTACATAGTAATTATCAAAGAATAACCTAAACCAGGTATTCTCGAACGGGGCCACGCAAAATAAAATGTGATTCACATTTAAAAAATTATAATAAACACTTTTTTTTAAATATATTTTTTATTTTATTTTATTTCTTCACATTTTCAAACATTCCATATATTTTTTCCAACGGGGCTATACATTTGGGTGAGGTTTTTTTCTCGCCTGAGTAGCCTCGTTTCCCTGCCAAAAATAAAATTAAACCATCTAGTGTTCAGCTAAATAACAACACAATATCAAATACAGGTAGCCTAGTCAAAGAATTTACATCCAATCACATTAAACCATTACTCTCTTGCAGGAATTCCACTATCGGTCCGTATGTAGCCAAACGCAGCTGCTGCTCATTCCGTTTGCTCGAAAAAAGGATGAATGGTTAAAAAAAAGTAAGGCCCGTGTCCATAGAGACACATACCAGCTCTACTGGTAGTACTGCTACTACCAACAGTACTACACCTGTCGATGACAGACGTTGTTCTGCTTCCACAGCACATCCAATGCTAACATCAGTAATTCTACATTTGTTGTTAGTCCAGCTAGCATGGACACTGACAGTTGTGAATCTGATGCAGCCAAAGAGCTACTGTCCCCTGACCCGGGAAAGCACCGAACAACAGACAGGGACATTGGTCGAAGTGGCGCAAATATGATGAGAATGACATTGATTCGGGGTTGACTTATATTGGGAGTAGTGCCTTTCCTCAACCACAGTGTGTTATATGTGCAAAAGTACTATCGCACAACTCGATCAAACCTTCACTCTTGCGCAGACGTTTAGAAGCAAAACATGCCCATTTGAAAAATAAGCCAGAGGAGTTTTATAAGTGAGAATTAAGATGACTTTCGAGTAGTAAGACATGTATAAAAGCAACAGATACCATTAATAAGAAGGGGCTAGAAGGGTCTTCTATGGTGAGCTACCAAGTGGCTAGGACAGGTAAGCCCCATAATATTGTGGAGGACTTCATACTTCCAGTTGCCGTGGACATGGCTGGGACACTGCTGGGGGAAAAGGTCCAAAAAACTCTACAGACAATGTCTTCATCAAACAACACTGTTTCACGACGCAACAGTGACATGGCAGGAGATGTTTTGAAACAATTACTGCTTCGTATACAAGCCAGTGAATTCTATGCGTTACAGCTGGACGAGTCAGACATGGCAGGCCTGGCACAGCTCTTGGTATATGTCCGTAACGTTTATGGGGGTTCAATTAAGGAAGACATCCTCTTCTGCAAACCACTGCAAACCAGGACAAATGGAGAGGATATTTTTAAAGTACTGGACAGCTTTGTGAAATCAAATGGACTTTGGTGGTCAAGATGTGTTGGTATCTCTACTGATGGCGCAAAGGCCATGACAGAGAGACATAGTGGAGTGGTAACGTGCATGCAAGCAGTTGCTCCCGACGCCACTTGGGTACACTGCAGCATCCATCGAGAGGCTCTTGCTGCCAAGGGAATGCCTGACAGCTTGAAAGACGTTTTGGACACTACAGTGAAAATGAACAACCCCTGAACTCTTGTGTATTTTTTGCACTATGCAATGATATGGTCAGCGACCATCTAACGCTTTTACAACATACAGAAGGGTTCTGGTTATGAAGGGGCAAAGTATTGACACATTTAAAAAGAATTGAGACAAGCTTAAAGTTTTCTTTACTGAACATAATTTTCACTTGTCTGACCGCTTGCATGATGACGAGTTTCTCACATTACTAGGTGATGTTTTTTCTCGCCTGAATGATCTGAATCTAGGATTACAGGGACTCTCCGCAACTACATTCAACGTGATGGACAAAATTGAGGCTATGATTAAGAAGTTGGAGCTCTTCTCTGTCTGCATTAACAAGAACAACACACAGGTCTTTCCGTCATTGTATGATTTTTTGTGTGCAAATTAATTCAAGCTTAGGGACAATGTCAAATGTGATATAGCGAAGCGCCTGAGTGAGTTGGGTGCGTAATCACGCAGGTACTTTCCTGAAACAGATGACACAAACAACTGGATTCGTTATCCCTTTCATGCCCTGCCTCCAGTCCACTTACCGATATCTGAACAAGAGAGCCGCATCAAGATAGCAACAAACGGTTCTGTGAAAATTTAAGTTAATCAGAAGCCACTGCCAGCTTTCTGGATTGGGCAGAGTATCCTCAGAGTATCCTCAGAGTATCCTCCCTTGGCAAATCGCGCTGTTAAGACACTGATGCCCTTTTCAACCACGTACCTATGTGAGAGTGGATTCTCGGCCCTCACTAGCATGAAAACTAAATACAGGCACAGCCTGTGTGTGTAAAATGATTTAAGACTGAGACTCTTTCCAATACGACCCAACATAGCAGAGTTATGTGCATCCTTTCAAGCACACCCTTCTCATTAACCTGTGGTGAGTTATTCACCATTTTCGATGAACAAATAAAGTTTGAAATGTGAGATGGTAAAATAAAGAGCAAAATTATTGATTATTATTATATTATTATTTGTGCCCTGGTCCTATAAGAGGTCTGTCACTTTCCACGAGCCAGGTTGTGACAAAAACTCACACTTCTTATGTTTATTAATAAATGTATTGTATACTGTGTGTGTGGCAGGCTTACAATGATGGCAACAACATTTGAGAGTGCGCTGAACCTGGTGCTAGAGGGGGTACTCAGCTGGAGGTTGAATGTTTGAAGGGGTATGGGACACTGACCTAAATAATTCATCATCAGGAAAATACCATCTGAAACAGGCCTGGAATGTAAATGAAGTGTTTCCTACAAAAATTCACTCAGAACTATACTGTCTAAGCACCTGAGCAATCAATCTACCATACTGGAGCTCTGTACCTGTTTCTCCACCTTAATGACCCGTCCCATCATACTGAGCTCGTCCAGAAGGTCCAGTTCTGGAGGGGTCTTCTCTCCCTTCTCACTCCTCACCTTCTTATTATCTGGCTGGTAGGACGATCCCCGACCCACTATCTGATCAACTCTGGGGAGGACCAGGACAACACACAACAATCAACAACCATTATCAAAATGGTTCATTTTGTGGTGGTATAGGTGATGGAGTGTGTGGGGGTATGAATCCACTCTGTTTCCAACTGTTGTAGGTTGTGTGTGTGTGTGTGTGTGTGTGTGTGTGTGTGTGTGTGTGTGTGTGTGTGTGTGTGTGTGTGTGTGTGTGTGTGTGTGTGTGTGTGTGTGTGTGTGTGTACCTGGTTTGTAGACTCTTGATCCTCCCCAGCATGTCCAGATGTCCAGCAGAGTACTGCTCTATGACGTCCTTCACGTCGTACGGACGCAGAGTCTCCTTAAACTTCCTCTTGGCCACCAGGAACTTCAGAATCCTACATACGCACACACAAACATTCGTAGAAATGCCTCACACTGCTGAAATAAATAAGTGAATACTGCAAAAGCGTTTAACCATGAAACGAGTCCTGAGCTTCATCAGTGTAACTACGTAGGTGTGATTAAGTGAGATTTGCAGTCAAAGTGACCTTACCAATATCATTCAGAAATAGCCTCATAAAAGGAAACCACTGGAGAGTTCCACAATGATTCCCCTTTGTTGTGAAATCTGACAATGACATTGCTCCTGTATTATCAATGAGACATGTAGAGCTATGTATAGAATACTTACTGTATACATATCTCTAATCGACACCCTTGTTCCGGTGCACTGTGTAAGGAGAGAGGGACACACTCGGTTTTCTGCACACCCTGGCCCTCTGCTAAGTCAGCTATTAGCTCTCTCTAACACACACACACACACACACACACACACAGACACAGACACAGACACACACACACACACACACACACACACACACACACACACACACACACACACACACACACACACACACACACACACACACACACGAGGTGGACCCCTGTGTGAGTGTGTGTCTAGTCTAACCCCTCTCCTCTCAGTGAGACAGCTGTGCACAAAGCTAATCTTATTCACATCCCTCCACCAATAGTTGCCCTTTCCTAGAGAGAAGTAAAGGGTATGTTGGGGCTGAAGAGTGTTGACCAAGCACATACTGTACAATAGTGTCAAGGCCAACAACAGTACTGCTTTGGGCAGAGTTTTGTCTGCTTGTCACACTATAGGAGAAACAGAGTAAAATCGGCTGGCTGTGCTACTCTCCCCCACCCGGATCCTAAGGTGCTGGCTCGGCAGAACACAGGAAACGCCAAATGTTAGCAACGCAAAACAGAAGCACTTAACCGGTCATCCCACACCGTGATGGATTGCTCCGTGAGTTGGAGTGAGCAGAGAGTGGAAGCGGGGCGAGGCGGGTGAGGAGGAGGGCTGTTTTATGAGGAAACCCTATCTCTCACACACAGACGGGCTAAGGCTGCTTTGATATCAGTGTGTTGGTGAAACACACACACCACATCACAGCAGGGCTGAGGCACAGACAGGAAGGCGGAAGGGTGTAACGTGGCGACTGAACAGCTTGCATGTGCAATGGCAGTTTAGTGGTATGTGCCTCAACTCTGATGGCAGACATCATAACACACACTCTCTCTCCCTCTCTCTTTCCCTCCCTCTTCTGTTCTTCAGGAGAGGGGGGCCGTAAGTAAAGAAGCGTGGTGGTCGACGCCCTTCCTCCTTCCTTCCTTCCTTCCTCACACAGCACTAGTGATGCATTCTTCATGACTTGATTTTTGCATGGTGTATTTTTTCATTTTGCAGGTAGAAGCATATTTTTTTCTGACAGGGCGGGTCTCAGGTGTGGGTTAAAGAAAGGGTAAGGAAAAGTAGAAAGGAATGAAAAAGAAAAATAATTAAAGGGGTTCTTCAAAGTGCTGAGTCTCTCTTGATCGCGTGTTATGGTTATAATAATACATGGTCAGCCTGAAGTATGCCCCCTACAGCTACCTGGCATAGGGGCATAGTTGGCACTATATCATTATCTACAGGCTCAGAGGCTCTGGTGGGGAAATGGAGCAGCACTTTAGGAGACCACATCGGTACCGAAATGTTGAGATTTTGAAGTCAGCATTGAATATACAAAGTCAGCATTCTGTCATTTTTTAATTGGTTTTATGCACACTACTCATGACATGACATAAGTAGTGAAGTGAGTGTGATGGAGGAGGAAGCTTTTTGGTGTAACACCAAAAGGGAAACTATTGTTTATTAAAAGGTACATGAGCTTAAAAAACAACTTCTAACTTGCAGAGCAATGGAACTATCACTAGGCAAACGATAGGCAAATGGTAGACTTTCCAAACTCTCTAGAAAAAAAGTTACAACGATTTATGGATAAAACTGCATGAAATTGCATCAACAGTGTCAAAGGTCCCCAACTGGGCAGAAATACAAAAGTTGACTATGAGTGGCTTTAGCAGAGCCTGATTAGTTTGAGGAGAGTATTACAGCAATTATGCAGATCTCTCTCCCTCTAAACATCCCCCCCATACCCCAAACGGCCGAACTCCCCACATTTCCACAGATAGGTAGGCAGGCTGATTAACTAAATTAGTCTTCCTAAAGTGAAGACCCAGCTAAAAAATACCTGTTTTTCAAAAGACATCAATCTTAGGTGGGGAATCTGCCAATCACACACACCTGCCCCGGTGTGGAGGTACAGAACAACACATAGCTAGAAGTCAATTGATGCACTCCAAATAGCACCATATTCCTTATAAAGTTGTGCTCTATATAAAGTAGTGTACTATATAGGAAGGGAATAGAGTACCATTTGGGACACATCCAGTGTCATGTGGTTTATTTAAACTAGGGGTTCTATATTGTCATACCAATGGACCAATTCTTGAGCGGAGCCTGAGACAACATTTTCCACCGCCATCAACAAAACACCAAATGATGGAATTACTCCTGGAAGATTGGAGTCGCATCCCTCCAATAGAGTCCCAGACACTTGTAGAATCTATGCCAAGGAGCATTGAAGCTGTTCTGGAGGCTCGTGGTGGCCCAACACCCTATTACAACACTATGTTGATGTTTCCTTTATTTTTCCAGTTACGTGAAAATAAATAATTGTAACAATGGGAAAAACTATTAGCATATTATTCAGTAACTACTCACAAAGCCACAAAAGTTCAGTATGTCCTACTTTGCTGGTATCTTTGTAAGGTAATAATGTTTACGCTTTCATGTGCAAGCATGGTACTAACTAGGTGCCACCCTCAATTGAATCCAGTCCCAATCCACTATTAAATAAAATAAAAATGTTATTTGTCACATGCGCCTAATACAACATGTGTAGACCTTACCGTAAAATGCTTACTTACAAACCAATTAACTTCAAGAAATACAGTTAGAAAATATTTACTAAATAAACTAAAGTAAAAATAAAATGAAAAGTAACACAATAAAATAACAATAACGAGGCTATATACAGGAGGTACGGAGTTGAGGTCATTTGTACATGTAGGTAGAGGTAAAGTGACTATGCATAGATAATAAACAGTGAGTAAGTAGCAGGAATGTAAAAACAAAGAGGGGGTCTGATCAATTGTTCAGCCGTCTTATGGCTTGGGGGTACAACCTATTAAGGAGCTTTTTGGACCTAGACTTGGGACTCTGGTACCACTTGTCATGTGGTAGCAGAGAGAATAGTCTATGCTTGGGGACTGGAGTCTTTGACTATTTTATGGGCCTTACACTGTTACCGCCTAGTATATAGGTTCTGGATGTGATGTACTGGACCGTACCGCACTACCCTCTGTAGCGCCTTAGGGTCAGATGCCAAGCAGTTGCCATACCAGGTGGTGATGCAACCAATCAGGATGCTCTTGATGGTGCAGCTGTTGAACTTTTTGAGGATCTGGGGACCCATTCCAAATCTTTCTTTTCAGTCACCTTAGGGGGAAAAGGCGTTGTCGTGACCTCTTCACGACTGTCTTGGTGTGTTTAGATCATGATAGTTTGTTGGTGATGTGGACACCAAGGAACTTGAAGGTATCAACCTGTTCCACTACAGCACTGTTGATGTGAATGGGGGCGTGTTCGGCCCTCCTTTTCCTGTAGTCCACGATCAGCTCTTTTGTCTTGCTCATGTTGAGGGAGAGGTTGTTGTCCTGGCACCACACTGCCAGGTCTCTAACCTCCTCCCTATAGGCTGTCTCATCGTTGTTGGTGATCAGGCCTACCACTGTTGTGTCATCAGCAAACTTAAGGACGGTTTTGGAGTCGTGCTTGGCCACACAGTCGTGGGTGAATAGGGAGTGCAGGACGGACGAAGCACGCACCGGTCCCCACTGTTGAGGATCAGAGTGGCAAATGTGTTGTTGCCTACCCTTACCACCTGGGGGTAGGCCATCAGGAAGTCCAGGATCCAGTTGCAGAGGGAGGTGTTAAGTCCCAGGGTCCTTAGCTTAGTGATGAGCTTTGTGGGAACTATGGTGTTGAATGCTGAGCTGTAGTCAATGAACAGCATTCTCACATAGGTGTTCCTTTTGTCCAGGTGGGAAAGGGCAGTGTGCAGTGCGATTGAGATTGCATCATATGTGGATCTGTGGGGGCGGTATGCAAATTAGAATGGATCTGGGGTTTCTGGGATGATGATGTTGATGTGAGCCATGACCAGCCTTTCAAAGCACTTCATGGCTACTGACTTGAGTAGCGGGGCGGTAGTCATTTAGGGAGATTACCTTAATTTCCTTGGCCACAAGGACTATGGTGGTCTGCTTGAAACATGTAGGTATTACAGACTCGGTCAGGGAGAGGTTGAAGATGACAGTGAAGACACTTGCCATTTGGTCCGTGCATGCTCTGAGTACGCATCCTGGTAATCTGTCTGGCCCCGTGGACTTGTGAATGTTGACCTGTTTAAAGGTCTTGCTCACATTGGCTACAGAGAGTGTGCTCAAACAGTCATCCAGAACAGCTGGTGCTCTAATTTTTGCTTGCCTCCAAGCGAGAATAAAAGGCATTTAGCCTGCCTGGTAGGCTTGCGTCACTGGGCAGCTCGTGACTGGGTTTCCCTTTGTAGTCCGTAATAGTTTGCAAGCCCTGCCACATCCGACGTGTGTCAAAGCTAGTGTAGTAGGATTCAATCTTACTCCTGCATTAACGCTTTGCCTGTTTGATGGTTCGTCTGAGGGCATGGCAGAATATCTTATAAGCGGATGAGTTTCTGGATGAGTTTCCCACTCCTTCAAAGCGGCAGCTCTAGCCTTTAGCTCGGTGCCGATGTTGCCTGTAATCCATGGCTTCTGGTTGGGATATGTACGTAAGGTCACTGTGGGGACGACATCGTCGGTGCACTTATTGATGAAGCCAGTGACTGAGGTGGTATACTCCTCAATGCCATTGGATGAATCCCGGAACATATTCTCGTCTGTGCTAGCAAAACATTCCTGACATCCGCGTCATCTGACTACTTCCGTATTGAGCGAGTCACTTCCTGCTTTAGTTTTTGCTTATAAGAAAGAATCAGGAAGATAGAATTATGGTCAGATTTTCCAAATGGAGGGTGAGGGAGAGCTTTGTATGAGTCTCTGTGTGGAGTAAAAGTGGTCTAGAGTTTTTTCCTCTGGTTGCACAAGTTTAAATACACATAAGTTGGAGTCATTAAAACTCGTTTTCAACCACTCCACAAACTTCTAGTTAACAAACTATAGTTTTGGCAAGTCGGTTAGGACATCTACTTTTCCAACAATTGTTTACAGACAGATTATTTCACTTATAAATCACTGTATAATAATTCCAGTGGGTCAGAAGTTTAAATACACTAAGTTGACTGCGCCTTTAAACAGCTTGGAAAATTCCAGAAAATGATGTCATGGCTTTAGAAGCTTCTGATAGGCTAATTGACATCATTTGAGTCAATTGGAGGTGTACCTGTGGATGTATTTCAAGGCTTACCTTCAAACTCAGTGCCTCTTTGCTTGACATCATGGGAAAATCAAAAGAAATCAGCCAAGACCTCAGAAAAAAATGGTATACCTCCACAAGTCTGGTTCATCCTTGGGAGCAATTTCCAAACGCCTGAAGTTCATCTGTACAACAATAGTATGCAAGTATCAACTCCATGGGACCACGCAGCCGTCATACCGCTCAGGAAGGTAACATGTTCTGTCTCCTAGAGATGAACTTCCTAGAACGTACGAAAGTGCAAATAAATCCCAGAACAACAGCAAAGGACCTTGTAAAGATGCTGGAGGAAACAGGTACAAAAGAATCTATATCCACAGTAAAAATGAGTCCAATATCGACATAACCTGAAAGGCCGCTCAGCAAGGAAGAAGCCACCGCTCCATAACCGTCATAAAAATGCCAGACGACGGTTTGCAACTGCACATGGGGACAAAGATCGTACTTTTTGGAGAAATGTCCTGTGGTCTTAAGAAACAAAAATAGAACTGTTTGGCCATAATAACCATCGTTATGTTTGGAGGAAAAAGGGGGGACTTGCAAGCCAAAGAACACCGTCCCAACCGTGAAGCACGAGGATGGCAGCATCATGTTGTGGGGGTGCTTTGCTGCAGAAGGGATTGGTGCACTTCACAAAATAGATGGCATCATGAGGGAGGAAAATTATGTGGATATATGGAAGCAACATCTCAAGACATCAGTCAGGGAGTTAAAGCTTGGTCGCAAATGGGTCTTCCAAATGGGCAATGACCCTAAGCATACTTCCAATGTTGTGGCAAAATGGCTTAAGGACAACAAAGTCAATGTATTGGAGTGGCCATCACAAAGCCCTGACCTCAATCCTATAGAAAATGTGTGGGAAGAACTGAATAAGCGTGTCCGAGCAAGGAGGCCTACAAACCTGACTCAGTTATACCAGCTCTCAGTAGGAATGGGCCAAAATTCACCCAACTTATTGTGGGAAGCTTGTGGAAGGCTACCCGAAACGTTGGACTCAAGTTGAACAATTTAAAGGCAATGCTACCAAGTACTAATTGAGTGTATGTAAACCTCTGACCCACTGGGAATGTGATGAAAGAAATAAAAGCTGAAATAAATCATTCTCTCTACTATTATTCTAACATTTCACATTCTTAAAATAAAGTGGTGATGCTAACTGACCTAAGACAGGGAATTTTTACTCGGATTAAATGTCAGGAATTGTGAAAAACTGAGTTTAAATGTATTTGGCTAAGGTGTATGTAAACTTCAGACTTCAACTGTATGTACACTACACTTCAGCATACACACTATAAGCTGCTTTTAACCCTTTACACTCGTGGGAATTGCCCTATATGGATAGGGCTACAGTGAAATGTGTCTTACAGAAGAAATATGTGCATAAGCACGGTAGCAAATTAAAGAGAAAAGTTGATAGATTATGGGGAAATTATAAAGACCAAAGTTCAGGACACAACAACTCACCTGCCAAGACTGAATTCAAACCTTACACTGTTGATTGTATGTGCATTTGACATTTGTTGTCCTTTTGCCACGTTTATTGATAAGGAAATAAGAAAATACTCTGGATTGAGTAACAAGACTATTCCTGGATATGTGGGGTAGGGGCAACATAAGACAAACAAATGACAAGGGTTTGAGTGAGAGGGTTAACTGGTGTCTCCAAGTGGCCACACACCTCTCTAAAGTGGCCACACACCTCTCTAAAGTGGCCACACACCTCTCTAAAGTGGCCACACACCTCTCTAAAGTGGCCACACACCTCTCTAAAGTGTGCACACACCTCTCTAAAGTGGCCACACACCTCTCTAAAGTGGCCACACACCTCTCTAAAGTGGCCACACACCTCTCTAAAGTGGCCACACACCTCTCTAAAGTGGCCACACACCTCTCTAAAGTGGCCACACACCTCTCTAAAGTGGCCACACACCTCTCTAAAGTGGCCACACACCTCTCTAAAGTGTGCACACACCTCTCTAAAGTGGCCACACACCTCTCTAAAGTGGCCACACACCTCTCTAAAGTGGCCACACACCTCTCTAAAGTGGCCACACACCTCTCTAAAGTGGCCACACACCTCTCTAAAGTGTGTGGCCACACACCTGTCTAAAGTGGCCACACACCTCTCTAAAGTGGCCACACACCTCTCTAAAGTGTGCACACACCTCTCTAAAGTGGCCACACACCTCTCTAAAGTGGCCACTCTCTAAAGTGGCCACACACCTCTCTAAAGTGGCCACACACCTCTCTAAAGTGGCCACACACCTCTCTAAAGTGGCCACACACCTCTCTAAAGTGGCCACACACCTCTCTAAAGTGGCCACACACCTCTCTAAAGTGGCCACACACCTCTCTAAAGTGGCCACACACCTCTCTAAAGTGGCCACACACCTCTCTAAAGTGGCCACACACCTCTCTAAAGTGACCACACACCTCTCTAAAGTGTGCACAGTTCCTAAGTCATTTCAATTCACTTTTATGACTGAAAGAAGACACTTCAACTATAAGGTGCTTTTCTCAGCTCAATGAAAATATTTGTACCCGCACACTGAAGAAGGCTGCAAAGCCAAAACGTCTGTGTATGCTATCGCTGATGCAGTGAGATTATTATTTATTTAAAAAAAAAAATGAAGTAAGCTTTATGCGACATCTTTTTAAGTGTGGACACATCACAATTTTGCTGATCAGATCTGGGAACCCGGCCTGCGGCAGGAAGGCTCAGTTACCATGCTAAAGTGGACTTTTCGCTACCGTCAGCTTACACTGCAAACAGCCAGAGACCACTGGAGGAGCTGGGCATTCATCTTACTACAGCCACCATAACAGGAAGTACTATAGACCCAAGTTCTGTGACGACTTGAGGACCAGAGAGGAGACAGGTGACCTGGTTCCACAGTTAGGGGTACTGTGGACCAGTAGGTACCATGTGGGTACAGGTAGGGGTGGTGTGAACCAGTAGGTACCATGTGGGTACAGGTAGGGGTGGTGTGAACTAGTAGGTACCATGTGGGTACAGGTAGGGGTGGTGTGAACCAGTAGGTTCCCTGTGGGTACAGGTAGGGGTGGTGTGAACCAGTAGGTTCCCTGTGGGTACAGGTAGGGGTGGTGTGAACCAGTAGGTACCCTGTGGGTACAGGTAGGGGTGGTGTGAACCAGTAGGTACCATGTGGGTACAGGTAGGGGTGCTGTGAACCAGTAGGTACCATGTGGGTACAGGTAGAGATGGTGTGGACCAGTAGGTACCCTGTGGGTACAGGTAGGGGTGGTGTGAACCAGTAGGTTCCCTGTGGGTACAGATAGGGGGGGTGTGAACCAGTAGGTTCCCTGTGGGTACAGATACGGGTGATGTGAGAGGGGGTGTAGGACTCACCTGACAGCCCGTATCAAGGTCTTCACTGCTGGGATCACCTCTTCCATGGCTACATCACAATATGGTTTGTCTTCAACACTGTCCTCCCCTACTCCTTCCACTGGGGACAGGGCAACAACAAGGTGAGAGTGTGTGTGCACAAATTAGTACATTTTATAGATGGTACAAGTATATACGTGAGACCGTACTTGTGTGTATGTGCCTACAGTATGTACTGTATATACATTGGGATCTGAAATAATTGAAACCCTTGATAAAGACTAGCAAAAATGACAGTTTAAAATAAATAATTCAGGTAGCCTAGTGGTTAGAGTGTTGGACTAGTAACTGGAAGGTTGCCAGATCCCCGAGATGACAAGGTAAATATCTGTCGTTCTGCCCCTGAACTGTTCTTAGGCTGTCATTGAAAATAAGAATTTGTTCTTAACTGACTTGCCTAGTTAAATAAAGGTGAAACAAATAATTGTATGAAAAAAAGGGGAAATGATTTTATACTAATACAATTGCTCTGAGAAAGACACATACTACTTTTTTCTCTCAAAAAGGTAGAGGTCAAATTATTGACACCCTTGTTTTCAATACCTTTCAATGCCTCACCTTGCAAGGATAAAGGCACTGAGCCTTTTTCTCAAATGTTTAATGAATTGGAGAACACATTGGGAGGGATCTTAGACCATTCCTCCATACAGAATCTTTCCAGATCCTTGATATCCTTCATCTGCTCTTATGGACGGCCCTCTTCAATATAAACTACAGGTTTTCAATGGGGTCTAAGTCCGGAGACTGAAATGGCCATTTGAAGATGTTGATTTTTTTGTTGCCAATTTCTTTGTGGATTTTGATGTGTGCTTGGGGTTATTGTCTTGCAGGAAGACCCACTTGTGACCAAGTTTCAGCCTCCTGGCAAAGGCAACCAGGTTGTTGGCTAAAATATCCGGGTACTGGGTAAAGTTAATGACGCCGTTGACCTTAACAAGTGACCCAGGACCAGTGGAATCAAAATAGCCCCATAACATCAAAGACCACCATATTTTACAGTAGGTATGAGGTTCTTTTCTGCTCATGCATTCTCATTTCGATGCCAAACCGACCACTGGTCGCGTCGCCAAAGAGCTTTATTTTCATGTCATCTGACCAAAGCACCGGTTCTAATCCAAGTGCCAATGTCATTTAGCAAACTCCAGGCATTTACATTTGTTGGATGACATGAAAACAGAGCTCTTAGGCCAGGCACACCAGTGGTTGTGCAAGTGGATCTTCCAGCAAGAAGATAACCCCAGCACTAACCCCAAGCACATATCAAAATCCACAGAGAACTGGTTAATTGGACACAAAAATCAACATTTTGAAAACAGGTGTGTCAATTTTGACCCTTACCTTTTTGAGAGAAAAAAGTATTGCTTGTTAAACAAAATCTCTTTCTCTGAGCAATAGTAGTTAGTCATTTTGTATAGTCATTTTTGCTCATCTTTATCAAGGGGGTGTCAATCATTTCAGACCCCACTGTAGATGTATATACTGTATATATGCATGCAGGTGAGAGTGAGTTAAGTCCTAATTCCCACCGTCTGCAGGAGGTCTGGGTTTGAGCCGTAGAGAGGTGCGGAACCGCGTGCGGTCGTTGAAGCTCCAGCTCTTCTGCACCTTCCCGGGACTGGTGGCTTCTGGGACATTCTCCGTGCTGGGCGACTGGCGGAAACTCGTCCCGGGAGGCAGTGGAGACGCCTTGTTCCGGATCGCCTGAGACGACCGAGAGTTGTTCATCCGCATCCGGTCTCGAAAACCTATTTTGCTGCTGCTGGAACAATGAAGGAACAATTTACCTGTGTCCACATGTTTATTGAATTAACTACCACTATTATCTGCCACTTAGGACATCCTTAGAGTTCTGTTGTGTGATTTTCCTCATGACTGTCGGTCCATAGTGTCCAGTGGATGATACAGTTGTTTTAGACCCTGAGTTTAGCCAATCAGCAGAGGAGCAATCCCAGGTAGTTAGAATATGTTAGCTAGCAGGTACAGACAGCAGTACACTAGATAGTGTAGCTACTGACTACCATTAAACATTTAAACAGTCACACCGAGCTGAGTCAGTGACCAACAAAGCAGACAGAGAGAACAACAGAGACAGATATTCAGACGTGATGGAGAGACAGACTGACTGACTGACTGACTGACTGGCTGACTGGTTGACTGACTGAATGACAGAATTACTTACTTACTGACTGGTTGACTGACTGGCTGGCAGGCTGACTGACTGGCTTACTAAATGGTTGGCTAACTGGCTGACTGGCTGACTTACTGAATGGTTGGCTAACTGGCTGACTGGCTGACTTACTGAATGGTTGTCTGACTGGCTGGCTGGCTGGCTGAATGACTGACTTACTGAATGGTTGTCTGACTGGCTGGCTGGCTGACTTACTGAATGACTGGCTTACTGAATGGTTGTCTGACTGGCTGACTTACTGAATGGTTGGCTGACTGGCTGGCTGTCTGGCTGACTATCGGTGGGTGGGGGGGGCAACACAATAACTCCTCGGTGTCATCTGGGACGTATACTCATGTTAACATGTTAAAGTCACAAAGTATTTCCAACATCACACATCAGGGAACGATTAGAAACATGTTGTTGTTTACGCCTGTAGTTTACGCCTGTAGTTTACGCCTGTAGTTTACGCCTGTAGTTTACGCCGAGATACTCCTTGTTTGTGCGCTGGCCTGCCATTTAAGTTAATATTTAAATAGCTGAAAGAGCATTAGGGGAAATAGCATTTCATATGTTGGAGCTAAAATGCTCAGGTTGACCTAGAAGGGGAGGGTGGACAGAGTAAGATGTTGAATTACTGTTAGCCCTTTGGGGGGGAAAGTATATAAGTGAGGCTGAATACAGCTGAGTCCTCCAAAGACATGCACGGTATACTGAGCAAGTATAAGAGAAACATTTTAGCAGAAAGGGAAAACTCTATTTGGGGAGAGACATTTTTTTGTCTGGGTTAAGTGGATAAGATTTGCAAAAGTACAACACACATGTGATTGCATTGCATGCATGACCATTTGAATCCTCTCCCCAGAAATCACTACAGAGCAGGATTGATCAAAGAAAACATGCATAAAAAATGTGCACTTAACAATTAATGGTCATGCAACTGTATTAAGAGAACAGCATGCGTGACTTTCTACATATTTGATCTTTGGAACAACCTTCTGTCCAAAATATCAAATATATTATTTTAAAAAGTCTGTCAAATCTGTAAGTGTGAGAGAAGGCCAATGCTGACATTAGATCCACATGAACCATGAAACATCCTTTGTTCTCCAATAAACAACGCATGGTTTAATGTGTCCCCTAGTTCACCAAAAACAATGTAAAACCAGGCAAGATAACTGGTAATGGTTAACAGAGTTATCCTCTGAACAGAACACCCCATCATTCTCTCACACAGTAAAAGCTCAGTCAAAGATTTCTACGCCAGAGCAGTGTATGTTTCCCATTCTCAAAGATCAATTAGAAAATGTGAATATCAGTTGGACAAGATGGTGCCGAAGAGGATGGCTGACGTTTTACATTCCCGTAACCAATTGTGCTATTTTGTTCATTTTTTTGCGTTTGTAACTTATTTTTTAACTTATTTTGTACATAATGTTGCTGCTACCATCTCTTATGACCAAAAATAACTTATGGCCATCAGAAATGGGATTACTCACCACTAACTGTAAGAATCTTTCTCCTTTAACGAGTCCGACAAGAAGGATATACTGCTGTCCCGGGAACAGGCCCAGATCCCCGTCATTTTCGTGAAGAAAAGAAGACGCAGTTCGAGCTGCCTTTTGAGAATTCGTAGGCGAACTCCCACTGCCTTCAGTTCTACTTGCTACCATGCAATCATTGGAAAATAAAATGTTTAACCTACGATTATAATTATCCTACCAACGTCCCAGATGCTAATATATGCATATTATTATTAGTATTGGATAGAAAACACTCTGTAGTTTCCAAAACTGTTTGAATGATGTCTGTGAGTATAACAGAACTCATATGGCAGGCGAAAACCTGAGAAGAATCCAACCAGGAAGTGGGACATCTGAGGTTTGTAGTTTTTCAAAGCTTGGCCTACCGAGTACACATTGAGATATGGATGAGGTTGCACTTCCTACGGCTTCCACTAGATGTCAACTGTCTTTTGAAACTGGTTTGAGGATTCTACTAGCAGCAAGCCAGCAGTGGTGTTGAAGGGCCAGTAGGAGGCACTATTTCCTCTGGTCTAAAAAAAATATCCCAATGCTCTGTGTAGGGTGCCATCTTTCGGATGGGACGTTAAATGGGTGTCCTGACTCTCTGAGGTCATTAAAGATCTCATGGCACTTATCGTAAGACTGGGGTGTTAACCCTGGTGTCCTGGCTAAATTACCAGTCTGGCCCTCAAACCATCACGGTCACCTAATAATCCCCAGTTTACAATTGGCTCATTCATCCCCCTCCTCTCCCCTGTAACTATTCCCCAGGTTGTTGCTGCAAATGAGAATGTGTTCTCAGTCAACTTAACCTGGTAAAATAACGGATAAATAAAAATACTATAAAGGAGGGGCTCATGAGTGCTGTTTGAGTCAGTGGTCTGGCAGAGAGCCTTGGTCTTATGACGCGCGCTCCCGACAGAGTTACCTCTCGTTCCAGTGCCTTTCTGAAGACAAAGCAATTCTCCGGTTGGAACATTATTGATGTTTTATGTTAAAAACATCCTAACGATTGATTCCATACATCGTTTGACATGTTTCTAAGGGACTGTAATGGAACGTTTTGAGTTTTTGTCTGGATGAAATGCTTGTTCCTCATGAAGATGGATTACTGGGCTGAACACGCTAACAACAAGTGGCTATTTGGACATAAATGATGGAACAAATCAGTCATTTATTGTCGAACTGGGATTCCTGGGAGTGCCTTCTGATGAAGATCATTAAAGGTCAGTGAATATTTATGGTGTTGTTTCTAACTTTGTTGATTCCAAAATGGCGGCTATTCCTCTGGCTGTTTCGGGTTCTGAGCGCCGTTCTCAGATTATGCTTTTTACATAAAGTTTTTTTGAAATCTGACACAGCGGTTGCATTAAGGAGAAGTCTATCTTTAATTCTGTGAATAACACTAGTATCTTTTATCAATGTTTATTATTAGTATTTCTGCAAAATCACCTGATGTTTTGGAACCAAAACATTACTGCACATGAGGCGCCAATGTAAACTGAGATTTTTAGATATAAATATGCACATTATCGAACAAAACATACATGTATTGTGTAACATGATGTCCTATGAGTGTCATCTGATGAAGATCATCAAAGGTTAGTGATTAATTTTATCTATATTTCTGCTTTTTGTGACTCCTATCTTTGGCTGTAAAAATGGCTGTGTTTTTTTGACTTGGCGTTGATCTAACAATAATATGTTGTGCTTTAGCTGTGAAGCATTTTTTAAATCGGACACGATGGGTAGATTAACAAGATGTTTATCTTTCATTTGCTGTATTGGACTTGTTAATGTGTGAAAGTCACATATTTAAAAATATATATTTTTGAATTTCGCGCACTGCCTTTTCAGCGGAATGTTGTCGAGGTGTTCCGCTGCGCAACCCCTGCGCTAGAAAGGTTAATGAACCAGCAGCTGTCTTTTTGTCAATAACAGCCGCTGCGCAATGTCTAATATTAAAGAAGTCTCAAGGTATTGCTCGCCTGAGGTCGAGTATTGTATGATAAGCTGTAGACCACACTATCTACCAAGAGAGTTCTCATCTATACTATTTGTAGCCTTCTATTTACCACCTAAGACCACACTCAACCAACTCTATAAGGCCATAAGCAAACAAGAAAATGCTCACCCAGAAGCGGCACTCCTAGGGGCCGGGGACTTTAATGCAGGCAAACTTCAATCAGTTTTACCACATTTTTACCAGCATGTCACATGTGCAACCAGAGGACAACAAACCCCAGACCACCTTCACTCCACAAACAGAGATGCATACAAAGCTCTCCCCCGCCCTCCATTTGGCAAATCTGACCATAATTCTATCCTTCTGATTGCTGATTGCTCATGCTTACAAGCAAAAACTAAACAGGAAGTACCAGTGACTCGCTCAATACAGAAGAGGTCAGATGAAGCAGATGCTAGGCTACAGGACTGTTTTAGCAGAACAGCACAGACTGGAATATGTTTTGGGATTCATCCAATGGCATTGAGGAGTACACCACCTCAGTCATCAGCTTCATCAACAAGTGCATCGACGACGTCGTTCACACAGTGACCGTACATACATATTCCAACCAGAAGCCATGGATTACAGGCAACATCCGCATCGAGCCAAAGGCTAGTGCTGCCGCTTTCAAGGAGCGGGACAGTAATCTGGACTCCTATAAGAAATCCCGCTATGCCCTCAGACGAACCATCAAACAAGCAAAGTGTCAATGCAGGATTAAGATTGAATCCTACTACACCAGCTAAGATGCTAATCAGATGTTGCAGGGCTTAAATAAACTATTAAGGACTACAAAGGGAAACCCAGACACGAGCTACCCAGAGCTAAATGCCTTTTATGCTCGCTTCGAGACAAGCAACACTGAAGCATGCACGAGAACCTCTCCCGGACTGAGTCTGTAATACGTACGTTTGAAGCAGACCACCATAGTCTCTGTGCCCAAGGAAGTGAAGGTAACCTCCCTAAATAATTACCGCCCACGTCAGTAGCCATGAAGTGCTTTGAAAGGCTGGTCATTGCTCACATCAACAGCATCCTCATGGATACCAACCGCCCCCACTGATCCACAGATGACGCAATCTCAATCGCACTCCACACTGCCCTTTCCCCCCTGGACAAAAGGAACACCTATGTGAGAATGCTTTTCATTGACTACAAATCAGCGTTCAACACTATAGTTCCCACAAAGCTCATCACTAAGCTAAGGACCCTGGGTCTAAACACTAAACACTGGATCCTGGACTTCCTGACTGGCCACCCACAGGTGATAAGGGTAGGCAACAACATGTCTGCCATGCTGATCCTCAACACTGGGGCCCCTCAGGGGTGTGTAGTTAGTCCCCTCCTGTACTCCCTGTTCACCCACGACTGCGTGGCCAAACACAACTCCAACACCATCCTTAAGTTTGCTGATGACACAACAGTGGTAGGCCTGATCACTGACAACGATGGGAGAGCTTATAGGGAGGAGGTCAGAGAACTGGCAGTGTGGTGCCAGGACAACAACCTCTCCATCAATGTGAGCAAGAGAAAGGAGCTGATCGTGGACTACAGGAAAAGGCGAGCCGAACCCATTAACATCAGTGGAGCGGGTCGAGAGTTTCAAGATCCTTGGTGTCCACATCAACAACGACCTATTATGGTCCAAACACACCAAGACAATTGTAAAGAGAGCACGACAACACCTTTTCCCCCTCAGGAGACTGAAAAGATTTGGCATGGGTCCCCAGATCCTCAAAAAGTTAAACAGCTGCACCATCAAGAGCATCCTGACTAGTTGCATCACCACCTGGTATGGAAACTGCTCGGCTTCTGACCGTAAGGCACTACAGAGGGTAGTGTGTACCGCCCAGTACATCACTGGGACCAAGCTTCCTGCAATCCACGACCTATGTAACAGGCGGTGTCAGAGGAAAGCACATAAAAATGTCAGAGACTTCCGTCACCCAAGTCATAGACTGTTTCTCTGCTACCACACAGCAAGCGGTCCCGGAGCGCCAAGTCTAGGACCAAAAGGCTCCTTAACAGCTTCTACCCCCAAGTCCTAAGACTGCTGAACAATTAATTAAATGGCTACCGGACTGTCATACTGACCGTCCCCCCTCTCCATTTGTTTTGTACACTGCTGCTGCTCGCTGTTTATTATCTATGCATAGTCACTTCACCCCTACCTACATGTACAAATGACCTCTAACCCGTATCCCCGCACAGTTACTCGGTACCCATACCCTCTGTATATAGCCTCGTTATTGTTATGTTATTGTGTTACATTTTATTATTTTTACTTTAGTTTATTTGGTAAATATTTTCTTAACTTCTTGAACTGCACTGTTGGTTAAGGGCTTGTAAGTAAGCATTCCGCGGTAAGGTCTACACTTGTATTTGGCACATGTGACAAATACATTTTGATTTGATTTCATGTCAAATATACCAAATGTCAGCCATTTCTACCCTGAGTACCATCGGCAATGGCAAGTGTCTTCCCACTATGCTCAATGAAGAGGCTAAAACCAACTTCTTACTCAAAAGTAGAACATTTACAGAGACACACACACACTGCACTGGGCCAGAAGGCTTTGGGACCCTCAGGCAGAATGAGAAAGGGAGATGGGGGGTGGGGGGGGTGGGGCGTGCTGACGTGCCCCGTGCACAGGCTTGTCACTGTGGATACCTCTGCTGTTTGCGGCCAGTGTGAATCCGGAAGAGACTCCGCTTTTTAGAAACGAGCTGACTGAGGAGACACACAAGGCAGAGGGAGATAAGGTGAGGAAGAGGAGAAGAGGAAGAGAGAGGAGAGGCCAGGTGAGGGGTGCAGAGGAGAAGAAGAGGAGGAGAGGAAGGGTGGGTGAGGAAGAGGAGGAGAAGACGAAGAGAGGAAGAGCAGGTGAGGGGTGCAGAGGAGAAGAAGAGAAGAGAAGGCGAGGAAGAGGAGAAAATGTGGTGAGGAAGAGGAGAGGTGAGGAAGAGGAGGAAAGGAAGAGGCGGAGAGGTGGTGGTGATGAGGAGGAGAGGAGAGAAGTGGAAGAGGAAAAGAGGAAGTGAGGAAGAGGAGGAAAGGTAGAGGAGGAGAGGTGAGGAAGAGGAGGAGAGAGGAGGAGAGGAAGAGGAGAAAAGGAGAAGAGGAGGAGAGGTGGTGAGGATGAGGAGGAGAGAGGAGGAGGGGAGAAGAGGAGGTGAGGAAGAGGAGGAAAGGAAGAGGAGGAGAGGTGGTGGTGATGAGGAGGAGAGGAGAGAGGAGGAGAGAAGTGGAAGAGGAGGAAAAAGAGGAGAGGAGAGGAAGAGGAGGAGAGGTGGTGAGAATGAAGAGGAGGAGAGAAGTAGAGGAGAGGAGGAGAGGTGAGGAAGAGGAGGAGGAGAGGAGAGGTGTACGGAGGTAGTGAGATCATAAAGGTAAAGATGGGAGGAGGGAGATGAAGAAAAGTAGAGGACAGGGTGAAGTGGAGTGGAAGCCCAGTACTGCCTCTCATCAGTCTAAAATGGCTTCCTTTCCTAGTCTCCTTTCACACTTAAGGATTACCAAGTGAAAGCATGTGTCCCTGTTGGCCCCCAACATATTGCTTTCCCCTACACTTCCTTTGATTTCAGACCAGACTAGACGAAGGAAAGGAGGCAAAGAAAGCAAGCCATGTCAATTTATTGACAAGCACCCCATTGAGGAGGGAGGTAAGGAGTAGGGATGTGTGAACGGAGTGTGGTGAGTTGGGGATATCGTGTAGGCAGCCAGAGTGCATGCATACGAAGCAGTTCACTTCAGTATGTCCATGATTAGACTGCAGCCTTTCCAGAATGTCTAAGTAATTAGCTCCACACCTATCCATTGTCTTCTTGACTTGGAAGGCACACTGCCTTCAATGTGTGTTATTAATGTATTTATGTACATGCAGTACTATTTAATCTACAGTATGAAAAAGTATCACCGGTTCATATTGACAAGACCAAACATATACCTTGGAAAACATGGCATGTTATTGTATGTATTAACAGGCATGTTATTGTATGTATTAACAGGCATGTTATTGTATGTATTAACAGGCATGTTATTGTATGTATTAACAGGCATGTTATTGTATGTATTAACAGGCATGTTATTGTATGTATGCCCTCATGCTGGGTTGTGCTCTACTGTTTTTCTACTGCCATGTTGGAACCGTGCCTGTACGATCACAGCACCACTTCCTAGCATGTTGGAACCGTGCCTGTACGATCACAGCACCACTTCCTAGCATGTTGGAACCATGCCTGTACGATCACAGCACCACTTCCTAGCATGTTGGAACCGTGCCTGTACGATCACAGCACCACTTCCTAGCATGTTGGAACCGTGCCTGTACGATCACAGCACCACTTCCTAGCATGTTGGAACCGTGCCTGTACGATCACAGCACCACTTCCTAGCATGTTGGAACCGTGCCTGTACGATCACAGCACCACTTCCTAGCATGTTGGAACCGTGCCTGCACGATCACAGCACCACTTCCTAGCATGTTGGAACCGTGCCTGTACGATCACAGCACCACTTCCTAGCTCGATGTGTCAGAGAGAATGCAGAGATACACACATTCAGAAGACGAGAACAAACCTGCAAGGGACTTCTGCCTTCCTGAGAACAGGGTTGATGGAGGGATGGCATGGAAGAGAGAGGGATGATGGAAGAGAGAGAGGATGAATGGATGAAGGTGATGGAGTTGACATGAGGATGAATCAGACGAGGAAAGACAATGAGAGGCAGGGAGGGAGCAGGCGGTGCTGTTAATTACAAACAGGTCTGAGATCAGTGACAGGTGGTTAGATACACAACAGCACATCCACACAGGAACCACAGACCAGAGAACAGCCAGCATGCTCCTTATAGCATAAACCAGTTTGATGATATAAGGAGTAAAAACCTGCGGTATCTTCTGGTGAACCACAGTCATTTTATCCAGTGGATTATTTATTAGATGATTAATGACAAAAATGATGATCAAAATAACAGGGCCTAATGTACTGAACAGAATACCACAATGTACTGAACGGAATACCACAATGTACTGAACAGAATACCACAATGTACTGAACAGAATACCACAATGTACTGAACAGAATACCACAATATACTGAACAGAATACCACAATATACTGAACAGAATACCACAATGTACTGAACAGAATACCACAATGTACTGAACAGAATACCACAATGTACTGAACAGAATACCACAATGTACTGAACGGAATACCACAATGTACTGAACAGAATACCACAATGTACTGAACAGAATACCACAATGTTGTTCAATTGTGTGTGACTGTGACTGAAGGTGATGGTTTGTTTGTGTGTGTATGGGGTGTATCTATATATTGGTGTGTCGTGTATCCGTGTGTTGATGTATCTGTGTGTGTTGCGTGGTGCGTACCTGTCCCCTGACAGGTAGGGGGAGCTGTAGGGCCGTAGCCCAGACAGCAGGGTGTGGTGGGAGTTGTGAAGGACCTTCTTGGCGCTACGCCGTCGCTGAAGGTGACTGAACAGTAGCGTCAGTTCTCTGACCCCACGTGCCCAAATAAGAAAACAAATGAAAGAAAGAAAGGACAAAACAACAACTCATAAAAAGGGTCAAATTAAGAGTCAAAACATTAAAGAGAGGGGGATCAGAAATATCAATGCGCCATCAACACACTTTTGCTTGTTACTGGACACAGAGCTAAGCAGCAAAAAAGACACAAGTCATGAAAGCCCCTCTTTTTAACCAAACAAAATTTGTGAAATGAATATGTAAATACTTAAAATAGGAGAACATAATCTTAAGAAACAAACAACGGTGGTATTCACATTTTGGAGGCTTGGAGAAACGTGTAGTAACTTACAAAAATGTATGAAAGTGCAGCCCACCATTTTAGATCAGGAGGATAGAATGTCCATGCCACTACTGGTAGAACCAGCTCAATAGCTGGGATAGTGCTCATCTTTGTGCATATGTGCATCAGTGGAGGCTGCTGAGGGGAAGACGGCTCATAACAATGGCTGGAACAGAGTAAATGGAATGGCATCAAACCATATGTTTTATGTATTTGATACCATTCCACTGATTCCGCTCCAGCCATTACCACGAGCTCATCCTCCCCAATTAAGGTGCCACCAACCTCCTGTGGTGTACATGTGCATGTGTGTGTTTCATGTCTACCATGTCTATGAATAAGGTTAAATGTGTTTTTCTCCTAGTTCCTATAATTCATCTGTACAGCCTCTCATAATCTCCCTACATTGCTCTCTCTATGTTCAACCGGTTAGCCGTGTCAGTTGGCGTTCAAACCCACATTCTTTTAGGAAAGGTACACTTGCCATTCTAAGTCACATCTACCCAAACAAACATTTCATCCTTTTAATGACACCAATGATAGACAAATGGGTACAGTGGGGATGGTTAAATCCATGGGTCGATCAGTAGACATAACAGCAGCATTGTTGGAGAGGAGAGGAGTACCTACCTGAAGGATGGAAGCATGCTGTCATAGAAGTACCATGTGGCTGTCAGGTAGGAGTGCTGAGCATCAGTAGAGTACAGACGCCACGCAGCCTGGAACACACACACACACACACACACGCAGGCACACACAAACACACACACACACACAGGCAACACACACACATGCAGGCACACACAAACACACACACACACACACACGCAGACACACACACACACGCAGGCACACACAAACACACACACACACACACACACAGGCACACACAGGCACACACACACACACACACATACACACACAGACACAAACACACACACATACACACACACACACACACAGGCACACACAGGTACACACACACACAGGCACACACACACATACACACACAGACACAAACACACACACACACACAGGCACACACAGGTACACACAGGTACACACAGGTACACACACAGGCACACACACACATACACACACAGACACACACAAACACACACACATACACACACACACACAGTCACACACACATACAGTGCCTTGCGAAAGTATTCGGCCCCCTTGAACTTTGCGACCTTTTGCCACATTTCAGGCTTCAAACATAAAGATATAAAACTGTATTTTTTTGTGAAGAATCAACAACACGTGGGACACAATCATGAAGAGGAGCGACATTTATTGGATATTTCAAACTTTTTTAACAAATCAAAAACTGAAAAATTGGGCGTGCAAAATTATTCAGCCCCTTTACTTTCAGTGCAGCAAACTCTCTCAGAAGTTCAGTGAGGATCTCTGAATGATCCAATGTTGACCTAAATGACTAATGATGATAAATACAATCTACCTGTGTGTAATCAAGTCTCCGTATAAATGCACCTGCACTGTGATAGTCTCAGAGGTCCGTTAAAAGCGCAGAGAGCATCATGAAGAACAAGGAACACACCAGGCAGGTCCGAGATACTGTTGTGAAGAAGTTTAAAGCCGGATTTGGATACAAAAAGATTTCCCAAGCTTTAAACATCCCAAGGAGCACTGTGCAAGCGATAATATTGAAATGGAAGGAGTATCAGACCACTGCAAATCTACCAAGACCTGGCCGTCCCTCTAAACTTTCAGCTCATACAAGGAGAAGACTGATCAGAGATGCAGCCAAGAGGCCCATGATCACTCTGGATGAACTGCAGAGATCTACAGCTGAGGTGGGAGACTCTGTCCATAGGACAACAATCAGTCGTATATTGCACAAATCTGGCCTTTATGGAAGAGTGGCAAGAAGAAAGCCATTTCTTAAAGATATCCATAAAAAGTGTTGTTTAAAGTTTGCCACAAGCCACCTGGGAGACACACCAAACATGTGGAAGAAGGTGCTCTGGTTAGATGAAACCAAAATTGAACTTTTTGGCAACAATGCAAAACGTTATGTTTGGCGTAAAAGCAACACAGCTCATCACCCTGAACACATCATCCCCACTGTCAAACATGGTGGTGGCAGCATCATGGTTTGGGCCTGGTTTTCTTCAGCAGGGACAGGGAAGATGGTTAAAATTGATGGGAAGATGGATGGAGCCAAATACAGGACCATTCTGGAAGAAAACCTGATGGAGTCTGCAAAAGACCTGAGACTGGGATGGAGATTTGTCTTCCAACAAGACAATGATCCAAAACATAAAGCAAAATCTACAATGGAATGGTTCAAAAATAAACATATCCAGGTGTTAGAATGGCCAAGTCAAAGTCCAGACCTGAATCCAATCGAGAATCTGTGGAAAGAACTGAAAACTGCTGTTCACAAATGCTCTCCATCCAACCTCACTGAGCTCGAGCTGTTTTGCAAGGAGGAATTCAGTCTCTCGATGTGCAAAACTGATAGAGACATACCCCAAGCGACTTACAGCTGTAATCGCAGCAAAAGGTGGCGCTACAAAGTATTAACTTAAGGGGCTGAATAATTTTGCACGCCCAATTTTTCCGTTTTTGATTTGTTAAAAAAGTTTGAAATATCCAATAAATGTCGTTCCACTTCATGATTGTGTCCCACTTGTTGTTGATTCTTCACAAAAAAATACAGTTTTATATCTTTATGTTTGAAGCCTGAAATGTGGCAAAAGGTCGCAAAGTTCAAGGGGGCCGAATACTTTCGCAAGGCACTGTAAATAGAAACACACACACATTTAGCCACAAAATAAAATAATCCAATCTTACAGCAAAACATCCTGAATTTGTTGCTGGGTTCAGTTGTTAGCACCTTTGTCAGATTGATTGGAGGCTATCTGTGGTCACCTGTATAAGGCTGGCAGCAGGAGTCCTCCTCTTCTCAAAGTGCTTCTGTCTGTGCTGCTCCTGCACCTTCAGGGCAAAGCCTGACCCCAGGATACCCTGAGAGAGAGGTCAGAGGGAGGGCCAGAGGCATGAGACCAACCCTGATTGGCCGGAAAGGGAACTGACAGTGATGTGGACCAATGAGAAGGACTCACGGCAGGAAGGGCGAAGAAGGACACGCCCAGGAGAGCGAAGCCGGCAGCCAGAAGTCTCCCCAACCAGGTGCGGGGTGTCTTGTCACCGTAGCCGATGGTGGTGAGAGTTATCTGGGTGTAGAAACACACACACATACACACACACACACACACACACATGCATGCAAGCAAACACACACACACACACACACACATACACACACACATACACACACAAACACAGAGAGACATACACACATACACACACAGGGTATTGATTTATAATGAATGCAGGGTAAAAGAGATGCCTTGTTTTTTATTGGTGAGTGTTAAATTGTAGAGAGGGACATGTGTACCCAAGTCAATGGGTGTGTGGTCTAAGCAGTACTGACCGTTCCCCACCAGAGGGAGTCTGCGTAGGTGTTGAACTCTGTGTTGACGTCTTTCTCTGCCAGGTAGACCAGGAAGGAGGCAAAGATCAGGACCAGGAAACCAATGTACCACGCTGTAATCAGCTCCTGAGAGACAGAGAGGGAAGGGGGGGGGGAGAGAGAGAGAGAGAGAGAGAGAGAGAGAGAGAGAGAGAAAGGGGAGCGAGAGAGAAAGAGTAAGACGTGGGGAAAGAGAGAGAAAGAGTAGGGAGAAAGAAAGAAAGCGTGAGAGAGAGCAAGAGAGAAACAGAGAGAGAGAGAAACCGAGAGATACAGAGAGAAAGAAAGAGAGAGTGGAAGAGAGAGAGAGAAAGAGAGAGCGGTAGTCATTATCATTATCTTCAAAAGCATCATTAACATTAATTAAGATGAATCAATAAATGCCAGACATTAGAGAGCAGGACCATCATCATCTTCATATCTGGCCTCTGGGTTGGATGCTGACACATCCCAATCCATCAGCATGACCATCATCACCAGCCTCATCATGGCTGGACAGTGTGTGCGTGTGTGTGTGTGTGTGTGTGTTCGTTTTATGTGTATCCGTGCCTGTGTTTGAAAGAGCAACAGCAAAATTGAGGTCATTCTAATTGACAAACTAGAGCAGTCTAACTACGGGACTACACATTGCTGAGCTCAGCAGTTTTCCACTAAACTGAACCAGGTGTGTGTGTATGTGTGCGTGTGTGTGTGTGTGTGTGTCCTGGTGGTCGTACAGTCTCTTTATTCACACCCTCATTTAGCTTTGACTGCATATCACTAATCCTGGTTGTTTCCATCATAATCATCATCATCATCATCACCATTGTGTGTCTGTATGTGTGTGTGTCCACCTTGCTGTGGGCGTAGACCACAGAGCCCAGTAGTTTCCAGGTGCCTCCTCGTCTGTCCATGCGTACCATCCGGAGGATCTGGAGGAACCGCATGCTGCGCAGGGCAGAGGTGGCAAAGACGTTCCCCTGGGTGCCCGCTGCGATCACCGCCAAGGACACCACAAACACTATGAAGTCTATGGAGGGAAGAAGAGGGAAAAAGAGAAGAGGGGAAAGAAAGAAAGAGTAGAGGGGGAAGAAAGAGAAGAGGGGAAAGAAAGAAAGAGAAGAGGGGGAAGAAAGAAAGAGTAGAGGGGAAAGAAAGAGAAGAGGTAGAAGAAAGAGTAGAGGGGGAAGAAAGAGTAAGAGGGGAAGAAAGAGAAGAGGGGGAAGAAAGAGAAGAGGGGGAAGAAAGAAAAGAAGGGGAAGAAAGAAGAGGGGGAAGAAAAAAAGAGGGGGAAGAAAGAGTAGAGGGGAAGAAAGAGAAGAGGGGGAAGAAAGAGAAGAAGGGGAAGAAAGAGAAGGAGGGGAAGAAAGAGAAGAGGTGGAAGAAAGAGTAAAGGGGGAAGAAAGAGTAGAGGGGGAAGAAAGAGAAGAGGGGGAAGAAAGAGAAGAGGGGAAGAAAGAGTAGAGCGGGAAGAAAGAAGAAGGGGAAGAAAGAAGAGGGGAAAGAAAGAGAAGGGGAAGAAAGAGAAGAAGGGGAAGAAAGAGGGGAGAGGGGGAAGAAAGAGAAGAAGGGAAGAAAGAGAAGAGGGGAAGAAAGAGAAGAAGGGGAAGAAAGAGAAGAAGAGGGAAAAAGAGAAGAGGGGAAAGAAAGAGTAGAGGGGGAAGAAAGAGTAGAGGGGGAAGAAAGAGAAGAAGGGGAAGAAAGAGAAGAGGAGGGAAGAAAGAGAAGAGGTGGAAGAAAGAGTAAGGGGAAGAAAGAGTAGAGGGGAAGAAAGAGAAGAGGGGAAGAAAGAGAAGAGGGGGAAGAAAGAGTAGAGCGGGAAGAAAGAAGAAGGGGAAGAAAGAAGAGGGGGGAAGAAAGAGAAGGGGAAGAAAGAGAAGAAGGGGAAGAAAGAGTAGAGGGGGAAGAAAGAGAAGAAGGGGAAGAAAGAGAGAGGGGGGAAGAAAGAGAAGAAGGGGAAGAAAGAGAAGAAGGGGAAGAAAGAGTAGAGGGGGAAGAAAGAGAAGAAGGGGAAGAAAGAAGAGGGGGAAGAAAAAAGAAAGATAGGTGAGAGGGGGGTGTTGAAGCTACACTGCATGGATATGTACACGCACATACACATTCAGTACACACACGTGCATATTCAGTACACACGCTCAGCCTTGGTAAGGCTATCCATTAGCTATTGCTCACTGGAAACAATGTATGTAATGTTGTCTCTGGCTGGGGCAGCCTGCTACTTTTTATTAACAAATAAATGCAATCAACCATTCAACCAATCAACCCAGTGTGAACATGAGTAAAGAAAAACCTGAAAACCTGATAAACATTAACTTGTAGGTGAACAGACACACACTTGCATACACAGATAAACACAAACACAGCGTCTTGCCTATGATGCAGAAGGGTTTCCTGGCGAAGCGTAGTCTCCCCTGCCATCCTCTGTAGCGACAGCAGCAGCCGGACGCCCAAACCCTCACAACGTATTCCAGACCAAACACCACGATCATTACAAACTCCTGTAGGGGACATAACGATTATTACAGCCTCCTGTAGGGGGAGACTGAGAGAGAACATCACGATTATTACAGCCTCCTGTAGGGGGAGACACAGAGAACATCACGATTATTACAGCCTCCTGTAGAGGGAGACAGAGAGAGAACATCACGATTATTACAAACTCCTGTAGTGGGAGACAGAGAGAACATCACGATTATTACAGCCTCCTGTAGGGGGAGACTGAGAGAGAACACCATGATTTTTACAGCCTCCTGTAGGGGGAGACAGAGAGAGAACACCATGATCATTACAGCCTCCTGTGGGGGAGACAGAGAGAACACCATGATTATAACAGCGTCATGTAGAGGGAGACAGAGAGAGAACACCACGATTATTACAGCCTCCTGTGGAGGGAGAATGAGAGAGAGAACACCATGATTATTACAGCCTCCTGTAGAGGGAGACAGAGAGAGAACACCACGATTATTACAGCCTCCTGTAGAGGGAGACAGAGAGAGAGAACATCACGATTATTACAAGCCTCCTGTAGAGGGAGACAGAGAGAGAACATCACAATTAATACAGCCTCCTGTAGGGGGAGACAGAGAGAGGGAACACCATGATTATTACAGCCTCCTGTAGGGGGAGACTGACAGAGAACATCACGATTATTACAGCATCCTGTAGGGGGAGACAGAGAGAACACCATGATTATTACAGCCTCCTGTAGGGGGAGACTGAGAGAGAACACCACGATTATTACAGCCTCCTGTGGAGGGAGAATGAGAGAGAGAACACCGCGATTATTACAGCCTCCTGTAGAGGGAGACAGAGAGAGAACACCACGATTATTACAGCCTCCTGTAGAGGGAGACAGAGAGAGAGAACATCACGATTATTACAAGCCTCCTGTAGAGGGAGACTGAGAGAGAGAACATCACAATTAATACAGCCTCCTGTAGGGGGAGACAGAGAGAGAGAACACCATGATTATTACAGCCTCCTGTACGGGGAGACTGACAGAGAACATCACGATTATTACAGCATCCTGTAGAGGGAGACTGAGAGAACACCATGATTATTACAGCCTCCTGTAGGGGGAGACTGAGAGAGAACACCATGATTATTACAGCCTCCTGTAGAGGGAGACAGATAGAGAGAACACCATGATTATTACAGCCTCCTGTAGGGGGAGACAGAGAGAACACCATGATTATTACAGTCTCCTGTAGAGGGAGACAGATAGAGAGAACACCATGATTATTACAGCCTCCTGTAGGGGGAGACAGAGAGAGAGAAAACCATGATTATTACAGCCTCCTGTAGAGGGAGACAGATAGAGAGAACACCACGATTATTTCAGCCTCCTGTAGGGGAGACTGAGAGAGAACACCATGATTATTACAGCCTCCTGTAGGGGAGACTGACAGAGAGAACATCACGGTTATTACAGCCTCCTGTAGAGGGAGACAGAGAGAACACCATGAATATTACAGCCTCCTGTAGAGGGAGACAGATAGAGAGAACACCCTGATTATTACAGCCTCCTGTAGAGGGAGACAGAGAGAGAGAACACCACAAATTTTACAGCCTCCTGTAGGGGGAGACTGAGAGAGAACACCATGATTATTACAGCCTCCTGTAGAGGGAGACAGATAGAGAGAACACCATGATTATTACAGCCTCCTGTAGGGGGAGACAGAGAGAACACCATGATTATTACAGTCTCCTGTAGAGGGAGACAGATAGAGAGAACACCATGATTATTACAGCCTCCTGTAGGGGGAGACAGAGAGAGAGAAAACCATGATTATTACAGCCTCCTGTAGAGGGAGACAGATAGAGAGAACACCACGATTATTTCAGCCTCCTGTAGGGGGAGACTGAGAGAGAACACCATGATTATTACAGCCTCCTGTAGGGGGAGACTGACAGAGAGAACATCACGGTTATTACAGCCTCCTGTAGAGGGAGACAGAGAGAACACCATGAATATTACAGCCTCCTGTAGAGGGAGACAGATAGAGAGAACACCCTGATTATTACAGCCTCCTGTAGAGGGAGACAGAGAGAGAGAACACCACGAATTTTACAGCCTCCTGTAGGGGGAGACTGAGAGAGAACACCATGAATATTACAGCCTCCTGTAGAAGGAGACAGAGAGAGAGAACACCATGATTATTACAGCCTCCTGTAGGGGGAGACTGACAGAGAGAACATCACGGTTATTACAGCCTTCTGTAGAAGGAGACTGAGAGAGAGAACACCATGATTATTACAGCCTCCTGTAGAGGGAGACTGAGAGAACACCATGATTATTACAGCCTCCTGTAGGGGGAGACAGAGAGCGAACACCATGATTATTACAGCCTCCTGTAGAGGGAGACAGATAGAGAGAACACCATGATTATTACAGCTTCCTGTAGGAGGAGACTGAGAGAGAGAACATCACAATTAATACAGCTTCCTGTAGGGGGAGACAGAGAGAGAGAGAACACCATGATTATTACAGCCTCCTGTAGGAGGAGACTGACAGAGAACATCACGATTATTACAGCATCCTGTAGAGGGAGACTGAGAGAACACCATGATTATTACAGCCTCCTGTAGGGGGAGACTGAGAGAGAACACCATGATTATTACAGCCTCCTGTAGAGGGAGACAGATAGAGAGAACACCATGATTATTTCAGCCTCCTGTAGGGGGAGACTGAGAGAGAGAACATCACGGTTATTACAGCCTCCTGTAGAGGTAGACTGAGAGAGAGAACATCACGGTTATTACAGCCTCCTGTAGAGGGAGACTGAGAGAGACACCATGAATATTACAGCCTCCTGTAGAGGGAGACAGATAGAGAGAACACCATGATTATTACAGCCTCTTGTAGAGGGAGACTGAGAGAGAGAACACCATGAATATTACAGCCTCCTGTAGAGGGAGACAGATAGAGAGAACACCATGATTATTACAGCCTCCTGTAGGGGAGACAGAGAGAACATCACGGTTATTACAGCCTCCTGTGGAGGGAGACAGATAGAGAGAACACCCTGATTATTACAGCCACCTGTAGAGGGAGACAGAGAGAGAGAACACCACGAATTTTACAGCCTCCTGTAGAGGGAGACAGATAGAGAGAACACCATGATTATTACAGCCTCCTGTAGGGGAGACAGAGAGAGAGAAAACCATGATTATTACAGCCTCCTGTAGAGGGAGACAGATAGAGAGAACACCACGATTATTTCAGCCTCCTGTAGGGGGAGACTGAGAGAGAACACCATGATTATTACAGCCTCCTGTAGGGGAGACTGAGAGAGAGAACATCACGGTTATTACAGCCTCCTGTAGAGGGAGACAGAGAGAACACCATGAATATTACAGCCTCCTGTAGAGGGAGACAGATAGAGAGAACACCCTGATTATTACAGCCTCCTGTAGAGGGAGACAGAGAGAGAGAACACCACAAATTTTACAGCCTCCTGTAGGGGGAGACTGAGAGAGAACACCATGATTATTACAGCCTCCTGTAGAGGGAGACAGATAGAGAGAACACCATGATTATTACAGCCTCCTGTAGGGGGAGACAGAGAGAACACCATGATTATTACAGTCTCCTGTAGAGGGAGACAGATAGAGAGAACACCATGATTATTACAGCCTCCTGTAGGGGAGACAGAGAGAGAAAACCATGATTATTACAGCCTCCTGTAGAGGGAGACAGATAGAGAGAACACCACGATTATTTCAGCCTCCTGTAGGGGAGACTGAGAGAGAACACCATGATTATTACAGCCTCCTGTAGGGGAGACTGACAGAGAGAACATCACGGTTATTACAGCCTCCTGTAGAGGGAGACAGAGAGAACACCATGAATATTACAGCCTCCTGTAGAGGGAGACAGATAGAGAGAACACCCTGATTATTACAGCCTCCTGTAGAGGGAGACAGAGAGAGAGAACACCACGAATTTTACAGCCTCCTGTAGGGGGAGACTGAGAGAGAACACCATGAATATTACAGCCTCCTGTAGAAGGAGACAGAGAGAGAGAACACCATGATTATTACAGCCTCCTGTAGGGGGAGACTGACAGAGAGAACATCACGGTTATTACAGCCTTCTGTAGAAGGAGACTGAGAGAGAGAACACCATGATTATTACAGCCTCCTGTAGAGGGAGACTGAGAGAACACCATGATTATTACAGCCTCCTGTAGGGGGAGACAGAGAGCGAACACCATGATTATTACAGCCTCCTGTAGAGGGAGACAGATAGAGAGAACACCATGATTATTACATCTTCCTGTAGGAGGAGACTGAGAGAGAGACATCACAATTAATACAGCTTCCTGTAGGGGAGACAGAGAGAGAGAGAACACCATGATTATTACAGCCTCCTGTAGGGGAGACTGACAGAGAACATCACGATTATTACAGCATCCTGTAGAGGGAGACTGAGAGAACACCATGATTATTACAGCCTCCTGTAGGGGAGACTGAGAGAGAACACCATGATTATTACAGCCTCCTGTAGAGGGAGACAGATAGAGAGAACACAACGATTATTTCAGCCTCCTGTAGGGGGAGACTGAGAGAGAGAACATCACGGTTATTACAGCCTCCTGTAGAGGTAGACTGAGAGAGAGAACATCACGGTTATTACAGCCTCCTGTAGAGGGAGACTGAGAGAGAACACCATGAATATTACAGCCTCCTGTAGAGGGAGACAGATAGAGAGAACACCATGATTATTACAGCCTCTTGTAGAGGGAGACTGAGAGAGAGAACACCATGAATATTACAGCCTCCTGTAGAGGGAGACAGATAGAGAGAACACCATGATTATTACAGCCTCCTGTAGGGGGAGACAGAGAAAACATCACGGTTATTACAGCCTCCTGTGGAGGGAGACAGATAGAGAGAACACCCTGATTATTACAGCCACCTGTAGAGGGAGACAGAGAGAGAGAACACCACGAATTTTACAGCCTCCTGTAGGGGGAGACTGAGAGAGAACACCATGAATATTACAGCCTCCTGTAGAGGGAGACAGAGAGAGAGAACACCATGATTATTACAGCCTCCTGTAGAGGGAGACTGACAGAGAGAACATCACCGTTATTACAGCCTTCTGTAGAAGGAGACTGAGAGAGAGAACACCATGATTATTACAGCCTCCTGTAGAGGGAGACTGAGGGAACACCATGATTATTACAGCCTCCTGTAGGGGGAGACTGAGAGAGAACACCATGATTATTACAGCCTCCTGTAGAGGGAGACAGATAGAGAGAACTCCATGATTATTACAGCCTCCTGTAGGGGGAAACAGAGAGAGAGAACACCATGATTATTACAGCCTCCTGTAGAGGGAGACAGAGAAAGAGAACATCACGGTTATTACAGCCTCCTGTAGGGGGAGACTGAGAAAGAGAACATCACGGTTATTACAGCCTCCTGTAGGGGGAGACTGAGAGAGAACATCACGATTATTACAGCCTCATGTAGGGGGAGACTGAGAGAGAGAACACCACGATTATTACAGCCTCCTGTAGGGGGAGACTGAGAGAGAACATCACGGTTATTACAGCCTTCTGTAGAGGGAGACAGAGAGAGAACACCATGATTATTACAGCCTCCTGTAGAGTGAGACTGAGAGAACACCATGATTATTACAGCCTCCTGTAGAGGGATACAGAGAGATAGAACACCATGATTATTACAGCCTCCTGTAGAGGGAGACAGAGAGAACACCATGATTATTACAGCCTCCTGTAGAGGGAGACAGAGAGAGAACATCACGATTATTACCGCCTCCTGTAGGGGGAGACAGAGAGAACATCACGATTATTACAGCCTCCTGTAGAGGGAGACTGAGAGAGAGAACACCATGATTATTACAGCCTCCTGTAGGGGGAGACTGAGAGAGAACATCACAATTATTACAGCCTCCTGTAGGGGGAGACAGAGAGAGAACACCATGATTATTAGGGGGTCTGAGAGGGTCTGACCATTAAATAACAGTGAGAGAGAAGGGGCGAGGGCAAAAAGGAGAGAGCAACTAAGAGAGATATTGGAGGGTAAGAGGGAGAGAGAGAGACAGAGAGAAAGAGAGGGTGAGAGAGATATAAAAGAGAAAGGGAGATGAGGGGGTTGAGCGAGAGAGCAAAAGTAAAAGCAGAAAGAGAGAGAGGCAGAGGGAGAGAGCAGAAGCAGAAAGCCATCCTCCATTACCTCCTTCTAAAGTTAAAAGAGGAGGAAGTGATTATAGGATGGCTGTTAGGATTAGTGGATCATGTCTGGGATTTCTTGCATAGTCAACAATAAGTCCTCTTGCCTGCTTACACCACAGTTTCTTACACTGCTGTTCCTCCGCTAGACAACACAAACACACAGAGTGGCAGGCGTGACGGCACGCAGAATCAGACACACACACACACACACACACACACACACACACACACACACACACACACACACACATCATCACAGTGAGATGGATGACAATTGGTGACCATGAGCGGTTTGTGTGTGTAGTGTGTTTTTGTCAGTGTGTTTGTGTGTGTGTATCCGCACATGTAGAGAAAGAGGAAGTGTGTGTGTGTGTCTAATTGCCGTCACGCCTGTCGCTGAGTGTGTGTGTGTTGTCCCGCGGAGGAACAGCAGTGTAAGAAACGGCGGTGTCAGAGGAAGGCCCTAAAAATGTCCAAGACTCCAGCCACTCAAGTCATAGACTGTTCTCTCTGCTACCGCGCTGCAAGCAGTACCGATGCACCAAGTCTGGAACAAACAGGACCCTGAACAGCAACCCCGATGCCATAAGACTGCTAAACAAGACTGCTAAACAAGACTGCTAAATCAGACTGCCAAACAAGACTGCTAAACAAGACTGCTAAATCAGACTGCTAAACAAGACTGCTAAACAAGACTGCTAAATCAGACTGCTAAACAAGACTGCCAAATCAGACTGCTAAACAAGACTGCTAAATCAGACTGCCAAACAAGACTGCTAAATCAGACTGCCAAACAAGACTGCTAAATCAGACTGCTAAACAAGACTGCTAAACAAGACTGCTAAATCAGACTGCTAAACAAGACTGCTAAACAAGACTGCTAAATCAGACTGCTAAACAAGACTGCTAAACAAGACTGCTAAACAAGACTGCTAAATCAGACTGCTAAACAAGACTGCTAAACAAGACTGCTAAACAAGACTGCTAAATCAGACTGCTAAATCAGTCTGCTAAATCAGACTGCTAAATCAGACTGCTAAATCAGACTGCTAAATCAGACTGCTATACAAGACTGCTAAACAAGACTGCTAAATCAGACTGCTATACAAGACTGCTAAACAAGACTGCTAAACAAGACTGCTAAACAAGACTGCTAAATCAGACTGCTAAACAAGACTGCCAAATCAGACTGCTAAACAAGACTGCTAAATCAGACTGCCAAACAAGACTGCTAAATCAGACTGCTAAACAAGACTGCTAAACAAGACTGCTAAACAAGACTGCTAAATAAGACTGCTAAATCAGACTGCTAAACAAGACTGTTAAACAAGACTGCTAAATCAGACTGCTAAACAAGACTGCTAAATCAGACTGCTAAACAAGACTGCTAAACAAGACTGCTAAATCAGACTGCTAAATCAGTCTGCTAAATCAGACTGCTAAATCAGACTGCTAAATCAGACTGCTAAATCAGACTGCTATACAAGACTGCTAAACAAGACTGCTAAACAGCTATTAAAATGGCTACCCGCTGCCACTACTGTCTATTATCTAGCCTGCTGCCTAGTCACGTTAACCCTACCTATATGTACCTCATACCCCTGCACATTGACTCAGTACTTGTACTCGCTGTATACAGCCAAGTTATTTCTTACTCGTTATTGTTATTCGTTATTCATTCCTTGTGTCACTATTTCAATTAGTTAACTTTTTTATCTTTAACTCTGTGTAAGTAAGCATTTCACTGCTAGTCTACACCTGTTGTTTATGAAGCATGTGACAAATCAAATTTGATTTGATCTGACACGCACACACACACACACACACACACACACACACACACACACACACACACACAGAGAGAGAGCAGACTCGGTAGCCACAGGTACTGTGACAGGAGTAGTGTATGTATGTATGTGTGTGTGTATGTATGTGTATGTGTATGTGTATGTGTGTGTGTGTGTGTGTGTGTCCAGTGCTGAAAAAAGTACCAAATTGTCATACATGAGTAAAAGTAAAGATACCTTGAAAGTCACCCAGTAAAATACTACTTGAGTAAAAGTCTAAAAGTATTTGTTTTTAAATATACTTAAGTATCAAAGGTAAAGGTATAAAGCATTTCAAATTCCTTATATCAAGCAAACCAGACAGCACCATTTTATAGATTTTTATTTACGGAAAGCCAGGGGCACACTCCAAAACTCAGACATGATTTACAAATAAAGCATGTTGTGTTTAGTCAGTCTGCCAGATCAGAGATAGTAGGGATGACCAGGGATGTTCTGTTGATAAGTGTGTGAATTGGACCATTTTCCTGTCCTGCTAAGCATTCAAAATGTAATGAATGAAAATGTATGGAGTAAAAAGTATATACTTTGTAAGTTTGGAGTAGGACTTTCACCACAACACTGATCACATTTGTAGACAGGACAGTTTGTTGGCTTCAACATGTATTGCTTGGTAGTTAGCACAAAAAACTGTTTTTTTGTAGTATATTCAATCTGATTAAGTAATGTCTTAATAGTGTCAATCAAATTGATTGATCAAATCAAAGTTTATTTGTCACGTGCACAGAATACAACAGCTGTAAACAGTGCATGTCACACCCTGACCTTAGAGATCCTTCTTATTCTCTATGTTTGGTTAGGTCTGGGTGTGACTCGGGTGGGAAATTCTATGTTTTCTGTTTCTTTGTTTTTGGCCGAGTGTGGTTCCCAATCAGAGGCAGCTGTCTATCATTGTCTCTGATTGGGGATCATACTTAGGCAGCCCTTTTCCCACCATTAGGTCGTGGGATCTTGTTTTCTGTTTAGTTACTGTTGCCTGACAGAACGGTGACTTTTCAATTTTGTTTGAGTGTTTTTTTAAAATTGAAATCATGAACACTTTCCACGCTGCGCCTTGGTCTACTCTTTCTACCACCAACGAGAGCTGTTACAGTGAAATGCTTACTGGTAAACTCTTCCTCAACAATGCAATACTCAATATTAAAGGTAAAGAAGTAGAAAAGTATCAAATAGAAAATAAAGAACTAGATAAGTGACAAACTGTTCCGTCCATTTGATTGACTGTTCCATGTCAGGCCAGAGAAGCTCTGTGGGGGGACAGGTGTAGGAGCTCCGATGTATATACTCCCACAACAACCAGTACATCTGTCAGATCGATTACCGCGTGTCCTGCCGGGACCTGATCCGGACCAGGAGGCACAACATCTGGGTGAGAGAGGCAACACCCAGTGGTGGAACAAGTACTCAACTGTCATACTTGAGTAAAAGTAAAGATGCCTTAATAGAAAATGACTCAAGCAAAAGTGAAAGTCACCCAGTAAAATACTGCTTGAGTAAAAGTCTAAAAGTATTTGTTTTTAAATATACTTAAGTATCAAAAGTAAATGGAATTTCTAAAATGTACTTAAGTATCAAAAGTAAGCTTGTATTTTTTTTATTGACAGATAGCCAGGGGCATACTCCAACACTCAGACATAATTTAAAACAAAGCATTTGTGTTTAGTGAGTCAGATCAGAGACAGTAGCGATGACCAGGGATTTTCATTCGATAAGTGTGTGAATTGGACCTTTTTCCTGACAAAATGTATCGAGTACATTTGGGTATCGGGGGAATGTTTGGAGATTCAACAGCAGGTTACACCAGGTGGGAACCTTTCTTCTCATAACAGCGAACTTTGCTGGTTTCTGGCTGCGTGGCGCCAGGTGGACAAGCTTCCCTTCTCTCTTTCCTCAGTCCCAGCTGACTCTTGGTTCTAACAGCGGTGGCGTGTGTCTCAGCACGGCTGTTCGTGTGTCACACTCTCTCTGCAGCGGATCTTCAAGCACAAGAACACCCCCAACGTAGATCCTGACAGCATAGGCACTGGTGTATTGTCTGGACTCTACACCCACATAGATCCACAGCACACTCCAGTTAGCTTGACCATAGATGAGTACATAGAGATGGATGTCATTGGCCAAGCCGGTCACTATCAGAGCCTGGTATCAACCACAAATTAGATCACTATCTGGCAGAGTCAAATGTTGTCCACCAATTAGATCACTGTATAGAGAAGAGTCAAAAGTTGTCCACCAATACAAATATTAATGAAAGTTAAACTAATCTAAACCAAACGAATAAATCTTCTTGAAATCTACTGCGTGCTATTCTATTGTCTTCTATTCTACACCCATCATCTGTCTGTAATGCAGTAACTTCGATGAACTGACAGGGTGCGCTGTTTGTTTTGGAGTGATGGAGTGACATGAGTGAGAGAGGAAGGGGAAAAGGAAGTGAGAGATGGGAGGAACTAGTTAGAGGCAGAGAGAGAGCAAGACAGAAAGAAATGGGAGGAACTAATAAGAGGCAGAGGGAGAGAGATGGGGGGTAGAAAGAAAGAGACAGGGAAGTACTCAGTATAAATGCTGAAGAAGGTTGAACAGAGAGAGATAAAGAGGAAGCTGAATAGTCACGGGAAAACAAGAAGAAAGAGAACACTAACTGGTGACAGGGAGATAGAGAGAGAGGCAGGGAGTGAGAGAGCAAAAGAGAGAGAGTTGAGTGGTGTAGATCAGCATGGAAAATGTACAGTGAGTTCACTGTAGGTACCCTATTGTGTGTGTGTGTGCGTGTGTGTGTGTGTGTGTGAGAATGGGGTCAATTCGAATTGAAGGCAATCAATTAAGAAAGTAAACTGTAATGTGAATTCCAAATTGACAGCATCTATTTTCAATGACTTTTCAATAAACTGAAGAATAAAAGCTATTGGTGTGTGTGTGCGCCTAAAGTTTGAGATTTCAAATGGTATTTGAACCTAGGTCTGAAAAATTGTGTTTATTTTTGGAGCAATACTTTTACAATTCTAGTGTATTCAAATAAAGGGAGAGAAAGATTCAGTGGGATAACCAGTGTTTACACTGCAACAGTAAATCATCAACCTACTGTAGCTAGGTTCCAGTCTGCTTTCACCAACCTGTCGTTGTCTTGCCAAACAAGGCCATGATATAATGATGTTGAAAGCAAAAGCAGACAGGTACTCAAGCTAACCTATTACTGATTTAGACCTGTGTTGAGGTGGGTTGGCAGGGCCAGTTGGCACTGTACGTTGACTACAAAAAGATTTACAAAAGAGAGTTATTGTATGGATAATCTGGGTCTGTGTGTATCAAGCCTCTCAGAGTAGAAGTGCTGATCTACCCATCTAATCTTATTCCATGTGTATCTAAAAGCTAAACTGATCCTAAATCAGCACTCCTACTTTGAGACGCTCGGTACATCCGACCCCTGGAGCCGGGTCTATTGTGGAGGGGATGAAACCGAGGCTGAGGGCTATTTCTTACCAGGATGAAGAGTCCTTCGTTGGCTATCTTTTGATTGCCTGGGATGGTGGAGAACACAGACAGCACCAGACAGCTGAACACCAGCAGGAAACTGTAACACACACACACACAGAGAGACAGAGACACATGTCAATATACAGTCTACACATGGCCAAAAGCTTGCACAGACACAAAAGTTATTTTTCATTGTAGTTCATTCTACTTCATTGTCTTCTAGTTTATTAACGCGAGTGTGTTGAACAATGTGACCATAGTCCATTGTGCCCAGAGTAGAGATGTATTTCATAATTACAGCTGTGGTGTTGTACTCAGAACAGCATGTCCGGCATGCCAGTTTGGAAAACTGAGTGGACACAGATTAAAATGCTTCGGAACGCAGCGGGTTCTTTGAGAGTTGGAGCGTTGCCGGGTGCTGTTGCTCTGACTCCATTCCGGGTGTCCCCAGTGGAAGGTTCTCTGACCCTCTCTTTCCCTTTCACTCTAATGCTCACACACCGCCACACACACACACACACACATCACCTCCACACTCGGGTCCATGTGAATATTCTGGGAGTACAGTAGGATTAGCCAGGTGGTAGCTGCTGTTGCTTCTGGGGTAGAGGCCAGGTCTCACAGTATGAGAACACTTCTCACAACCCCAAACAGTCTCAAGCGCTCCAGCTCATAATCACACACACACACACACACGCGCGCACGCGCACACGCACACGCACACGTACACACTCTCCACTGACATCGCTGTGAGGGCTAATGAAGGCCATGACCTCTAACACCCCATGTTACAACAACCACAAAGATAAACTGTTGTATGAATGGAGCAATCACACTGAGTGGATATGGATGGGTCATCACTGAAGGAATGACAATCACACTGAGTGGATATGGATGGGTCATCACTGAAGGAATGACAATCACACTAAGTGGATATGGATGGGTCATCACTGAAGGAATGACAATCACACTGGTTAGTGTTTAACGGAATTTTAGCAAGCAAAGCCCTAACTGATAATGTATGGTCTGTCGGACAACAAGCAATCCCCTAACTGATAATGTATGGTCTGTCGGACAACAAGCAATCCCCTAACTGATAATGTATGGTCTGTCGGACAACAAGCAAAGCCCTAACTGATCATGTATGGTCTGTCGGATAACAAGCAATCCCCTAACTGATAATGTATGGTCTGTCGGACAACAAGCAAAGCCCTAACTGATAATGTATGGTCTGTCTGACAACAAGCAAAGCCCTAACTGATAATGTATGGTCTGTCGGACAACAAGCAAAGCCCTAACTGATAATGTATGGTCTGTCGGACAACAAGCAAAGCCCTAACTGATAATGTATGGTCTGTCTGATAACAAGCTTGATGGAAACACTATAATGAATGGTTTGTCTGACAACAAGGGTGATGGGAACACTATAATGAATGGTCTGTCTGACAACAAGGGTGATGGAAACACTGTAATGAATGGTCTGTCTGACAACAAGGGTGATGGAAACACTAATGAATGGTCTGTCTGACAACAAGGGTGATGGAAACACTGTAATGAATGGTTTGTCTGACAACAAGGGTGATGGAAACACTAATGAATGGTCTGTCTGACAACAAGGGTGATGGAAACACTGTAATGAATGGTTTGTCTGACAACAAGGGTGATGGAAACACTAATGTATGGTTTATCTGACAACAAGGGTGATGTAAACACTGTGATGTATGGTTTATCTGACAACAAGGGTGATGGAAAACTGTAATGAATGGTCTGTCTGACAACAAAGGCGATGGGAACACTGTAATGAATGGCAAAGACTGATGCTGTATCAGTAATGACTGTTATAATGACTTTATAATGTTGTTGAGCTCTGGTGAGTAAGAGTTCTACTGTATTTATAACACATGCCAGATAAACTTGAAACTTGACGAAACAACAAAAACAAAATGTTTAAAAAAAAGAATGAATGAAAGAATGAAAGAAAGGATGAAAGGAGGAAAGAAAAATAGGGAGAACAGGGACAATACTGTAATGTTGCGGAGCCTTGTTGAATTAGGAATTAGACAGGATCTATATGATGTGAGTCTACTACAGTCCATCCATCCAGTCATTCCACTCACTTTATGGTAAACAGAGGAGGAAGGACTCAAGGAGAGATAGAGATAGGGGAGAACCATTTCCTGCCAGACTCACACAGTGACAAACATGCACAAGCACACACAGACACAGACATAGATGATCATTGTAAATGAGGGGAGGAAGAGGAAGACTGGCTGGTGTGGGTGACCAGGGATGGTAGATATGTGATGATAACATCTCAGAGGATCTGACAACAACCCCAATGTCAGAGTCAGAAACACTGTAGTAGCTACAACAGGACTGACCCCTCTATTCGGACAACAGGACTGACCCAACCATTAGGACAGCAGGACTGACCCAACAGGACTTACCTCTCCATTAGGACAGCAGGACTGACTCCTCCATTAAAATAACAGGACTGACCCCTCTATTAGGATAACAGGACTGACCAACAGGACTGATCCCTCCATTAGGACAACAGGACTGACCCCTCTATTAGAACAACAGAACTGACCCCTTCATTAGTCCAACAGGACTGACATGACATGTCCTAATGGACTGATCCCTCCATTAGGACAACAGGACTGACCAACAGGACTGATCCCTCCATTAGGACAACATAACTGACATGACAATGTGATGTAGAAAACTGCTGACACACTACCCACTAACCTAGTTTAATTCTACTATTACAACTTCCAAGAGTAAGTTGAAAGCCCGACTGAGTTCCTGTTCATCTCCCACTACCTCTCCCCGACCCCCAGTTTAGCCTTTTCCATCACAATGAAGAGGATTACATGGACAGGGTGGCAGGGTGGATCTGATCCTACCACTGCCTTAGGACAACAGGGAGAAGAAACACAGAAATTGAAGACAGCGAGATCTGAGAGATCCTCTGGTCAGGTCAGACAGTCAGTAGGGAGCAATCCGTCAATCAGGGAGGAAATAGCACTCAGAGTAGGAGTGCTGATCTAGGATCAGATCCACCCTGTCCATGTAATCGTCTTCATTGTGATGGAAAAGACTAAACTGATCCGAGACCAGCACTGGCCCTGGAGGGCCGCAGTGTCTGATGGTTTTCATTCTTGCCTTTTCATCAATGGCTGGTAACTCTCTGAGCATGAATGTGAACGGACCTGGATTCAAACTATTTTAAATCTTTCAAGCACTTTTAGCGTTTGCTTTGGCTTGCCTGGATGTGCCTGATTAGTGGGGTACACCGTTTTGGGACCATTCTATTGTTCCATTAAAGGGATAGTTTGGGATTTTTGCAATGAGTCCCTCAAATCAAATCAAATTTATTTGTCACATACACATGGTTAGCAGATGTTAATGCGAGTGTAGCGAAATGCTTGTGCTTCTAGTTCCGACAATACAGTAATAACCAACAAGTAATCTAACTAACAATTCCAAAACTACTGTCTTATGCACAGTGTAAGGGGATAAAGAATATGTACATAAGGATATATGAATGAGTGATGGTACAGAGCAGCATAGGCAAGATACAGTAGATGGTATCGAGTACGGTATATACATATGAGATGAGTATGTAAACAAAGTGGCATAGTTAAAGTGGCTAGTGATACATGTAATTACATAAGGATGCAGTAGATGATATAGAGTACAGTATATACGTATACATATGAGATGAATAATGTAGGGTATGTAAACATTATATTAGGTAGCATTGTTTAAAGTGACTAGTGATATATTTTACATCATTTCCCATCAATTCCCATTATTAAAGTGGCTGGAGTTGAGTCAGTGTGTTGGCAGCAGCCACTCAATGTTAGTGGTGGCTGTTTAACAGTCTGATGGCCTTGAGATAGAAGCTGTTTTTCAGTCTCTCGGTCCCAGCTTTGATGCACCTGTACTGACCTCGCCTTCTGGATGATAGCGGGGTGAACAGGCAGTGGCTCGGGTGGTTGTTGTCCTTGATGATCTTTATGGCCTTCCTGTAACATCGGGTGGTGTAGGTGTCCTGGAGGGCAGGTAGTTTGCCCCGGTGATGCGTTGTGCAGACCTCACTACCCTCTGGAGAGCCTTACGGTTGTGGGCGGAGCAGTTGCTGTACCAGGCGGTGATACAGCCCGCCAGGATGCTCTCGATTGTGCATCTGTAGAAGTTTGTGAGTGCTTTTGGTGACAAGCCAAATTTCTTCAGCCTCCTGAGATTGAAGAGGCGCTGCTGCGCCTTCTTCACGATGCTGTCTGTGTGAGTGGACCAATTCAGTTTGTCTGTGATGTGTATGCCGAGGAACTTAAAACTTACTACCCTCTCCACTACTGTTCCATCGATGTGGATAGGGGGGTGTTCCCTCTGCTGTTTCCTGAAGTCCACAATCATCTCCTTAGTTTTGTTGACGTTGAGTGTGAGGTTATTTTCCTGACACCACACTCTGAGGGCCCTCACCTCCTCCCTGTAGGCCCTCTCGTCGTTTATCCAGGTTTGGGCTCCCGAGTGGCGTGGCGGTCTAAGGCACTGTATCTCAGTGCTAGAGGCGTCACTACAGACACCCTGGTTCGAATCCAGGATGTATCATAGTCCCATAGGGCGGCACACAATTGGCCCAGCATCGTCCGGGTTTGGCCGGTGTAGGCCGCCATTGTAAATAAGAATTTGTTCTTAACTGACTTGCCCAATTAAATAAAGGTTAAATAAAACATTTATTTATATATCATTTAAATATTGACTGACCAACAGGACTGATCCCCCCCCCCAGAGTCATATGAACTCGTGGATACCATTTTATATGTATCTGCGGCCAGTATGAGGGAAGTTGGAGTTAGTTTCTCAGGCCAATGCTAACTACTTTAGCACAGAGATTGGAAGTCTTTTGGGTACAGTACCCGATGACTTCCAGTCTTTGTGTGAAGCTAGATAGCACCAAAATCCCAAACTATCCTTTTAAGCCAGGCAAACTCAATCATGCCCAGATAAAGTATTTGAACCCAGGTCTGACAGTGACGTTAACAGATCAATGAAAGGCATTGAGGTAAGAAAACAAGCAGGACTGCAGCCATCGAGGATTGTCCACCTCACCTCCACCCCTGGGTTATATTGTTTAATAGAGGATTGTCTACCTCACCTCCTGGGTTATATTGTTTAATAGAGGATTGTCTACCTCACCTCCACCCCTGGGTTATATTGTTTTAATAGAGGATTGTCTACCTCACCTCCTGGGTTATATTATTTCAATAGAGGATTGTCTACCTCACCTCCTGGGTTATATTGTTTAATAGAGGATTGTCTACCTCACCTCCACCCCTGGGTTATATTGTTTTAATAGAGGATTGTTTACCTCACCTCCTGGGTTATATTGTTTTAATAGAGAATTGTCTACCTCACCTCCACCCCTGGGTTATATTGTTTTAATAGAGGATTGTTCACCTCCACCCCTGGATTATATTGTTTTAATAGAAGCCTGCCTACCTCACCTCCACCCCTGGGTTATATTATTTCAATAGAGGATTGTCTACCTCACCTCCACCCCTGGGTTATAATTGTTTTAATAGAGGCCTGCCTATCTCACCTCTACCCCTGGGTTATAATTGTTTTAATAGAGGCCTGCCTACCTCACCTCCACCCCTGGGTTATATTGTTTTAATAGAGAATTGTCTACCTCACCTCCACCCCTGGGTTATATTGTTTTAATAGAGGATTGTTTACCTCACCTCCACCCCTGGATTATATTATTTCAATAGAGGATTGTCTACCTCACCTCCACCCCTGGGTTATATTGTTTTAATAGAGGCCTGCCTATCTCACCTCCACCCCTGGGTTATATTGTTTAATAGAGGATTATCTACCTCACCTCCTGGGTTATATTATTTCAATAGAGGATTGTCTACCTCACCTCCTGGGTTATATTGTTTTAATAGAGGATTGTCTACCTCACCTCTACCCCTGGGTTATATTGTTTTAATAGAGGATTGTTTACCTCACCTCCTGGGTTATATTGTTTTAATAGAGGATTGTCTACCTCACCTCCACCCCTGGGTTATATTGTTTTAATAGAGAATTGTCTACCTCACCTCCACCCCTGGGTTATATTGTTTTAATAGAGAATTGTCTACCTCACCTCCACCCCTGGGTTATATTGTTTTAATAGAGGATTTTTTACCTCACCTCCACCCCTGGATTATATTATTTCAATAGAGGCCTGCCTACCTCACCTCCACCCCTGGGTTATATTGTTTTAATAGAGAATTGTCTACCTCACCTCCACCCCTGGGTTATATTGTTTTAATAGAGGATTGTTTACCTCACCTCCACCCCTGGATTATATTATTTCAATAGAGGATTGTCTACCTCACCTCCACCCCTGGGTTATATTGTTTTAATAGAGGCCTGCCTATCTCACCTCCACCCCTGGGTTATATTGTTTAATAGAGGATTGTCTACCTCACCTCCACCCCTGGGTTATATTGTTTAATAGAGGTTTGTTCACCTCCACCCCTGGGTTATATTGTTTAATAGAGGTTTGTTCACCTCCACCCCTGGGTTATATTGTTTTAATAGAGGATTTTTTACCTCACCTCCACCCCTGGATTATATTATTTCAATAGAGATGTCTTCAGATCTAGAGGAATCAAGTCAGTACCCAGACCTGGAACCACTTGAAATAATGATGTTATCTCAGAGCAACAAACTGACTAACAGGAAAACCACACCACACCAACACATGGTGAAGGAGTGACCAGAAACCACAGCAACACATAGTGAAGGAGTGACCAGAAAGCACAGCAACACATAGTGAAGGAGTGACCAGAAACCACAGCAACACATAGTGAAGGAGTGACCAGAAACCACAGCAACACATAGTGAAGGAGTGACCAGAAACCACAGCAACACATGGTGAAGGAGTGACCAGAAACCACAGCAACACATGGTGAAGGAGTGACCAGAAATCACACCAACACACATTGAAGGAGTGACCAGAAACCAGAAAGCACAACAACACACAGTGAAGGAGTGACCAGAAATCACACAAACACACATTGAAGGAGTGACCAGAAACCACACCAATACATAATGAATGAGTGACCAGAAAGCACACTAACACATAGTGAAGGAGTGACCAGAAACCACAGCAACACATAGTGAAGGAGTGACCAGAAACGACAGCAACACATAATGAAGGAGCCCCTGACCAGAAAGCACACCAACACATAGTGAAGGGTGACCAGAAATCACACCAACACACAGTGAAGGAGTGACCAGAAACCACACCAACACATAATGAAGGGGTAGTGACCATCACAGAAAACTCACACCAACACACAGTGAAGGAGTGACCAGAAAGCACAGCAACACATAGTGAAGGAGTGACCAGAAAGCACACCAACACATAATGAAGGAAGGCCATGACCAGAAATCACACCAACACATAGTGAAGGGAGTGACAGCATCTCAAGAAATCACACCAACACACAGTGAAGGAGTGACCAGAAAACAATGCTACAGCAACACATAGTGAAGGAGTGAAATTATCGACTACAGCTCGGCATTCAACACCATAGTACCCTTTAAGCACACGAACACACAGTGAAGGAGTGACCAGAAAGCACACCAACACATAGTGAAGGAGCTGACCAGAAATCACACCAACACACAGTGAAGGAGTGACCAGAAAGCACAGCAACACATAGTGAAGGAGTGACCAGAAAGCACACGAACACACAGTGAAGGAGTGACCAGAAAGCACAGCAACACATAGTGAAGGAGTGACCAGAAATCACAGCAACACATAGTGAAGGAGTGACCAGAAACACACCAACACATAGTGAAGGAGTGACCAGAAACCACAGCACACCAACAAATGTTGAAGGAGTGACCAGAAACCACAGCAACACAGAGTGAAGGAGTGACCAGAAACCACAGCAACACATAGTGAAGGAGTGACCAGAAACCATAGCAACACATGGTGAAGGAGTGACCAGAAACCACAGCAACACATAATGAAGGAGTGACCAGAAAGCACAGCAACACATAATGAAGGAGTGACCAGAAACCACACCAACACACAGTGAAGGAGTGACCAGAAATCACACCAACACACAGTGAAGGAGTGACCAGAAACCACACCAATACATAATGAATGAGTGACCAGAAAGCACACCAACACATAGTGAAGGAGTGACCAGAAATCACACCAACACACAGTGAAGGAGTGACCAGAAAGCACAGCAACACATAGTGAAGGAGTGACCAGAAAGCACACCAACACATAGTGAAGGAGTGACCAGAAACCACAGCACACCAACAAATGTTGAAGGAGTGACCAGAAACCACAGCAACACATAGTGAAGGAGTGACCAGAAACCACAGCAACACAGAGTGAAGGAGTGACCAGAAACCACAGCAACACATAGTGAAGGAGTGACCAGAAACCACAGCAACACATAGTGAAGGAGTGACCAGAAACCACAGCAACACATAGTGAAGGAGTGACCAGAAACCACAGCAACACATGGTGAAGGAGTGACCAGAAAGCACAGCAACACATCATGAAGGAGTGACCAGAAACCACAACACACAGTGAAGGAGTGACCAGAAATCACACCAACACACAGTGAAGGAGTGACCAGAAACCACACCAATACATAATGAATGAGTGACCAGAAAGCACACCAACACATAGTGAAGGAGTGACCAGAAACCACAGCAACACATAATGAAGGAGTGACCAGAAACCACAGCACACCAACAAATGGTGAAGGAGTGAACAGAAACCACAGCAACACATAGTGAAGGAGTGACCAGAAACTACAGCAACACATAATGAAGGAGTGACCAGAAAGCACACCAACACATAGTGAAGGAGTGACCAGAAATCACACCAACACACAGTGAAGGAGTGACCAGAAACCACACCAACACATAGTGAAGGAGTGACCAGAAATCACACCAACACACAGTGAAGGAGTGACCAGAAAGCACAGCAACACATAGTGAAGGAGTGACCAGAAAGCACACAAACACACAGTGAAGGAGTGACCAGAAAGCACAGCAACACATAGTGAAGGAGTGACCAGAAAGCACAGCAACACATAGTGAAGGAGTGACCAGAAAGCACACCAACACATAGTGTAGGAGTGACCAGAAACCACAGCACACCAACAAATGTTGACGGAGTGACCAGAAACCACAGCAACACATAGTGAAGGAGTGACCAGAAACCACAGCAACACATAATGAAGGAGTGACCAGAAACCACAGCAACACATAGTGAAGGAGTGACCAGAAACCACAGCAACACATAATGAAGGAGTGACCAGAAACCACAGCAACACACATAGTGAAGGAGTGACCAGAAACCACAGCAACACATGGTGAAGGAGTGACCAGAAACCACACCAAGACATAGTGAAGGAGTGACCAGAAACCACACACACCAACAAATGGTGAAGGAGTGACCAGAAACCACAGCAACACATAATGAATGAGTGACCAGAAAGCACACCAACACATAGTGAAGGAGTGACCAGAAACCACAGCACACCAACAAATGGTGAAGGAGTGACCAGAAACCACAGCAACACATAATGAAGGAGTGACCAGAAAGCACACCAACACACAGTGAAGGAGTGACCTTGTGTCATTGAATTCCAAGTGACTTTCCATACTGTGTTGTTTTAACCGCATTAGTGTTTTATGTCTTTTTGTTTTGGCCACATTAGAGTTGTTTTACAGACAGAGTTTGACAGTGTAACCAGAGGCGTGGGCTGAGCTTAATGTCTTAGCATGAATGAATAAAACATACAAGTGCCCTCAAATTACTATTGCTGAGGGTGTGTGTGTCACGTGTGTGTCACGTGTGTGTGTGTGTGTGTGTGTCACGTGTGTGTGTGTCTGTGTGACGTGTGTGTGTGTGTGTGTGTGTGTGTGTGTGTGTGTGTGTGTGTGTGTGTGTGTGTGTGTGTGTGTGTGTGTGTCTGTGTGATACGCGTGTGTGTGTGTGTGTGTGTGTGTGTGTGTGTGTGTGTGTGTGTGTGTGTGTGTGTGTGTGTGTGTGTGTGTGTGTGTGTGTGCGTGTGCGTGTGCGTGTGCGTGTTTAATTATTTTTGTGGGGACCACAAGAATAGTTACCTGAACAAGAATTTGAGCAACTGGGGATATTTTGTTGGTCCCCACGAGGTCCAATAGGGGGTTTAGGGTTAGTGTTAGGGGTAGAAGTACGTTAAGGGTTAGGGTTAGGAGCTAGGGTTAGTTTAGGGTTAGAAGCTACGGTTAGAAGCTAGGGTTAGGGTTAGGAGGTAGGGTTAGTTTAGGGTTAGAAGCTACGGTTAGGTTAGGGTTAGAAGCTAGGGTTAGGGTTAGGAGCTAGGGTTAGGAACTAGGGTTAGGTTTAGGGTTAGAAGCTAGGGTTAGTTTAGGGTTAGGAGCTAGGGTTAGTTTAGGGTTAGAAGCGAGGGTTAGTTTAGGGTTAGGAACTAGGTTTGGGTTTAGGATTAGGGTTAGGAGCTACGGTTAGGTTTAGGGTTAGGAGCTAGGAGCTAGGGTTAGAAGCTAGGGTTAGTTTAGGGTTAGGAGCTAGGGTTAGGTTTAGGGTTAGAAGCTAGGGTTAGGTTTAGGTTTAGGGTTAAGGTTAGGTTTTTGGGTTAAGGTTGGGGTTAGGGTTAAGGGTTAGGGACTTTGAATTGGACTTGTGGCCCCACTAGGTTAGCTGTACAAGACTGTGTGCGCGCGTGCGTGTGTGCGTGTGTGTGTGTGCGTGCTTGCGTGCTTGCGTGCTTACGTGTGTGTGGTGCGCCTGATAAAACCCTGAAGAGAATAGATGAATAGGATGCTAGACGTAATTCAGAAGTTGTTAAAGTCTTGTGGATATGATCCTGTGGGTGCAACGTCTCAGAACATGTTATTCTAGAATCCAGAGCATCAAACCACAAGACACATTTCTGCCCCATGTCGCTATGGCAGCCACCACTGTGCCGCTTCGGCGTAGCACACATCCAATAAACAACATCACTACTTCATCCAATTACTCTCTTGCCACTTCTTCATTCAATTGCAACGAAGCAACTCACAAAGCAAACATTTGGGCTTAAAAAAACACTTCATAATGGTAGAAAACAGACTGAAACTTGGAGGGACTACCAGAACTTGTGCAAAATGTTTTGCTACGTTGTGCCCTTATGAACACGTGGTCACATGAACGTGATATATTGTAGAGTGAGCTCCAAAAGTATTGGGACAACGACACATTTTGTGTTGTTTTGGCTCTGTACTCCAGCATTTTGGATGATATAGTGACTATGAGGTTAAATTGCAGACTATCAGCTTTAATTTGAGGGTATTTTCATCCATATCGGGTGAAACTTTTAGAAATTACATCACTTTTTGTACATAGTCCCCCCATTTTAGGGGACCAAATCTATTGGGACAAATTCACTTATGTGTATTAAAGTAATCAAAGTTCAGTATTTGATCCGATATTCATAACACGCAATGGTTACATCAAGCTTGTGACTCCACAAACTTGTTGGATGCATTTACTGTTTGTATTGGTTATGTTTCAGTTTGTTTTGTGCCCAATAGAAATTAATGGTAAAGAATGTATTTCTTCATTTTGGGGTCACTTTTATTGGAAATAAGAATATAATATGTTAAAAAACACAAAAATCATACCCCCCCCCAAAAAAAAATGTTAAACTCCCCTGTTATTGTAATGGAGAGAGGTTAGCATGTCTTGGGGGTATTGTATTTGTGTCTAACTTTCTCACTCATCATTATTCATGATTTATTCAAGACTATCCGTAATCATGGCAGCATCCACATAAATGTAGAAGTGTTAAGAAACATATTATATTCTTATCCCGTATATTAGCAAATGAGCCGGTTAGAGAGTAAAAACATCCCGTACACTAGACAATTAACTGGTTAGAGAGTAAAAACATCCCGTACACTAGTCAATTAACTGGTTAGAGAGTAAAAACATCCCGTACACTAGTCAATTAACCGGTTAGAGAGTAAAAACATCCCGTACACTAGTCAATTAACTGGTTAGAGAGTAAAAACATCCCGTACACTAGTCAATTAACTGGTTAGAGAGTAAAAACATCCTGTACACTAGTCAATTAACCGGTTAGAGAGTAAAAACATCCCGTACACTAGGCAATTAACCGGTTAGAGAGTAAAAACATCCCATACACTAGTCAATTAACCGGTTAGAGAGTAAAAACATCCCGTACACTAGTCAATTAACCAGTTAGAGAGTAAAAACATCCCATACACTAGTCAATTAACCAGTTAGAGAGTAAAATCATCCAATTAACCGTAGAGAGTAAAAACATCCCGTAGTCAATTAACCGGTTAGAGAGTAAAAACATCCCATACACTAGTCAATTAACCGGTTAGAGAGTAAAAACATCCCGTACACTAGTCAATTAACCGGTTAGAGAGTAAAAACATCCCGTACACTAGTCAATTAACCGGTTAGAGAGTAAAAACATCCCATACACTAGTCAATTAACCGGTTAGAGAGTAAAAACATCCCGTACACTAGTCAATTAACCGGTTAGAGAGTAAAAACATCCCGTACACTAGTCAATTAACTGGTTAGAGAGTAAAAACATCCCGTACACTAGTCAATTAACCGGTTAGAGAGTAAAAACATCCCGTACACTAGTCAATTAACCGGTTAGAGAGTAAAAACATCCCATACACTAGTCAATTAACCGGTTAGAGAGTAAAAACATCCCGTACACTAGTCAATTAACTGGTTAGAGAGTAAAAACATCCTGTACACTAGTCAATTAACCGTTTAGAGGGTAAAAACATCCCATACACTAGTCAATTAACCGGTTAGAGAGTAAAAACATCCCGTACACTAGTCAATTAACCGGTTAGAGAGTAAAAACATCCCGTACACTAGTCAATTAACCGGTTAGAGAGTAAAAACATCCTGTATACTAGTCAATGAACTGGTTAGAGAGTAAAAACATCCCGTACACTAGTCAACTAACTGGTTAGAGAGTAAAAACATCCCGTATACTAGTCAATTAACTGGTTAGAGAGTAAAAACATCCCGTACACTAGTCAATTAACCGGTTAGAGATTAAAAACACCTCGTGTTCTAGCCAATGAACCGGTTAGAGGGTAAAAACGTCTCGTATTCTAGCCAATGAACCGGTTAGAGGGTAAAAACATCCCATATACTAACCAATGAACCAGTTAGAGGGTAAAAACGTCCTGTATACTAACCAATGAACCGGTTAGAGAGTAAAAACATCCCATATACTAACCAATGAACCGGTTAGAGGGTAAAATCGTCCCATATACTAACCAATGAACCGGTTAGAGAGTAAAAACATCCCATATACTAGCCAATGAACCGGTTAGAGGGTAAAAACATCCCATATACTAGCCAATGAACCAGTTAGAGGGTAAAAACATCCTGTATACTAGTCAATGAACTGGTTAGAGGGTAAAAACATCCTGTATACTAGCCAATGAACTGGTTAGAGGGTAAAAACATCCTGTATACTAGTCAATGAACCAGTTAGAGGGTAAAAACATCCTGTATACTAGTCAATGAACTGGTTTGAGGATAAAAAGCATCCTGTATACTAGCCAATGAACCAGTTAGAGGATAAAAACATCCTGTATACTAGTCAATGAACTGGTTTGAGGATAAAAACATCCTGTATACTAGTCAATGAACCAGTTAGAGGGTAAAAACATCCTGTATACTAGCCAATGAACCAGTTAGAGGATAAAAACATCCCATATACTAGTCAATGAACTGGTTTGAGGATAAAAGCATCCTGTATACTAGCCAATGAACCAGTTAGAGGATAAAAACATCCTGTATACTAGTCAATGAACCAGTTAGAGGGTAAAAGCATCCTGTATACTAGCCAATGAACCAGTTAGAGGATAAAAGCATCCTGTATACTAGCCAATGAACCAGTTAGAGGATAAAAGCATCCTGTATACTAGCCAATGAACCAGTTAGAGGATAAAAACATCCTGTATACTAGTCAATGAACTGGTTTGAGGATAAAAGCATCCTGTATACTAGCCAATGAACCAGTTAGAGGATAAAAACATCCTGTATACTAGTCAATGAACTGGTTAGAGGGTAAAAACATCCTGTATACTAGCCAATGAACCAGTTAGAGGATAAAAACATCCTGTATACTAGTCAATGAACTGGTTTGAGGATAAAAGCATCCTGTATACTAGTCAATGAACTGGTTTGAGGATAAAAACATCCTGTATACTAGTCAATGAACTGGTTTGAGGATAAAAGCATCCTGTATACTAGTCAATGAACTGGTTTGAGGATAAAAGCATCCTGTATACTAGCCAATGAACTGGTTAGAGGGTAAAAACATCCTGTATACTAGTCAATGAACTGGTTTGAGGATAAAAGCATCCTGTATACTAGCCAATGAACCAGTTAGAGGATAAAAGCATCCTGTATACTAGCCAATGAACCAGTTAGAGGATAAAAACATCCTGTATACTAGTCAATGAACCAGTTAGAGGATAAAAGCATCCTGTATACTAGTCAATGAACTGGTTAGAGGGTAAAAACATCCTGTATACTAGTCAATGAACTGGTTTGAGGATAAAAGCATCCTGTATACTAGCCAATGAACCAGTTAGAGGATAAAAGCATCCTGTATACTAGCCAATGAACTGGTTTGAGGATAAAAGCATCCTGTATACTAGCCAATGAACCAGTTAGAGGATAAAAGCATCCTGTATACTAGTCAATGAACTGGTTTGAGGATAAAAACATCCTGTATACTAGTCAATGAACTGGTTTGAGGATAAAAGCATCCTGTATACTAGTCAATGAACTGGTTTGAGGATAAAAGCATCCTGTATACTAGTCAATGAACTGGTTTGAGGATAAAAGCATCCTGTATACTAGCCAATGAACCAGTTAGAGGATAAAAACATCCTGTATACTAGTCAATGAACTGGTTTGAGGATAAAAGCATCCTGTATACTAGTCAATGAACTGGTTTGAGGATAAAAGCATCCCATATACTAGTCAATGAACTGGTTAGAGGGTAAAAACATCCTGTATACTAGTCAATGAACCAGTTAGAGGATAAAAACATCCTGTATACTAGTCAATGAACCAGTTTGAGGATAAAAACATCCTGTATACTAAATGAACCAGTTAGAGGGTAAAAACATCCTGTATACTAGTCAATGAACCATTTAGAGGGTAAAAACATCCTGTATACTAGTCAATGAACCAGTTAGAGGGTAAAAACATCCTGTATACTAGTCAATGAACCATTTAGAGGGTAAAAACATCCTGTATACTAGTCAATGAACCAGTTAGAGGGTAAAAACATCCTGTATACTAGTCAATGAACTGGTTAGAGGGTAAAAACATCCTGTATACTAGCCAATGAACTGGTTAGAGGGTAAAAACATCCTGTATACTAGCCAATGAACCGGTTTGAGGATAAAAACATCCTGTATACTAGCCAATGAACCAGTTAGAGGATAAAAACATCCTGTATACTAGCCAATGCACCATTTAGAGGGTAAAAACATCCTGTATACTAGCCAATGCACCATTTAGAGGGTAAAAACATCCTGTATACTAGCCAATGCACCATTTAGAGGGTAAAAACATCCCATATACTAGTCAATGAACCAGTTAGAGGGTAAAAACATCCCATATACTAGTCAATGAACCAGTTAGAGGGTAAAAACATCCTGTATACTAGCCAATGAACCAGTTAGAGGATAAAAACATCCCATATACTAGTCAATGAACTGGTTTGAGGATAAAAGCATCCTGTATACTAGTCAATGAACCAGTTAGAGGGTAAAAACATCCTGTATACTAGTCAATGAACCAGTTAGAGGGTAAAAACATCCTGTATACTAGTCAATGAACTGGTTTGAGGATAAAAGCATCCTGTATACTAGCCAATGAACCAGTTAGAGGATAAAAACATCCCATATACTAGTCAATGAACTGGTTTGAGGATAAAAGCATCCTGTATACTAGTCAATGAACCAGTTAGAGGGTAAAAACATCCTGTATACTAGTCAATGAACTGGTTTGAGGATAAAAGCATCCTGTATACTAGTCAATGAACCAGTTAGAGGATAAAAACATCCTGTATACTAGCCAATGAACCAGTTAGAGGATAAAAACATCCTGTATACTAGTCAATGAACCAGTTAGAGGGTAAAAACGTCCTGTATACTAGTCAATGAACTGGTTTGAGGGTAAAAACATCCTGTATACTAGTCAATGAACCAGTTAGAGGGTAAAAACATCCTGTATACTAGTCAATGAACTGGTTTGAGGATAAAAACATCCTGTATACTAGTCAATGAACTGGTTAGAGGGTAAAAACATCCCATATACTAGTCAATGAACTGGTTTGAGGATAAAAACATCCCATATACTAGTCAATGAACTGGTTTGAGGATAAAAACATCCCATATACTAGTCAATGAACTGGTTTGAGGATAAAAACATCCCATATACTAGTCAATGAACTGGTTTGAGGATAAAAACATCCCATATACTAGTCAATGAACTGGTTTGAGGATAAAAACATCCCATATACTAGTCAATGAACTGGTTTGAGGATAAAAACATCCCATATACTAGTCAATGAACTGGTTTGAGGATAAAAACATCCCATATACTAGTCAATGAACTGGTTTGAGGATAAAAACATCCTGTATACTAGTCAATGAACTGGCTAGAGGGTAAAAACATCCTGTATACTAGCCAATGAACCAGTTAGAGGGTAAAAACATCCTGTATACTAGCCAATGAACCAGTTAGAGGATAAAAACATCCTGTATACTAGCCAATGAACTGGTTTGAGGATAAAAACATCCTGTATACTAGTCAATGAACTGGTTTGAGGATAAAAACATCCTGTATACTAGTCAATGAACTGGTTAGAGGGTAAAAACATCCTGTATACTAGCCAATGAACCAGTTAGAGGGTAAAAACATCCTGTATACTAGCCAATGAACTGGTTTGAGGATAAAAACATCCTGTATACTAGTCAATGAACTGGTTTGAGGGTAAAAACATCCTGTATACTAGCCAATGAACCAGTTAGAGGGTAAAAACATCCTGTATACTAGCCAATGAACCAGTTAGAGGATAAAAACATCCTGTATACTAGCCAATGAACTGGTTTGAGGATAAAAACATCCTGTATACTAGTCAATGAACTGGTTAGAGGGTAAAAACATCCTGTATACTAGCCAATGAACCAGTTAGAGGGTAAAAACATCCTGTATACTAGCCAATGAACTGGTTTGAGGATAAAAAACATCCTGTATACTAGTCAATGAACTGGTTTGAGGGTAAAAACATCCTGTATACTAGCCAATGAACCAGTTAGAGGGTAAAAACATCCTGTATACTAGCCAATGAACCAGTTAGAGGATAAAAGCATCCTGTATACTAGCCAATGAACTGGTTTGAGGATAAAAACATCCTGTATACTAGTCAATGAACCAGTTAGAGGATAAAAACATCCTGTATACTAGCCAATGAACCAGTTAGAGGATAAAAACATCCTGTATACTAGTCAATGAACCAGTTTGAGGATAAAAGCATCCTGTATACTAGCCAATGAACCGGTTAGAGGGTAAAAACATCCTGTATACTAGCCAATGAACCAGTTAGAGGATAAAAACATCCTGTATACTAGCCAATGCACCATTTAGAGGGTAAAAACATCCTGTATACTAGCCAATGCACCATTTAGAGGGTAAAAACATCCTGTATACTAGCCAATGCACCATTTAGAGGGTAAAAACATCCTGTATACTAGCCAATGCACCATTTAGAGGGTAAAAACGTCCTGTATACTAGCCAATGCATCGCCATTGCGCAAGATCGCATTTCAACATTTCAGCTGAGGGAACCGTTTTAGCCACACCACCCCACCTTACCACTTCCCAGACTCCCGTTCAGGAAATATCAATTCAGAGGAGCATCAGTAGAAAATCCACCAAATCAGTCACAGTATGTTTGTCTCTGAGGAGGTGGAAAGGAGAGATCTGCTGTATAGCTCCTCCTGAGTGGTGTTCTGTTTCCACGTCAACAAACTGATATCAGACTAAACTATGTCAATAACACTGTATCTCAGATTAAAGACAAAGGGGGTAGGTTTGTGATCATTTAAGGTTTCATTAACACTGAGCCCATTACCATTGTGAATGTGTATGGGCCAAAATTTGACCAAGATATATATGAAGTTAACGTGCCCATCATCAGAGATAATAATGGCAGGGGATTTTAACTTGGTACTGGAGCCTTCCAGTGATAGATCTTCCTCTAATAGTATCAGCCTCACACAGGCAGCTAAAATGTTAAAAGCAGAAATGAAACATTTTGGACTTGTAGACTTATGGAGATTTCACAACCAAAAGGTTCAAGAATACTCATTTTACTCCCCTGTCCAAAACAGTTACTCTAGAATTGACTTATTTCTTATTCCTGCAGAAAAGGGAAGTTTAACTACTGGGTGTAAGTATTTACCAAGATGTATATCAGATCATTCTGCCCTACTGGCTTCCGTACCAGTCAGTAGAGCACAGCCACCCTCAAGAAGGTGCAGGTTTGGCACATACTTACTCAATAATCCCACAAATATAGACATATTTTTTAGCACCAATAACAACTCTGCCTCACCCCCTAATTTTATGGTAAGCTCTCCTTGCATATCTGAGGGGGCAAATAATATAATTTTGCTCGTAAGATGTATAAGGCTCAGGTAGATTTGTTGGAGAATGAAATTAGAGATCAGGAAAATGAACATAGTGTAACATTTAACGACTCAAAAATGAGACTCAAAGCGATTGGAATACAACACCCTGACGACCCATAAAGTGGAAAATGCTCTTAAGAGAACAAAACAAAAATACTATGAATATGGAGATAAAGCAGGAAAGTTGCTTGCTTGGCAGATAAGACGAGAGGATGCTAGTAGAGTTATTAACTCACAGTCTAAGGAAATGAATCTCGTCTTCAGGGAGTTTTATGAAACATTGTACAAGTCTGAAGGGGATGTCTCTGCCACAATGCATGCGTTTTTGAACAAACTCAATTTACAAACTTTAGCTGATGAGGATAGAGACCACATGGAGAAAGAGATTACATCAGAGGAAAATAGGGAACCCATTTTCAACACTGCTGGGGGGAAATCACCAGGGTTAGACGGATTCCCTATTGAATTCTATCGATCCTTATAACCCAAACTAATTGAGCCTCTTTGCAGTGTGTTTAATTATGCCATAGAGACAGAAAAGCTCCCAGACAGACTTGAACAGGCACTAATCACAGTTTTCTTAAAACCTGGGAAAGATCATCTGCTTTGTGGGTCGTATAGACCAATATCTCTATTGAACACTTCATATAAGATTCTTGCGAGACTCATAGCTCTTAGACTGGACAAGGTTCTACCGGACTTGGTTGATATGGACCAAACAGGCTTTGTAAGAAACTGCTCATCTCCTAAAAATATCAGAAGATTATTTAACATGATGCATTATGTAGAGAATGACCAAGAATGTGTAGTAGCCACTTCATTAGATGCGGAAAGTAATCTGATTACTGTACAAATGTCTGGTAGCTCAGATCCTGACTAATGGAAACATTTCCTCATAGTTCTCCCTATCACGTGGCACAAGACAAGGTTGTCCCGTTAGTCCGCTCCTATTTTCTTTGGCTATAGAGCCACTGACAGAAGCTTTTAGACCTCATCCATCCATGGTGTTCGTATAGGTGGCCATGAACATCTGGTCTCACTATATGCCGATGACATTTTGCTTTACCTCACTAAACCAGAAATTTCACTCCGAACATTAGTTGACATCCTGAAAGAATATGGGACCTTTTCAGGATATAAAATAAACATATTGAAGAGTATAATTATGCCTTTTAACAGGGCAGCTATGCAGAACCCAATCTTAGACGAGCCGTTTTCTTTGAAACCACAGAAAATAACATTTCTTGGATTGCAAATTCATTCTGAAATGATTAAGACATATCAACTGAACTATACTCCACTTCTCAAAAAGGTTGGGGAAGAATTTGATAGGTGGCGGGATTAACCAATTTCTCTTATTGGGCGCGTCAATTGTGTAAAGATTAATATATTACCAAAATTCTTGTACCTTTTTCAAACCTTGCCCTTTCCTATTCCCAAAGTTTTTTTTCAAACAACTTAATAGGAACATTTCTTCATTTCTGTGGAAAGGGAAACCCCCCAGTGTGAAACTCACAACTTCATGCAAAGCATACTCAGAAGGAGGACTTACTCTACCTGACTTCCAGTTGTATTACTGGGCATCTCAGTTAAAGGCTGTGTGGCAAGATACAAGTTCACCCTCTTGGAGACATACAGAGGAGTGTCTGACCCCTGCTAAATTGGCATCTATACCTTATAGTAGCCAATCTAAAACTTTGCTAGGTCTCATAAACAACGCTTTCATTAAAAACACTTTAAATGTATGGATTGAAGTCTGTAAACAAACAGAGGGGCTTAGATCTATATATGAACAAACACCTTTCGATAATAACCCCATCTTACCCAAAGCCCTGAGAGATGGTATTACATTTTCTTGGTTCAACAAATGAATTTAAACATTTAGTAATCTCTATAGAGAAGGTGAACTACTATCCTTTCAACAACTGGCATCTCATTTTCAGTTACCTCAAACTAATTTCTTCAAGTGCCTACAGGTTAGGCATTATATTACCACTCAACAGGGAGGTAAGATTCAGCCCATGAGTAAACCTATAACTGATAAACTGTGTCTGGAAAGGGGTAAAAAGGTTTCATTTGTTACATGTACTCTGTTCTTCAAGCTCTGTTGGGGAACAATGAAGCTCTGAAAGCTTGCATGAAGTGGCATGACGACCTTGGTCTCCTTTTTGAGGAAGAGAAATGGGAAAATCTATATTCAGATGTCAGTGCCTTTCATTTAACACAAGGCACAAGTTGATGCAATTCAATATTTTACATAGGGTCTACTTTACACCAGAGAGACTGTATAAGATCAATTGTAAATATTCAACATTTTGCCCAAGGTGTAAAACGTGAGTGGGCACACTTAAGCATATGTTTTTGTCCTGCCCTGAACTAAGCAATTATTGGAAAGACATTATTCAGATCTTATCACAGGTCACTAAAATGACGGTACCACTAGATCCTTCCCTTATTCTTCTTGGAGCTGATTCTGAACGACCAGTTAATATTTGTAGCAAAACCAGATTCATTAAATTGGCAGTAAATGCAGCCAATAAATGCACAGCTATTATATGGAAGAGTGACACTCCGCCAAGCAAGCAGATGTGGCTAAAAGAACTAGCTTTCTATATTCCATCTGAAAAATAACATACAATTGACGTAATAAACCCTTTGAATTTACTAATGTCTGGGGGGACTTTCAGTAGTTTCTCGAGACGTCACCTTAGCTGCCTCATTACTACTTTCTTCATTAATATATTTTTATTATTGGTTTTTGTGTTGAATCATTTATTTTATAGCGTGGAATGTGAAAGTCATTATGTTTATTTTTTTGCTGTTAATCAGTGAAGCTAATACCGGTAGAGGGGAGAGAGGGGGGTGTTCCTGTGTTGGGGAGGGAATGGTTTTGCCTGATGTGCCCCCATGTAGCATGGTGTTTGTGTAGGTATTATCTGTGTCATATTTAGCTGATTGTTAAATTGTAAAAAACTAAATGCCAATAAATATATTGCACAAAAAAACACTGTCTAGCAAGGTAATGGGATTCACTGTAAAAATTGAGAGAGAAAAGCTACTGTATTGATGACTTTATGATTACATGAGGAGAAACTTATTGATTCATCTAATTTTTGCATATTCCCTGTGGATTGATGCAGGGAATTAGAGAATGACTGAAGCGTCATCATGAGATTTGATCAAAAACAGATTAGATTAATAGAAAACTATGCTTGTTTATTACTGTACTATCAGACTGGCCATGACAGGTCAGGGATTGACCAGAAACAATACCTCCACCTTCTGGCCTTCTCTGGGCACACAGATAAAACAGACAATACTATACCTGTCTCTCTAGCAGTCTCCCTCCCTCTCTCTGTACATCTCTGTCTCTCCAGCAGTCTCCCTCCCTCTCTCTGTACCTCTCTGTCTCTCTAGCAGTCTCCCTCCCTCTCTCTGTACATCTCCGTCTCTCCAGCAGTCTCCCTCCCTCTCTCTGTACATCTCCGTCTCTCCAGCAGTCTCCCTCCCTCTCTCTGTACCTCTCTGTCTCTCTAGCAGTCTCCCTCCCCCTCTCTGTACATCTCTGTCTCTCTAGCGGTCTCCCTCCCTCTCTCTGTACATCTCTGTCTCTCTAGCAGTCTCCCTCCCTCTCTCTGTACATCTCTGTCTCCCTAGCAATCTCCCTCCCTCTCCTATCTCCCCTCTCCCCTCTACCTGCCTTCTGCCCTCCACCCGCCACCCTTCCTCCGTCCTGGTCCCAACTGCTGTAATTGTTGGCAACCATCTCCGTAATGACCTAGGACAGGTCATCTGATCTGACACCTTGTGTGTCCTGCAGTGACCCTCTGCCAACGAGCCTGGGGGTGAGGAGAGGAGGCGATGAATGGAGACATCCTGGACCGCAGGATTTTCCGGCGTCTGACACCTCACTACAAAAACAAACCCAGTCAACCGATGTCATGGGGATATTTGTAGCCCTAGTTAGGACGGACACAAACCAAAGCATCCTAAATGGGTTTGACAAGCCACAGATAAACTATGGGATGAATGTCTGCTAAAATAAACCTTAGCCAGTTGATTTCATACTGTATTTATATCCATTCAAAATATGATCTGAAAACAAAACAATGGAAATCTTGCCTTTCAGCTACACCTCGACTCTGGGTCGGTTTGAGCACTGTTTCTTCCTATGGACTGATAACAAAACATGACACTTCTCCAGCACCCTTTGGCTCTCTACAAGGGAAACAAAGTATTCAAATCCAACAGTGCTGTGTCACGGTCTATATTTACATTTTCTCTAAGAGTCCAGCTAGGTGTTAACACTGTCCCTCTCTGGCCGGCTCCACAAAGACACATTCTGGTCAAAATAAACAGCCAGAAAACACACCCTGGTCAAAATAAACAGCCAGAAAACACAGCCTGGGCAATAAACAGCCAGAAAACACAGCCTGGTCTAAATAAACAGCCAGAAAACACAGCCTGGTCAATAAACAGACAGAAAACACAGCCTGGTCAATAAACAGCCAGAAAACACAGCCTGGTCTAAATAAACAGCCAGAAAACACAGCCTGGTCAATAAACAGACAGAAAACACAGCCTGGTCTAAATAAACAGCCAGAAAACACAGCCTGGTCAATAAACAGCCAGAAAATGCCTCCTTCATTCGGAGCAACAGTAGGAAACAGAATGCATCCCCAATGGCACCTTGTTCCCTTTATAGTGCACTACTTTTAACCAGGGCCCACAGGGCCCACAGGGCTCTGATCAAAAGCAGTGCACTATATAGGGAATGGGGTGCACCCTTACTGAGCTGCATTACTTTTCATTCCTTCACAGTTCTCAGTAGGTACAGTAAGTACATAGGAAAGGTACAATCTGTCTCACAGCCTTTATATGAAACACTAGAGCCCCTTAGGACTAATGATGTGCACACAGCGTAGAAATGTGCATTACAAAACAAGGAAGTAGGCTTTTAATGGGATTTAGGATGGGCCTTTTGTTGGTAAGTGCCCCGGCTCACCATAAATGTTTCCCTGAACATGCATACTGTAAGCGCAATAAAACATGCACTTTGCTTTACTTGTATCCTGAGGCCTTTATAGTATAGGAATGAAATAATGGTAAAATGGTAACAACATTGACAACCGATGACATGTGACTGTTATGTTATTACAGTATAATAACACTGTTACAGTTCATAGGTCATATGATGGATGGAGGGTTCAAGGTCAGGTTAGACCATGGAGTGTAATACAGACAGCGTCTAAAACAGTATAGTATCCTACAGGGGTGGACTGCTCTGTGCTGGCAGATCAGTTTAACCAGCTGTGCTGGAACAAAAATCTGCACACTTAGTAGTAGTGTTGAGCCTTAGCAGTACTGTAGTACAGTAGTGTTGAACCTTAGCAGAACTGTAGTACAGTAGTGTTGAGCCTTAGCAGTACTGTAGTACAGTAGTGTTGAGCCTTAGCAGAACTGTAGTACAGTAGTGTTGAACCTTAGCAGAACTGTAGTACAGTAGTGTTGAGCCTTAGCAGTACTGTAGTACAGTAGTGTTGAGCCTTAGCAGAACTGTAGTACAGTAGTGTTGAGCCTTAGCAGTACTGTAGTACAGTAGTGTTGAGCCTTAGCAGAACTGTAGTACAGTAGTGTTGAGCCTTAGCAGTACTGTAGTACAGTAGTGTTGAGCCTTAGCAGAACTGTAGTACAGTAGTGTTGAACATTAGCAGAACTGTAGTACAGTAGTGTTGAGCCTTAGCAGAACTGTAGTACAGTAGTGTTGAGCCTTAGCAGAACTGTAGTACAGTAGTGTTGAGCCTTAGCAGTACTGTAGTACAGTAGTATTGAGCCTTAGCAGTACTGTAGTACAGTAGTGTTGAGCCTTAGCAGAACTGTAGTACAGTAGTGTTGAGCCTTAGCAGAACTGTAGTACAGTAGTGTTGAGCCTTAGCAGAACTGTAGTACAGTAGTGTTGAGCCTTAGCAGAACTGTAGTACAGTATTGTTGAGCCTTAGCAGTACTGTAGTACAGTAGTGTTGAGCCTTAGCAGAACTGTAGTACAGTAGTGTTGAGCCTTAGTAGTACTGTAGTACAGTAGTGTTGAGCCTTAGCAGAACTGTAGTACAGTAGTGTTGAGCCTTAGCAGTACTGTAGTACAGTAGTGTTGAGCCTTAGCAGTACTGTAGTACAGTAGTGTTGAGCCTTAGCAGAACTGTAGTACAGTAGTGTTGAGCCTTAGCAGAACTGTAGTACAGTAGTGTTGAGCCTTAGCAGAACTGTAGTACAGTATTGTTGAGCCTTAGCAGTACTGTAGTACAGTAGTGTTGAGCCTTAGCAGAACTGTAGTACAGTAGTGTTGAGCCTTAGTAGTACTGTAGTACAGTAGTGTTGAGCCTTAGCAGAACTGTAGTACAGTAGTGTTGAGGCTTAGCAGTACTGTAGTACAGTAGTGTTGAGCCTGCCAGTACAGTAGAGCAATGTGTACAGTACACACCTCCCAGTCAGGCAGTCAGTCAGGCAGTCAGGCAGTCAGGCAGTCAAGCAGACAGGCAGACAGGCAGACTGTCAGGCACTCCAGTGGGATCCTACAGCTACAGTAAACTGTGGGAGTCTGCACCTCTGATTCAATCAGCACAGGATGATAAAGCTGCTGCCAGTTAGTTACAGGGGAGAGCAGGGAAGGGAGGAACAGGGAAGAAGAGACTGTAATGTTACTGTTCATTTTGGATTGTTTATTTCACTTTTATTATCCAGTTCACTTGCTTTGGCAATGTAAATATATGTTTCCCATACCAATAAAGCTCTTTGAATTGAATTGAAAGGGGGTAGAGAAAGGGGGAGAGGGGAGAAGAGGGAAAGGATGGAGTAGGTGCAACGCCTAAAGTAGTTGGATCTCTGAAGAAAGGACAGAAAGAAAAGGTAGAGAAATGGGAAACGGAGTAAACTAGTGAATAAGGCAACCTGTCACTAAATGAGACAAAGTTAAGGGGAGGAAAGACTGCCAGACTTCAATTCAGTGGTAGAAACGGAAGCAGGTTCATGTGCGTTTACATGTACGCAAGCATGTGTGGCGCCAGCTCTGATCGATGGGGATCTGAATGAAGGCTTTCAGGCATTGACCCACAGGCTGCACACGCACGACAGGTGCTCCAACAGAAAAAATACTGTCACACACCCATACACACTCCCATACACACTCATACAAATTCACAAAGAGACACACACAGAAATGTAGTAGGTCAAATGAATTATGGTATATAAATAAGCACAGGCTGAGAGATGTATGACATCGGCTGAATGACTTCTCACCTTGAAAAACTTCCATTTCATGCCCTGATCATGAATAAAGCACCACACAGAGGACCCAACAATTACACAAAGCCCTTAGTCTTCAGCGCTATAAAAGGACCACAGCTCATGACCACAACACACCAGGATAACAAGGACTATAATTCATGAGTCTAGTGCGAGAGAGAGAGAGAGAGAGAGAGAGAGACAGAGAGAGAAATGAAAGGGTGTGTTGAAGGGGTGAGGGGTTGACTGGCGAGCGCAAGAGTGTCAGCGAGCAGAGGTAGAGAAAGAGAGAGAAAGCAAGAGAGAGAGAGGAGAAAGGTGGTAACATTAGAATCAGTTATAAATAGTGCCACTGTGTCCTTAAATAGCGACTGCAGGCAAATTTGCTTTTGCAAATGTAGCAGCACAGTTCTGTACAGGCCAGCCTCTCTCCATCTCCACCACTAATCCCCAACCCATGCATGTCGCTTGGGACCAAAAACTTTTCAGGATGAGGGGGAAAAGAGAGGAAAAAACACAAACAACAAACAGGAAGTGCTTTTTCACAGGAGAAAGAAGCCAACGGCGCGCTTTAGAGGCTTTGGTAACCCTATTGGGAAGAAAGCGACTGACTCATGAGTCACGGTGTGGAAAAACGAGACACCCAAGAAAAGAGAGAATTGTTTGTGTCTGAGGGACTGAGGACACGTCAAATTCCAGTGGTGGATATGAGATTTATTCCTCGATTCCCATCTTTGTGAACGGCTGCGTTTTGACAGATCTAACCAGTTTTCACTATCAGCCATCTTTTCAATTCTGTGCTCTCATTCACATCTGGGTAATACTAACTTGGAAGGAAATGGGGGAAGGACTACATGAACTTGTCCAATAAAAAAGAATTGTTCTCTTTTTTTGTTTACGTTTTGCTACAGTGTGCACTAATGAATACGACCCTGTATTCTCATTGACCTAATGCAGCTTAGATACGTATAATATACTGCAATAATATACTGCATATTACCTCTGATGATATGGTCTGTTTAGACCTGGTAGCCATGGCTACATCAACACCACTGCTTAAGTACAACTACAACTACCTAAATTAATATTTCAAGACTTTTGACATGAGTAGACATTGTAACGCAAAAATAAATAAACTATAAATGTAAACTATGAACTTGGATATCGGGTATCAGATCAAAGTTGGTTAATGACACAGCAGTCCAGTAGGTAACACAAACAGTGACACAAATAAACTCATGTCATATTGTGGTATGGTGGTATGGAACACACGTGATATACACATGCACATACACGTGCACACACACACACACACACACACACACACACACACACACACACACAATGCCAAACATACGCACAGACAAACACACACACTTCCCTAGCAGTAGTGTGTTGTACTGTGTATACATTCTGCCTTCTCTCAAGAGCTTGCCTGCCGGGACCTCCAACAGCTATTATGATACCATCGTCCCCCTGAAGATGCCGCATTTCAAACAGCGAGTCTCGTGTTCCATCAGATGAATACTCTTTCCTTGCTGGGGAATACCATACAGAGCCATAGAAACATTTTAATAACCTTGTGACCATATGAACATCAGTCATACAACAGCGACTGTAGTAGGCTACCATGGGAAAGGTTGGTACCAATGATGGTTTGTGCGTACCAGTGCTCCTGGCATCTGAAACACAGATCTTTTCCCACAGATATCATGTAAATGCACACACGCATTGGTAATGACCTGAGGCACATTTGGCACTATTGATTCTGAATTTCTTTCTTTCTTTTTTCCCTGTTCCCATAGACAGGTTGGTTGTTTAACTATGGATGGGGCTGCCTTAGATTGTTGAGAACATGTCAACTATATTTAGTCTCCAATGTTTATTGAAAACATAAAGGAAGTTGAACAATGAGCACTTGTTGTCTCTCTAATACATTGTTACAGTTGTTGGTTAGCTAGCTAGTGGATTTTAGCCATATTAGCATTAACCAACTTTCCATTTTATGCGCGTAAAGTAGATGTCAGATAAAAAATATGTCAGGCATTATGGAAACTTTCCAAATGCAGACAAAACTAAATACGCTAGACAAAGTAGATCTTCTTGTATCGGTAAAACTATTTAATGTGAGAAATGTGGTGGAAACGTAAAAATGCACAAATATTTATATAATAACCATCATATTGACGTTCATTTGGAGTCACACAGTGACATGTGTGGTCCTCCCACTACGACTCATCAGGAAAGAATGCACTTTATTGGGCTACAGATGAAATAAATGATGATGAAAGTGCAAGGTGATGAGCTTGATGCCCCTTTCCAATGAATATCGAGGATCTTATTTTGGTGACATGATCAGCAATACTTGGCTGCCATTTGATTAAAAAATGTTGTTTGAAAACCATCATTGGAGTTGAAAACCCGATGGAAACCCGTTTATTTTTTATTCGGTACATGGGAATTGAACTACAAAGGGTATTTTTATCTGCACCATGTCATCACACACAGTGTATTATCTGCACCATGTCATCACACACAGTGTATTATCTGTACCATGTAATCACACACAGTGTATTATCTGCACCATGTCATCACACACAGTGTATTATCTGCACCATGTCATCACACACAGTGTATTATCTGCACCATGTCATCACACACAGTGTATTATCTGCACCATGTCATCACACACAGTGTATTATCTGCACCATGTCAATTTGATGGAAACATCTCTGGTGGGAAAATGTGCATATTGTCACACCCTGATCAGTTTCATCTGTCCTCGTTATTGTCTCCACCCCCTCCAGGTGTTGCTTGTTTTCCCCAATGCATTTATCCCTGTGTTTCCTGTTTCTCTGTGCCAGTTCGTCTTATATGTTTCCAAGTCAACCAGGGATTTCCCCGTGCTCCTGCTTTTTGCATTATCCTTTCTCTAGTCCTCCTGGTTTTGACCCTTGCCTGTTTCTGGACTTTGTACCCGCCTGTCTGCCACTCTGTACCTCCTGGACTCTGATCTGGTTTTGACCTTTTGCCTGTCCACGACCATTCTCTTGCCTCCTCCTTTGGATTAATAAACATTGTTAGACTCCAACCATCTGCCTCCTGTGTCTGCATCTGGGTCTCGCCTTGTGCCTTGATACATACTGTTTTTATGCCGAAACTCTGGCGATGGAAACCTAGCGAATAGTGACATGAAATCTGTCAAAACACCTCAAAACAAGACATGGTATCAAGAACAAGAAACTAGCTTAAACAAATTACTTACGATTCCCCACATGGCAGTTTCTTGTCATTGTTACTAGTTATCTGGCCATCCAGAATCACAACACCTCACTGACTTCTGCCCCACTGAAGCGTGCGTATCATTTTCATGACTTTGTCTACTGACCCATCTATAAAAGCCCAACTACTGTAGGGATGGGTATTGAACATTTGCATAAAGTGGAAACATTATAGTGCAATGCATCGGTTTGTTTTTTCAATGTGTCAATGTGTTTGTAGGAAATAATAGTAATAGCATTGATGACTACAGTGCATGTTTAGCACGGAGCAGAGCCCCTGACCCCCGACACTGTGAAACACTAAGGTACAGTAGAGGCACCACCGAGGTCAAGGACCCATCATGTTAATTATGAGGAGCGTCGTTGGGATACAGGTGACTTTCCATATAACATGACAATGTCACGGGAGTGTAAAGGGATTTGGTAGCTATGGTATTGGTGTTCCTGACACAGTTGTAGCAGATGTTGGTCAATGCTTGAAACAATTCATCAATATGTATCTCATCTGGCTTGTGAATTGCCCCTGCCCCCCAACTCAGTTTGATTCATGAAATGAGGCGAATTATGGAGCCCAACTTGGCAACGCAGTCATACATTCCTCTCCCAATGTTAATACACACATTCACAGTCACTTAACACAGACTAATATGTCTGGAGAACTACAGGACAGTGAAGTCTATAGTGAGACAGTTTGCATTTATATTTACATAATACTACTGAACATAAACACACAGTATGTACATTAATATACTGTATACAGTGGTGCAAAAAAGTATTTAGTCAGCCACCAATTGTGCAAGTTCTCCCACTTAAAAAGATGAGAGAGGCCTGTAATTTTCATCAAAGGTACACTTCAACTCTGACGGACAAAATGAGAAAAAAAAATCCAGAAAATCACATTGTAGGAATTTTAATGAATTTACTTGCAAATTATGGTGGAAAATAAGTATTTGGTCAATAACAAAAGTTTATCTCAATATTTTGTTATATACCCTTTGTTGGCAATGACAGAGGTCAAACGTTTTCTGTAAGTCTTCACAGGGTTTTCACACACTGTTGCTGGTATTTTGGCCTATTCCTCCTGATACAGTGGGGCAAAAAAATATTTAATCAGCCACCAATTGTGCAAGTTCTCCCACTTAAAAAGATGAGAGAGGCCTGAAATGTTCATCATAGGTACACTTCAACTATGACAGACAAAATGAGTAAAGGAAATCCAGAAAATCACATCGTAGGATTTTTAATGAATTTATTTGTAAAATTATGGTGGAAAATAAGTATTTGGTGAATAACAAAAGTTTATCTCAATACTTTGTTATATACCCTTTGTTGGCAATGACAGAGGTCAAATGTTTTCTGTAAGTCTTCACAAGGTTTTCACACACTGTTGCTGGTATTTTGGCCTATTCCTCCATGCAGATCTCCTCTAGGGCAGTGATGTTTTGGGGCTGTTACTGGGCAACACGGACTTTCAACTCCCTCCAAAGATTTTCTATGGGGTTGAGATCTGGAGACTGGCTAGGCCACTCCAGGACCTTGAAATGCTTCTTACGAAGCCACTCCTTCGTTGCCCGGGCGGTGTGTTTGGGATCATTGTCATGCTGAAAGACCCAGCCACGTTTCATCTTCAATGCCCTTGCTGATGGAAGGAGGTTTTCACTCAAAATCTCACGATACATGGCCCCATTCATTCTTTCCTTTACACGGATCAGTCGTCCTGGTCCCTTTGCAGAAAAAATGATGTTTCCACCCCCATGCTTCACAGTAGGTATGGTGTTCTTTGGATGCAACTCAGCATTCTTTGTCCTCCAAACACAACGAGTTGTGTTTTTACCAAAAAGCTATATTTTGGTTTCATCTGACCATATGACATTCTCCCAATCTTCTTCTGGATCATCCAAATGCTCTCTAGCAAACTTCAGACGGGCCTGGACATGTACTGGCTTAAGCAGGGGGACACGTCTGGCACTGCAGGATTTGAGTCCCTGGCGGCGTAGTGTGTTACTGATGGTAGGCTTTGTTACTTTGGTCCCAGCTCTCTGCAGGTCATTCACTAGGTCCCCCCGTGTGGTTCTGGGATTTTTGCTCAACGTTCTTGTGATCATTTTGACCCCACGGGGTGAGATCTTGCGTGGAGCCCCAGATCGAGGGAGATTATCAGTGGTCTTGTATGTCTTCCATTTCCTAATAATTGCTCCCACAGTTGATTTCTTCAAACCAAGCTGCTTACCTATTGCAGATTCAGTCTTCCCAGCCTGGTGCAGGTCTACAATTTTGTTTCTGGTGTCCTTTGACAGCTCTTTGGTCTTGGCCATAGTGGAGTTGGGAGTGTGACTGTTTGAGGTTGTGGACAGGTGTTTTTATACTGATAACAAGTTCAAACAGGTGCCATTAATACAGGTAATGAGTGGAGGACAGAGGAGCCTCTTAAAGAAGAAGTTACAGGTCTGTGAGAGCCAGAAATCTTGCTTGTTTGTAGGTGACCAAATACTTATTTTCCACCATAATTTGCAAATAAATTCATTAAAAATCCTACAATGTCATTTTCTGGATTTTTTTCCCCTCATTTTGTCTGTCATAGTTGAAGTGTACCTATGATGAAAGTTACAGGCCTCTCTCATATTTTTAAGTGGGAGAACTTGCACAATTGGTGGCTGACTAAATACTTTTTTGCCCCACTGTATATTTCATATGTATAATATGTCATAGGGCTGATCTTTAGATTAGATTAAAGGCCTCAGTATTCAGTGTGTGGCTAATTGTTCTCTCTCTATCACATCAACTTGTGTAAATCCATTGTTTAATTGGTTAGGAGGGCAGGTCATTAGAACTAACCAGATCACAGGCCAGTAAATGAAGCTAAATGAACACATTACCACAGAGAGAGGTTCACTTATATAGGATCATTCAATCACTCCTTGTCGATAGACTGCTTTCAGGTTAGGAGGGGGGCGGGTGGTGAGTACTGTAATTGTGGATGTTGGAAACAGTGTACACAATTACTCAAAGCAAAATGGATTTTATACATTTGATTTATTTAGATCCGACTTTGAATGAACCATATATTTCTTGACAATTTCCAAAGCCCAATGAATCGCACTGTAATGCTACACAATAAACACATAGTTAGGCTGGTAGAGTTCAGTTATATGTCAAAGAGGATTCAAGTCTTAGTGAAGTATTTATAAAGATATTGCTACATGAGACACTTTCCAAGAATTTGTTACCAAATGAAATAGTGATGCAACTTCACCACCAGTTTACCTACAACCAGACACACACATGCACGCACACACACACACACACACACACACACACACACACACACACACACACACACACACACACACACCTCCCTCGCCCTTCATTTGGTAAATCTGACCACAACTCTATCCTCCTGATTGATTACAAGCAAAAATGAAAGCAGGAACCACAAGTGACTCGGTCTATAAAAAGTGGTCAGATGAAGCAGATGCTAAACTACAGGACTGTTTTGCTATCACAGACTGGAACATGTCCCGGAATTCTTCCGATGGCATTGAGGAGTACACCACATCAGTCACTGGCTTTATCAATAAGTGCATTGAGGATGTCGTCCCCACAGTGACTGTACGTACATACCCCAACCAGAAGCCATGGATTACAGGCAACATTCGCACTGAGCTAAAGGGTAGAGCTGCAGAGTTCAAGGTGCGGGACTCTAACCCGGAAGCTTACAAGAAATCCTGCTATGCCCTGCGATGAACCATTAAACAGGCAAAGCGTCATTACAGGGCTAAGATTGAATCATACTACACCGGCTCCGACGCTCGTCTTATGTATCAAGGCTTGCAAACTATTACAGACTACAAAGGGAAGCACAGCCGCGAGCTGCCCAGTGACCGCAAGCATACCAGACGAACTAAATCACTTCTATGCTCGCTTCGAGGCAAGCAACACTGAGGCAGGCATGAGAGCCTCAGCTGTTCCGGACAACTGTGTGATCAGGCTCTCCATAGCCAACGTGAGTAAGACCTTTAAACAGGTCAACATACACAAGGCTGTGGGGCCAGACAGATTACCAGGATGTGTGCTCCGGGCATGCGCTGACCAACTGGCAGGTGTCTTCACTGACATTTTCAACATGTCCCTGATTAAGTCTGTAATACCAACATGTTTCAAGCAGACCACCATAGTCCCTGTGCCCAAGAACACAAAGGCAACCTGCCTAAATGACTACAGACCAGTAGCACTCACGTCTGTAGCCGTGAAGTGCTTTGAAAGGTTGGTAATGGCTCACATCAACACCATTATCCCAGAAACCCTAGACCCACTCCAATTTGAATACCACCCAAACAGATCCACAGATGCAAAATCTATTGCACTCCACACTGCCCTTTCCCACCTGGACAAAAGGAACACTTATGTCTGAATGCTATTCATTGACTACAGCTCAGCGTTCAACACTATAGTATCCTCAAAGCTTATCACTAAGCTAAGGATCCTGGGACTAAACACCTCCCTCTGCAACTGGATCCTGGACTTCCTGATGGGCCGCCCCCAGGTGGTGAGGGTAGGTAGCAACACATCTGCCACGCTGATCCTCAACACTGGAGCTCCCCAGGGGTGTGTGCTCAGTCCCCTCCTGTACTCCCTGTTCACCCACGACTGCATGGCCAGGCATGACTCCAACACCATCATTAAGTTTGCAGACGACACAACAGTGGCAGGCCTGATCACCGACAACGACGAGACAGCCTATAGGGAGGAGGTCAGAGACCTGGTGCCAGAATAACAACCTATCCCTCAACGTAACTAAGACTAAGGGGATTATTGTGGAGTACAGGAAAAGGAGGACCAAGCACGCCCCCATTCTCATCGACGGGGCTGTAGTGGAGCAGGTGGAGAGCTTCAAGTTCCTTGGTGTCCACATTAACAACAAACTAGAATGTCCAAACAAACCAAGACAGTCGTAAAGAGGGCAAAACAAAGCCTATTCCCCTTCAGGAAACTAAAAAGATTTGGCATGGGTCCTGAGATCCTCCTGAGATCCTCCTGAGATCCTCAGCTGCAACATCAAGAGCATCCTGACTGGTTGCATCACTGCCTGGTACGGCATTTGCTTGGCCTCTGACCGCAAGGCACTACAGAGGGTAGTGCATACGGCCCAGTACATCACTGGGGCTAAGCTGCCTACCATCCAGGACCTCTACACCAGGCGGTGTAAAAATTGTCAAAGACCCCAGCCACCCCATTCATAGACTGTTCTCTCTACTACCGCATGGCAAGCGGTACCGGAGTGCCAAGTCTAGGACAAAAAGGCTTCTCAACAGTTTTTACCCCCAAGCCATAAGACTCCTGAACAGGTAATCAAATGGCTACACAGACTATTTGCATTGTGTGCCCCCCCCCAACCCCTCTTTTTACGCTGCTGCTACTCTCTGTTTATCATATATGCATAGTCACTTTAACTATACATTCATGTACATACTACCTCAATTAGGCTGACCAATCAGTGCTACCGCACATTGACTAACCGGGCTATCTGCATTGTGTCCCACCACCCGCCACCCGCCAACCCCTCTTTTACACTACTGCTACTCTCTGTTCATCATATATGCATAGTCCCTTTAACCATATCTACATGTACGTACTACTTCAATCAGCCTGACTAACCGGTGACTGTATATAGCCTCGCTACTTTTATAGCCTCGCTACTGTATATAGCCTGTCTTTCTACTGTTGTTTTATTTATTTATTTATTTATCTACCTATTGTTCACCTAATACCTTTTTTGCACTCTTGGTTAGAGCCTGTAAGTAAGCATTGCACTGTAAGGTCTCCCTACACCTGTTGTATTCTGCGCACGTGACAAATACACTTTGATTTGATATCTGTAATTCCGGTTAATGAATCCAATCCATGCCCATTGTGTGTGTGTAGTAATATAGTGTTATAATGAATACTTGCTGAGTTGGCGTCAGTGGAAACCCCAGCTAGCGTCTCTCTCTCACTCTCTGTAAGAGATGCTAATTGGTTAAAGGGAAGGTGCTTAGAGCTGTGATGTTTACAGGTGCTAGTGCAGCATTTCCCCAACTCAGTCCTCTGCACTAGGGTGCACGTTTTGGATTTTGCACTACACAGCTGATTTAAATTATCTAAGCTTGATGATTAGTTGGTTATTTCAATCAGCTGTGAAGTGCTAAGGCAACACCAAAACATTTACCTATTGGGGTCCCGAGGAATGAGTTTGGAAAACCCTTTAAGCAGGTAATTAGCACAAGGCCTGTAGTCACGCCAGCAGCACCCCTTCCTTACGTGTGCTACCCATCGGACTGCTAACTTCAACGTTGTAAAACCCAAAATCAAACAGTGTGGAGAACAGTCAGGTGGAAAGAAGTGAAAAGAGGTCAAGTGAAGGGGGGACAGGGAAAGGGGAAGCTGGGAACTGCTCTCTAAGTGAGCTTCAGTGTCAGTGTCCCTGTAATTAGCTTCCTAGATGCTTGGCTTCAGTATCAACACACTGGGGATGTCAGACAGATAGCCCACCCTACCTCAGAGGCAGTCTCTTGAGGAACTTGAGGAACATCTAGGATACATATTTGTGTCCCAATACATATGGTGCTCTTCTGCTAAGAGGATTAACACCGGTACTTGGCCTAAAGACTTAAGACTTTGGTGTTTCCATGGCTGAAGGCCAGGGCCCCTACTCTAACATTAAATAGCTCCATGTTCCTAACACCTTCCCTTTGTGACCACTGGCATATTTGATTAGACAGTACAGGTGAGAACTGCATGGCAGCCAAACCCTTCCCGTTGGTGAAGTGGTTCAGGAATGTGTACATCCACATGGATGTAGATGGATCTGAAGTAGAGGTTTACCGATTAATCGGCCTGGCCGATTAATTAGGGCCAATTTCAAGTTTCCATAACAATCGGCAATCAACGTTATTGGACGCCGATTATGGCCGATTACATTGCACTCCATGAGGAGACTGCGTGGCTGGCTGACCACCTGTTACACGAGTGCAGCAAGGAACCAAGGTAAGTTGCTAGCTAGCATTAAACTTATCTTTGAAAAACAATGAATCTTAATATAATCACTAGTTAACTACACATGGTTGATGATATTACTAGTTTAACTAGCTTGTCCTGCGTTGCAAATAATCAATGTGGTGCCTGTTAATTTATCATCGAATCACAGCCTACTTCGCCAAACGGGTGTTAATTTAACAAGCGCATTCGTGAAAAAAGCACTGTCATTGCACCAATGTAACTAACCATAAACATCAATGCCTTTCTTAAAATCAATACACAAGTATATATATATTTTACCTACATATGTAGTTAAAAGAAATGCATGTTAGCAGGCAATATTAACTGGGGAAATTGTGTCACTTCTCTTGCGTTCTGTGCAAGCAGAGTCAGGGTATATGCAGCAGTTTGGGCCGCCTGGCTCGTTGCGAACTGTGTGAAGACTATTTCTTCCTAACAAAGGCCGTAATTAATTTGCAAGAATTTTACATAATTATGACATAACATTGAAGCTTGTGCAATGTAACAGCAATATTTAGACTTATAAATGCCACCCGTTCGATAAAATACGGAACGGTTCCGTATTTCACTGAAAGAATAAACGTTTTGTTTTCGAAATGATAGTTTCCGGATATGACCATATTAATGACCTAAGGCTCGTATTTCTGTGTGTTTATTATATTATAATTAAGTCTATGATTTGATATTGATTTAGCAGTCTGACTGAGCAGTGGTAGGCAGCAGCAGGCTCGTAAGCTTTCATTCAAACAGCACATTCCTGCATTTGCCAGCAGTTCATCGCAATGCTCGAATACAGCGATGTTTATGACTTCAAGCCTATCAACTCCCGAGATTAGGCTGGCAATACTATAGTGTCTATAAGAACATCCAATAGTCAAAGGTATATGAAATACAAATGGTATACAAATACAAATGAGAGAAATAGTTCTATAATTCCTATAATAACTACAACCTAACACTTCTTAACTGGGAATATTGAAGACTCATGTTAAAAGGAACCACCAGCTTTCATATGTTCTCATGTTCTGAGCAAGGAACTGAAACGTTAGCTTTTTTACATGGCACATATTGCACTTTTACTTTCTTCTCCAACACTGTGTTTTTGCATAATTTAAACCAAATTGAACATGTTTCATTATTTATTTGAGACTAAATTGATTTTTATTTATGTATTATATTAAGTTAAAATAAAAGTGTTCATTCAGTATTGTTGTAATTGTCATTATTGCAAATATATATATATCTATAAAAATCGGCCGATTAATCGATATTGGCTTTTTTTTTGGTCCTCCAACAATCTGTATCGTATCGGCGTTAAAAAATCATAATCGGTCGAACTCTAATCTGAAGCACAAGTCTCTGCTCTCCAAGCCCACGTGCCACCCGATTCACTAAGGCCCCAGGTTAAGGGCTCTCTCCCTCTTTCACATCTTGAGCCTGAGTATTTACTAATGAAGTTCTCACATCTTGACTAATCAGTGGGAGAAACTGAATTTTCCAGAGAATTTGCTTACCTCCTTAGTATTGAGTTTAATTACACAATACTTATAGAATGAACGACAATCAAGCCTAATACTGCAACGAGACATGAACAAATACCGTTGTGCTGATTCAACACACCAACAATACAGTGAGATTAAAATGACTGAGAGGACGCGTTACACCAGATTCCCTCTGGCCCAAGTCAGGGCACAAAACTCCCCGTCAAGTCAAAGAGATCAGGGCAGCTCACGTACCACCCACCGGAGGGAGGCTTGAGAAACAACCAGACAAATGAGTGGCTTTAAACTTCTGGCCTGCCACTAATGGGATTGGAGCTGCTTCTGAAGTCTTGGCGTGAGAACAAGGTCAGCGGTCACACACAACCCCGGTGGTCATCAGATCCGGGGTGCGTCCCAAATGGGACCCTATTCCCTGTATATAGTGCACTACTTTTGACCGTAGGCCTGTGGGGTTCTATGGGCCATGATGAAACATATAAAGGGAGGAAGGTATCATTTGGGACGCAGACCAGGGTTATATGAAATGCCTTGAAGGTTGGAGTTTGACGGTTTGGGAATACAGCGTCGTAATAACCGGAACAACTGCATGAAATCAACTTGTCAGCACCACAAGGGAAAGTCCATTGAAACAAGTCCATTGACAAGTGGATTGACTTCACTGACCCTTTTAAAGGATCATCTACTTCCCGTTAGCAGAGGTGTTACAACTGAATGTGTATTTGTTGTGTGTTTCTCGTGTCATGTTATCTGGCACAATATTCCAAGAGTCACTTATCTGACTAATATAAGTGTCTCTAAATAGTTGAATATAGTCCCAGTGGAAGATAAGAATTTAACACAACGCAGAAAAACAACATGTCACAAGAAGAGAAGACATCTTTGCCTGCTCAAATCACTTGAAGTATGTGGTTATTCACTGACAAGGCACAGTCTGTTGTGTGTTAATGCTTACAGTATGCAAGCACAACCAATGATTTGCCTACAATACAACCAGTTGTAAAAATAAAATAAAAATACATTTGTGTTTTAAACAATAGTTTTCTGTATATGTTCCTCAAGGTTATTGTCTACACAGAGCTCAACTGACCTGCACAGTATTTTACACCTAACAGCTCAACTGACCTGCACAGTATTTTACACCTAACAGCTCAACTGACCTGCACAGTATTTTACACCTAACAGCTCAACTGACCTGCACAGTATTTTACACCTAACAGCTCAACTGACCTGCACAGTATTTTACACCTAACAGCTCAACTGGCCTGCACAGTATTTTACACCTAACAGCTCAACTGACCTGCACAGTATTTTACACCTAACAGCTCAACTGACCTGCACAGTATTTTACACCTAACAGCTCAACTGACCTGCACAGTATTTTACACTCAACTAACAGCTAACAGCTCAACTGGCCTGCACAGTATTTTACACCTAACAGCTCAACTGAGCACAGTATTTTACACCTAACAGCTCAACTGACCTGCACAGTATTTTACACCTAACAGCTCAACTGACCTGCACAGTATTTTACACCTAACAGCTCAACTGACCTGCACAGTATTTTACACCTAACAGCTCAACTGACCTGCACAGTATTTTACACCTAACAGCTCAACTGACCTGCACAGTATTTTACACCTAACAGCTCAACTGGCCTGCACAGTATTTTACACCTAACAGCTCAACTGACCTACACAGTATTTTACACCTAACAGCTCAACTGGCCTGCACAGTATTTTACACCTAACAGCTCAACTGACCTACACAGTATTTTACACCTAACAGCTCAATTGACCTACACAGCAGTTTACAACACCACAGTACTGCAACCGTGGTGTTGTCAGATTAAGTTGCCATGGCAGCGACCCTACAACCCCTGGCATGAATGAGATACATGAATCCTGGTAAGGCTCCAAACCCATCTCCTTCTCAGGTAGATGACACTACAGTAGAAAGCCCTGCCATCTCCCCATCTCCCTGTCAGGCAGACGACACTACAGTAGAAAGCCCTGCCATCTCCCCATCTCCCTGTCAGGTAGACGACACTACAGTAGAAGTCCCTGCCATCTCCCCATCTCCCTGTCAGGCAGACGACGCTACAATAGAAAGCCCTGCCATCTCCCCATCTCCCTGTCAGGTAGATGACACTACAGTAGAAGTCCCTGCCATCTCCCCATCTCCCTGTCAGGTAGACGACACTACAGTAGAAAGCCCTGCCATCTCCCCATCTCCCTGTCAGGCAGACGACACTACAGTAGAAAGCCCTGCCATCTCCCTGTCAGGTAGACGACACTACAGTAGAACCCCCTGCCATCTCCCCATCTCCCTGTCAGGCAGACGACACTACAGTAGAAAGCCCTGCTATCTCCCCATCTCCCTGTCAGGCAGATAACCCTACAGTAGAAAGCCCTGGTATCTCCCCATCTCCCTGTCAGGTAGACGACACTACAGTAGAAAGCCCTGGTATCTCCCCATCTCCCTGTCAGGTAGACGACACTACAGTAGAAAGCCCTGGTATCTCCCCATCTCCCTGTCAGGTAGTCGACACTACAGTAGAAAGCCCTGCCATCTGTCTGTCAGGTAGACGACACTACAGTAGAAAGCCCTGGTATCTCCCCATCTCCCTGTCAGGTAGACGACACTACAGTAGAAAGCCCTGGTGTCTCCCCATCTCCCTGTCAGGTAGACGACACTACAGTAGAAAGCCCTGCCATCTCCCTGTCAGGTAGACGACACTACAGTAGAACCCCTGCCATCTCCCCATCTCCCTGTCAGGTAGACGACACTACAGTAGAAAGCCCTGCCATCTCCCCATCTCCCTGTCAGGCAGACGACACTACAGTAGAAAGCCCTGCCATCTCCCCATCTCCCTGTCAGGTAGACGACACTACAGTAGAAGTCCCTGCCATCTCCCCATCTCCCTGTCAGGTAGACGACACTACAGTAGAAAGCCCTGCCATCTCCCCATCTCCCTGTCAGGTAGACGACACTACAGTAGAAAGCCCTGCCATCTCCCCATCTCCCTGTCAGGTAGACGACACTACAGTAGAAAGCCCTGCCATCTCCCCATCTCCCTGTCAGGTAGACGACACTACAGTAGAAAGCCCTGCCATCTCCCCATCTCCCTGTCAGATAGACGACACTACAGTAGAAAGCCCTGCTATCTCCACTGGTATTATTACAGAGACGACTTGGCTAATGTCGTTATCTGACGACTTCAAACATGAAGCCTGGGGTTGACATGAAAGACTAGTGTTTAGCTGGGCCTGCCTGTCAGCCTGCATGTGTGTGTGGAAACACAACCCAGAACCACGTGTTAGAGGTGACATCATTGTCCTCTGACTCCAGAACCACGTGTTAGGGGTGACATCATCATCCTCAGACTCCAGAACCACGTGTTAGAGGTGACATCATCGTCCTCCGACTCCAGAACCACGTGTTAGAGGTGACATCATCGTCCTCAGACTCCAGAATCACGTGTTAGAGGTGACATCATCATACTCAGACACCACAACCACACGTTAGAGGTGACATCATCGTCCTCAGACTCCAGTACGGCCATTAAAACCAACATGGAGACTTAGAATGTATGTCTCAAATGGCACCCTATATAGTGCACTACATTTGATAGGGCTCTGGTCAAAAGTAGTGCACTGTATAGGGTGCCATTTGGGATGGAGACTCAGACTCTCTTTTCTCATTGGTTGACCAACCTTTCCTTTACCAGTGTCTATAGGAGAGTTGGTTATCCAGTAGCAAAACCTCTGCCCTGCAAACCCACTATCTGACCCGACTAAGAACGCTGGGTATGGAAACCCTTAAAATAGACCCTTAAAAATCCCTGAGGACACCACGAAAGAGCGTAATTTTGTTGTTGCCTTTTTGTTCAAAAGTAGTAAGCTAAATGGAAACAACAAGAACAACAACACTCCCCATGCTTTATGCTGTGCACTGTGTGTTTGGATACTGCACACTTGAAGTCGATGACATCAAATCTGCCAATGCGTACCATCCCAATGAGCCAGTAGATAGAACATACAGTTGTGGCCAAAGGTTTTCAGAATGACACAAATATTAATTTCCACAAAGTTTGCTGCTTCAGTGTCTTTAGATATTTTTGTCAGACGTTACTATGGAATACTGAAGTATAATTACAAGCATTTCATAAGTGTCAAAGGCTTTTATTAACAATTACATGAAGTTGATGCAAAGAGCCAATATTTGCAGTGTTGACCCTTCTTTTTCAAGACCTCTGCAATCTACCCTTTCATGCCAATTAACTTCTGGGCCACATCTTCACTGATGGCAGCCCATTCTTGCATATTCAATGCTTGGAGTTTGTCAGAATTTGTGGGTTTTTGTTTGTCCACCCGCCACTTGAGGATTGACCACAAGTTCTCAATGGGATTAAGGTCTGGGGAGTTTCCTGGCCATGGACCCAAAATATTGATGTTTTGTTCCCCGATGTTTTGTTCACTTTTGCCTTATGGCAAGGTGCTCCATCATGCTGGAAAAGGCATTGTTTGTCACCAAACTGTTCCTGGATGGTTCATGGCTGTGTTCTTAGGCAAAATTGTGAGTGAGCCCACTCCCTTGGCTGAGAAGCAACCCCACACATGAATGGTCTCAGGATGCTTTAGTGTTGGCATGACACAGGACTGATGGTAGCGCTCACCTTGTCTTCTCCGGACAAGCTTTTTTTCCGGAAGCCCCAAACAATCGGAAAGGGGATTCATCAGAGAAAACGACTTTACCCCAGTCCTCAGCAGTCCAATCCCTGTACCTTTTGCATAATATCAGTCTGTCCCTGATGTTTTTCCTGGAGAGAAGTGGCTTCTTTGCAGCTGAATCAACTTTAGGAGACGGTCCTGGCGCTTGCTGGACTTTCTTGGGCGCCCTGAAGCCTTCTTCACAACAATTGAACCGCTCTCCTTGAAGTTCTTGATGATAAGATAAATGGTTGATTTAGGTGCAATCTTACTGGCAGCAATATCCTTGCCTGTGAAGACTTTTTTTGTGCAAAGTAATGATGACGGCACGTGTTTCCTTGCAGGTAACCATGGTCGACAGAGAAAGAACAATGATTCCAAGCGCCACCCTCCTTTTGAAGCTTCCAGTCTGTTATTCAAACTCAATCAGCATGACAGAGTGATCTCCAGCCTCGTCAACACTCACACCTGTGTTAACGAGAGAATCACTGACATGATGTCAGCTGGTCCTTTTGTGGCAGGGCTGAAATGCAGTGGATTTTTTTTTTTGATTCAGTTCATTTGCATGGCAAAGAGGGACTTTGCAATTCATCTGATCACTCTTCATAACATTCTGGAGTGTATGCAAATTGACATCATACAAACTGAGGCAGCCGATTTCGTGAAAATTAATATTTGTGTCATTCTCAAAACTTTTGACCACGGCTGTACATAAACATTTAATGAAACCTCTTTCAACACCTGGAAAGTGTAAGCTCTCCCCACTTTCCTCTTCGCCCCTCCTCTCCTCTCAGCAGGGGATGAACCTCTGCCAGGATCAGAGTGGGCCACTTGTAAGCCTCTCAGTCTCCCTCTCTGTCTATATTTCTCTCTGTCTCTGTCTCGGTATCTCTGTCTCCCTCTCTCTCTGTCTGTCTCAGTATCTGTCTCCCTCTGTCTCAGTATCTCTGTCTCTCTCTCTCTCTGTCTCAGTATCTGTCTCCCCTCTCTGTCTCCCTCTCTCTCTCTGTCTCAGTATCTCTGTCTCCCCTCTCTGTCTACCTCTCTCTCTCTGTCTCAGTATCTCTGTCTCTCTCTCTCTCTCTGTCTCAGCATCTCTGTCTCCCCTCCCTGTCTCCTTCTCTCTCTGTCTCCCCTCTGTCTCCCTCTCTCTGTCTCCCCTCTCTGTTAATTCAATTCAATTCAAGGGGCTTTAAGGCATGGGAAACATGTGGGATCCCACTTCTGACACCAGCGTAATGAAACAGCAGGGAGCAGGTCTCGAACCCTCGACCTTTGAGCCCGAGTTCCGGCGCGCTATTGACTGTGTCGCAAAAGCATGCTCGTGTGGCAGAGTCGATTTCTGCGCTTATAAACCCAGGGTCGTTACAATACAAAATTAAATAAACAATCAAAATTAACAGTAAACATTACACATACAGAAGTTTCAAAACAATAAAGACATTACAAATGTCATATTATGTATATATACTGTGTTGTAACCATGTACATATGGTTATAGTACACAAGGGAAAATAAATAAGGATAAATATGGGTTGTATTTACAATGGTGTTTGTTCTTCACTGGTAGCCCTTTTCTTGTGGCAACAGGTCACAAATCTTGCTGCTGTAATGGCACACTGGAATTTCACCCAGTAGATATGGGAGTTTGTCAAAATTGGGTTTGTTTTCGAATTCTTTGTGGATCTGTGTAATCTGAGGGAAATATGTGTCTCTAATATGGTCATACATTGGACAGGAGGTTAGGAAGTGCAGCTCAGTTTCCACCTCATTTTGTGGGCAGTGTGCACATAGCCTGTCTTCTCTTGAGAGCCATGTCTGCCTTCAGCAGCCTTTCACAATAGCAAGGCTATGCTCACTGAGTCTGTACATAGTCAAAACTTTCCTTAAGTTTGGGTCAGTCACAGGGGTCAGCTATTCTGCCACTGTGTGCTCTCTGTTTAGGGCCAAATAGCATTCTAGTTTGCTCTGTTTTTTTTGTTAATTCTTTCCAATATGTCAAGTAATTATCTTTTTGTTTTCTCATGATTTGCTTGGGTCTAATTGGACCAGCTTCTCCAGGTTCATCTCTCTGTAGGTGATGGCTTTGTTATGGAAGGTTTGGGAATCGCTTCCTTTTAGGTGGTTGTAGAATTTTGCTGCTTTTTTCTGGATTTGGATAATTAGTGGGTATTGGCCTAATTCTGCTCTGCATGCATTATTTGGTGTTCTACGTTGTACACGGGGGATATTTTTGCAGAATTCTGCATGCAGAGTCTCAATTTGGTGTTTGTCCCATTTTGTGAAATCTTGGTTGGGGAGCGGACCCCAGACCTCACAACCATCTCTCTCTCTGTGTCTCAGTATCTCTGCCCCCCCTCTCTCTCTCGCCGTGCCCCTCTTTACAATCAATTAGGTGACAGGCCATGGAAGGATGAAAGAGGAAAGATAATACTTCTCTGAATTATTCATCCCTTTCAGACAATCTCTCCCCCTGTCCACCTTCCTCTCTCTCTCCCCCTGTCCACCTTCCTCTCTCTCTCCCCCACCTGTCCACCTTCCTCTCTCTCTCTCCCCCCTGTCCACCTTCCTCTCTCTCTCCCCCTGTCCACCTTCCTCTCTCTCTCCCCACCTGTCCACCTTCCTCTCTCTCTCCCCCTGTCCACCTTCCTCTCTCTCTCCCCCTTTCTTCATCCGTTTCCCCATCTACCCCCCTCCTTCACACTGTTCCAGTGCAGCGTTGGCCAGAGTTCACAGTGATTGAGCCTTAGTCCTGAGGGAGAGGTTTGCTGATTTGCTGTCCTCCATCACACGGCTGCTGTGTAGACCTACGTGACGTTCCACACTACCCCCATCTTCATCCGATCTGAGCTCCACTAAAGGCCAGAGGACCATCACTCGGACATTACTGAGGAAACTGACTGGGGACATTTTTGACAAGCGGGGCCGAAATGATCGATTGACCAGTAAAGGGAATAGGAATAGAGAGAGGGTGTAGCTGAGAGCGAGAGAGATAAAGAAAGAGAGAGAGAGAAAGAGGGGGGGTATGAAAAGAGCGAGGGAAAGAGAGTAAGAGAAAGAAAGAGGTGGTGGGCAGAGTTAAACAGACAAACAAAGGGGAAAGATAAATGGTCAGAGACAGACAGAGAGAAAAGAGGATGATTACCAGTGTGAGAGAGTGAGAGAAAGAGATGAAGTCTGTGAGGTCTCATCACACACCTGCTGACATGGCTTTAATCTCAGGGCCAAGACACGGGCTATCGAGGCCACCAGAGCACTGAGCAGCCCTCTAACCAAAACAGCACAGGGAACTTAAGACATCTAATGCGCATTCCTTTCTCAAATATATAAATATTTAATCTTCTCTGCATAGTGGCCATATCCGAATACCCATAGTAGCATACTATATACAGAGCCTTCAGAAAGTATTCACACCCCTTGACTTATTCCAGATTTTGTTGTATTACAGCTTGAATTCAAAATGGATTACATTTTTTTTTAAATGTCCTCACCCATCTACACACAATACCCCACAATGACAAAGTGAAAATGTGTTTTTTGACAATTTTGACAATTTATTGAAAATGAAAAACAGACATATCTAATTTACTTACCTATTCACACCCCTATAAAGACAATACTTTGTGAAAGCACCATTGGCCTGGATTACAGCTGTGAGTCTTTATGGGTACGTCTCTAAGCTTTACACACCTGGATTGTTCAACATTTGCCCATTATTCTTCTCAAAATTCTTCGAGCTCTGTCAAATTGTGCCAGCAGCATACCACCCTGCATACCACTGCTGGCTTGCTTCTGAAGCTAAGCAGGGTTGGTCCCGGTCAGTTCCTGGATGGGAGACCAGATGCTGCTGGAAGTGGTGTTGGAGGGCCAGTAGGAGGCACTCTTTCCTCTGGTCTAAAAAAAATATCCCCATGGCAGTGATTGGGGACGCTGCCCTGTGTAGGGTGCTGTCTTCCGGATGGGATGTTAAAACGGGTGTCCTGACTCTCTGAAGTCATTAAAGATCCCATGGCACTTATTGTAAGAGTAGGGGTCTTAACCCTGGTGTCCTGGTTAAATTCCCAATCTGGCCCTCAAACCATCACAGTCACCTAATAATCCCCAGTTTACAATTGGCTCATTCTCCCCCCTCCTCTCCCCTGTAACTATTCCCCAGGTCATTGCTGCAAATGAGAATGTGTTCTCAGTCAATTTACCTGGTAATATAAAAAAACAATTGGTTGTTGATGTTTACTAGACAACCATTTTCAGCTCTTGCCGTAGATTTAAGTCAAACTGTAACTCGGCTACTCAGGAACATTCACTGTCTTCTTGGTAAGCAACTCCAGAGTATATTTAGCCTTGTGTTTTAGGTTATTGTCCTGCTGAAAGGGGAATTCATCTCCCAGTGTCTGGCAGAAAGCAGACTGAACCAGGTTTTCCTCTAGGATCTTGTCTGTGCTTAGCTCCATTCTGTTTCTGTTTAATCCTGAAAAACTCCAGTCCTTAATGATTACAAGCACACCCCAAAAATGATGCAGCCACTACTATGCTTGAAAATATGGAGAGTGGTACTCAGTAATGTGTTGTATTAGATTTGCCCCAAACATAACACTTTGTATTCCGGACAAAAAGTTAATTGCTTTGCTATATTTTTTGCAGTATTACTTTAGTGCTTTGTTGCAAACAGGATTCATGTTTTGGAATATTTTCATTCTGTACAGGCTTCCTTATTTTTACTCTGTCAATTAGGTTAGTATTGTGAAGTAACTACAATGTTGTTGATCCATCCTCAGTTTTCTCTTATCACAGCCATTCAACTCTGTAACTGTTTTCAAGTCACCTTTGGCCTCATAGTGAAATCCCTGAGCGGTTTCCTTCCTCTCCAGCAACTGAGTTAGGAAGGATGCCTGTATCTTTGTAGTGACTGGGTATATTGATACACCATCCAAAATGTAATTAATAAACTTCACCATGCTCAAAGGAATATTCAATGTCTGCTTTTCAATTTTTACCAATAGGTGCCCTTCTTTGCGAATCATTGGAAAACCTCCCTGGTCTTTGTGGTTCAATCTGTGTTTGAAATGCACTGCTTGATTCAGGGACCTTATAGATAATTGTGTGTGTGGGGGGTACAGAGATTAGATACTGATTAAAAAATCATGTTAAACACTATTATTGCACACAGAGTGAGTCCATGAAACTTATGTGACTTGTTAAGCCCATTTTTACTCCAGAACTTGCCATAACAAAGGGGTTAAAAACTTATTGACTCAAGACATTTCAGCTTTTCATTTTTGATTAATTTGTAAAAATGTTGAAAAACATAACTCCACTTTGACATTATGTGATATTGTTGGTATGCCAGCGACAAAAAAATAATTTTATAAATTTAGGCTGTAACACAACAAAATGTGGAAAAAGACAAGGGGTGTGAAAACTTTCTGAAGGCACTGTACTTAAACTGCATACTATTTACTCATCGTCACATAACACTATGTGCTAAATAGTAGTAAGTAAGAAGTGTGCAGTATGCCACGCCCACAATGCAGTAGCAGCTCCTGATTGGATGAGTAGGTTGGGCGGGCCGTGTTGAATTTTACAAATTCAAGAGACATATGCATCACATTAACCAGCCTGATAATAGCTCACTTCCAATTTGATTAATTTCTCTAAACTCTGAATAGAATAAGAATTGAGTTATAGGCCTACTCAGGCTGGTTATAGGCAGAATATCTCATTCAACCTATATCGGAGTAGACCATATAGCCCATCTATCCTGTAAAAGAAAAAAACTGAAGACAGAAATGGAATTTGGTTCCATTTCAACATTTATTAGTGAAACTAAAGTGCTGTAACATAAAAATGTAATCAAATAGTCTAGTACACACCAGAACTATTAAATCAAACAGTCTAGTACACAACAGAACTATCAAATCAAACAGTCTAGTACACACCAGAACTATTAAATCAAATAGTCTAGTACACACCAGAACTATTAAATCAAATAGTATAGCACACACCAGAACGATTAAATCAAATAGTCTAGTGCACACACCAGAACTATTAAATCAAATAGTCTAGTACACACCAGAACTATTACATCAAATAGTCTAGTACACACACCAGAACTATTAAATCAAATAGTCTAGTACACACACCAGAACTATTAAATCAAATAGTCTAGTACACACCAGAACTATTAAATCAAATAGTCTAGTACACACCAGAACTATTAAATCAAATAGTCTAGTACACACCAGAACTATTAAATCAAATAGTCTAGTACACACCAGAACTATTAAATCAAATAGTCTAGTACACACCAGAACTATTAAATCAAATAGTCTAGTACACACCAGAAATATTAAATCAAATAGTATAGCACACATCAGTACTATTAAATCAAATAGTCTACTACACACACCAGAACTATTAAATCAAATAGTCTACTACACACACCAGAACTGTTAAATCAAATAGTCTAGTACACACACCAGAACTATTAAATCAAATAGTCTAGTACACACACCAGAACTATTCAATCAAATAGTCTACTACACACACCAGAACTATTAAATCAAATAGTCTAGTACACACACCAGAACTATTAAATCAAATAGTCTAGTACACACACCAGAACTATTAAATCAAATAGTCTAGTACACACACCAGAACTATTAAATCAAATAGTCTACTACACACACCAGAACTGTTAAATCAAATAGTCTAGTACACACACCAGAACTATTAAATCAAATAGTCTAGTACACACACCAGAACTATTAAATCAAATAGTCTAGTACACACACCAGAACTATTCAATAAACAGTCTAGTACACACACCAGAACTATTAAATCAAATAGTCTAGTACACACACCAGAACTATGAAAGGCAGAAGAAGTTCGAGCACATCGCAAATTAATAAAAAACAAACATAAGCACTGATAAATTCATAATAATAAACATAAGCACTGATAATTGGAAACGAGATCAGAATGACTGCTAAGTCTTGATCCATAAATTAAATAATGAAATAGGGAGCCTAGAATACAAAACAAAAAATTCTAAATGTTCAACTCAAAAGGCCTTATCATTACATCAATAACACATCCAAGTCCTGAGTTCTCGGTTCGGACACATTCAGAAGTCAAAAGATGCTTTAGTATTTTGTTTAAACCCTCTGACGAAGGCCAAGAGCACAAGAAACACTTTTCAGTGAGAACAGAAATCCAAGACTGTTGTCCAAGCCGACGTGAGTATGACATCCGGGAATTTAAAGTATACTTGATTTTCCAAATGTTGCACACTATTAAAACATATTATTTCGCATACTGAAATGGCCTACTATTTAGGTCACAAGTGGGTATTCGGACACAAGCCACTGCCTTGAAGTACTTGTCACACCACATCGTTATTCTCCACTGGTTGAAATCCTTCATTAGATTCTTTCAAAATAAATCAGTAAAGGAAAAATAGGTACCACAGAAAAACGAATGGCCGTATTTCCTGAAGATTTCTTGAAACTTAGACCCTGACTGTAAAAATGTCACGAGGGGTAGAATAATCTTGGTAGTGAACAGAAGCAGCGGATGTTGCAGTATCTGAAGGCTGACCGTGGCGCGTCCCAGATGACATGACTTTTGAGAAAAATGTCTAGGGTATAGGCAGTGTTTTCTCCTGCCTCCCCTCATCATAGAGCCTGTTAACAAGGACTAACCTGCAGAGTCAGGTAAACAGGTAGAGAGAGGGCATGAGCAAGAGAGAGGAGAGAAGGAGGGATGGAAAAGGAGGGACAAAGAAGAAAGGGCAAGACAGAGGAAGGAGATAAAGTTAGAGAGAAAGGGGAGACAGTAGAGGAGGAGAGGAGAGGGATGAAAAGAAAGAGGGATGAGAAAGAAAGGTAGTGGTGAGAAAGGTGGCATTGAGAAAGAAAGAGGGATGAGTGGTAACGGAGAAAGAAAGGTGGCATTGAGAAAGAAAGAGGGATGAGTGGTAACGGAGAAAGGTGGCATTGAGAAAGAAAGAGGGATGAGTGGTAACGGAGAAAGGTGGTGTTGAGAAAGAAAGAGGGATGAGTGGTGACGGAGAAAGGTGGTGTTGAGAAAGAAAGAGGGATGAGTGGTAACGGAGAAAGGTGGCATTGAGAAAGAAAGAGGGATGAGTGGTGACGGAGAAAGGTGGTGTTGAGAAAGAAAGAGGGATGAGTGGTAACGGTGAAAGGTGGCATTGAGAAAGAAAGAGGGATGAGTGGTAACGGAGAAAGGTGGCATTGAGAAAGAAAGAGGGATGAGTGGTAACGGAGAAAGGTGGCATTGGGAAAGAAAGAGGGATGAGCCTCCAGAGTGGTGCAGCGGTCTAAGGCACTGCACATTGCTGCGGCTGGCTACTGCCTCTTCCAAGCCCGTTGGGTAGTTGCAGCGATGAGACAAGATCATAATATGATGAAATTGGAGAGAAAAATGGGGTAAAAAGAAAAGAATTAATACAAAATAAAAAAAGGATGAATGGTAATGGAGAAAGGTGACGTTGAGAAAGAAAGCAGAAGGAGGGGAAGTAGAAAGACAGATGAAGTGAGAGCAACTGAGAAAGACAGAAAAATAGAGGACAGAGGAGAGGAAATAGAGGAAGGGTTGAGTAATAATAACAAACAGAAAGAGAACTGGAATAACCCCGAGAATAACTGTTATTTCAGGGTAATAGAATAATTGGAATAACCCTGAGGATAACAGTTATTTCAGGGGAATAGGAGAACTGGAATAACCCTGAGAATAACAGTTATTTCAGGGGAATAGGATAACTGGAATAACCCTGAGGATAACAGTTATTTCGGGGTAATAGAATAACTGGAATAGCCCTGAGGATAACAGTTATTTCAGGGGAATAGGAGAACTGGAGTAACCCTGAGAATAACAGTTATTTCAGGGGAATAGGAGAACTGGAGTAACCCTGAGAATAACAGTGATTTCAGGGGAATAGGAGAACTGGAGTAACCCTGAGAATAACAGTGATTTCAGGGGAATAGGAGAACTGGAGTAACCCTGAGAATAACAGTGATTTCAGGGGAATATGAGAACTGGAGTAACCCTGAGAATAACAGTTAACAGGGAGACAGAAAGGAAAACAATATCATGAGTGTGGCAGTCGCCTGTGTCATTATAGCACAGTCATTACGTTCAAATATTATTTATGCTGCGCCCAGAACAGGGAGGCCAATATAACTGGTCAGCCATGTATACGCTGTATGATAAAACACACACAGGCATATGCAGCACACAGACCCACACACACAGTCACATAAAAACACTAACAAAAAGACCCATGAATATGCATGCATGCACACACATGCACGAAAGTGAAAACACCTACACAAGGACACACACACACACACACACAGAAACACAGACAGAAACACACACACACACAGAAACACACACACACACACACACACACACACACAGAAACACACACAGACAGAAACACACACACACACAGACAGAAACACACACACACAGAGACACACTCGATTGACTTGAGGTTAGCTGACCTGAGCATTGCGAAGCACTAATGATGACGAAGTCCATGTGCTCTTAGACAATGGTCAAAGGTGCAGGATCACCAGCCATTACAAAAAAGGAAATGTGACCTACAATTACTTCCTCTAGAAGTCCCCCTTTTGAACTATCCCAGCTGAAATCCCCCAGCCAGGCTTCCTCAGAATTGTGAAATGAAGTCTGCATCCCAAATGACATCCTAGTGCCTTTATAGTGCACTACTTTTTGACAAGGACTCATAGGGCTCTGGTTAAAAGAAGTGTACTATATAGGGAATAGGGTGCCATTTGGGACTCACAACAGTCACCACCGTGATTAAGTTCCCCACTCCCCTGTCTTAAGTCAAAGTTACAGTTTACAGTCAAACCTGTCAGGTCCTGGGGATGGGGCAGATAGCTGGAGGGGGACCATGGCGTCAAGAGAGAAGACTGCCTGTAAAGATCTACATACAATTGCAGTCCTACTGGGAAACATATTGTGCCCTGTTGAGAGAGAGGCTGTTCCCCAAATGGCACCATATTCCCTACATAGTGCCCTATGCGCCCTGGTCTAAAGTAGTGCACTGTATAGGGAATAGCGTGCCATTTGGGATTGAGTCTTAGACGTTCTTTGAAGAGTCACTCAGTTAAAAGGTTCTGAGATGCTGTGCCTATGAATGTTAAATCCTGTTTATATACAAAGAGCTAGAGTGTGTCACGGTTTGGTTGGTGGATACTGTCACCTTCTGCAACTGGTACGGTGTGTGTGTGGTGTGTGTGTGTGTGGTGTGTGTGTGTGTGTGTGTGTGTGTGTGTGTGTGTGTGTGTGTGGTGTGTGTGTGTGTGTGTGTGTGTGTGTGTGTGTGTGTGTGTGTGTGTGTGTGGTGTGTGTGTGTGTGTGTGGTGTGTGTGTGTGTGTGGTGTGTGTGTGTGGTGTGTGTGTGTGGTGTGTGTGTGTGTGTGTGTGTGAGTGAGAGTAACCATCAACACTTCGCTCTCCAACAGCTCAGACTATTACATACTATTACGACACCACTATTTCTTAACACATTAGAAGGGGGGGGGGCTAATTCCATCACTTTTACAATGTCTGGAAAAAACTGTGTTCGTTTCAGTGTTCCAGGATTTCATATTTTTATTTCACAAAAAAATATATACTGACCACCATTATTTAACAAACACACATTTAAAAGAGTTTGAAACTGCCAAAGATTGTTCTTTTCACTTTGTGCAAACCCACAGTTTCAGGTGGCTGGTCTCAGATGATCCCGCATGTGAAAAAGCCGGATGTGGAGATCCTGGGCTGGCGTGGTTACACGTGGTCTGTGGTTGATAGGCCAGATGGACGTACTGCCAAATTCTCTAAAACTATGTTGGGGGCAGCTTATAGTAGAGAAATGCACATTCAATTCTATGACATCAGCTCTGGTGAACATTCCAGCAGTCAGCATGCCAATTGCACGCTCCCTCAAAACTTGAGACATCTGTGGCATTGTGTTGTGTAACAAAACTGTACATTTTAGAGCGACCTTATATTGTCCTCAGTACAAGATGAACCTATGTAATGATCATGCTGTTTAATCAGCTTCTTGATATGCCACATCTGTCAGGTGAATGGAATATCTTGCAAAGAAATGCTCACTAATAGGGATGTAAACAAATGTGTGCACAAAATTTGACAGTTAATAAGCTTTATGTGCACATGGAAGACTTCTGGGATATTTTCTTTCAGCTCATGAAACATGGGACAAACAGTTCTACATGTTGCGTTTATATTTTTGTTCAGTGTACATATGGGTATGTTTCATCATGGAAAAAGACTCATTCTATTGTGGTTCTTGGTTGCCTATTGCTTTCTTGGTTGTAAATGGAACTGTACGTAGTACAGACGTATTTATGGTAGGCTGACTTTGCTTAATTAATTACTTGGGTCAAATTCGATCCACAGAATTGTATTGTGCCATATCACAACGTGTTGCTGTACTGTGTTGCTGTACTCATGAGCAGCATGATTTTCTGAAGTAGACCTATAGGGTTATTTGTTTGACAAGACAACTGTGCATGGCTGTATCTCACTGCAGTAGGCTGTATCTCACTGCAATAGGCTGTATCTTACTGCAGTAGGCTGGAGGCCTGTAGGCTGGAGGCACTGTAGTAGATTGTAGGCTGTATCTCCCTGCAGTAGCCTGAAGGCTGTAGGCTGTATCTCACTGCAGTAGACTTATTCCCCTGAAATAAGTTATTCTCGGGGTTATTCCAGTTATTCTATTCCCCTGAAATAACAGTTATTCTCGGGGTTATTCCAGTTCTCTTTCTGTTTGTTATTATTACTCAACCCTTCCTCTATTTCCTCTCCTCTGTCCTCTATTTTTCTGTCTTTCTCAGTTGCTCTCACTTCATCTGTCTTTCTACTTCCCCTCCTTCTGCTTTCTTTCTCAACGTCACCTTTCTCCATTACCATTCATCCTTTTTAAAATGTTGTATTCATTATTTTCTTTTTACCCCCTTTTTCTCTCCACTTTCATCATATTATGATCTTGTCTCATCGCTGCAACTACCCAACGGGCTTGGAAGAGGCAGGAGCCAGCCGCAGCAATGTGCAGTGCCTTAGACCGCTGCACCACTCTGGAGGCTCATCCCTCTTTCTTTCCCAACGCCACCTTTCTCCGTTACCACTCATCCCTCTTTCTTTCTCAACACCACCTTTCTCCGTTACCACTCATCCCTCTTTCTTTCCCAACGCCACCTTTATCCGTCACCACTCATCCCTCTTTCTTTCTCAATGCCACCTTTCTCCGTTACCACTCATCCCTCTTTCTTTCTCAATGCCACCTTTCTCCATTACCACTCATCCCTCTTTCTTTTTCAATGCCACCTTTCTCCATTACCAGTCATCCCTCTTTCTTTCTCCTCTCCTCCTCTACTGTCTCCCCTTTCTCTCTAACTGTATCTCCTTCCTCTGTCTTGCCCTTTCTTCTTTGTCCCTCCTTTTCCATCCCTCCTTCTCTCCTCTCTCTTGCTCATGCCCTCTCTCTACCTGTTTACCTGACTCTGCAGGTTAGTCCTTGTTAACAGGCTCTATGATGAGGGGAGGCAGGAGAAAACACTGCCTATACCCTAGACATTTTTCTCAAAAGTCATGTCATCTGGGACGCGCCACGGTCAGCCTTCAGATACTGCAACATCCGCTGCTTCTGTTCACTACCAAGATTATTCTACCCCTCGTGACATTTTTACAGTCAGGGTCTAAGTTTCAAGAAATCTTCAGGAAATCCCATTCTTTTTCTGTGGTACCTATTTTTCCTTTACTGATTTATTTTGAAAGAATCTAATGAAGGATTTCAACCAGTGGAGAATAACGATGTGGTGTGACAAGTACTTCAAGGCAGTGGCTTGTGTCCAATACCATACTTGTGACCTAAATAGTAGGCCATTTCAGTATGCGAAATAATATGTTTTAATAGTGTGCAACATTTGGAAAATCAAGTATACTTTAAATTCCCGGATGTCATACTCACGTCGGCTTGGACAACAGTCTTGGATTTCTGTTCTCACTGAAAAGTGTTTATTGTGCTCTTGGCCTTCGTCAGAGGGTTTAAACAAAATACTAAAGCATCTTTTGATTTCTGAATGTGTCCGAACCGAGAACTCAGGACTTGGATGTGTTATTGATGTAATGATATTCAGGCCTTTTGAGTTGAACATTTAGATTTTTTTGTTTTGTATTCTAGGCTCCCTATTAGAGGCTGTAGGCTGTATCTCACTGCAGTAGACTGTGGGCTGTAGGCCGTATCTTACTGCAGTAGACTGTATTTCTCACTGTAGTAGACTGGAGGTTATTATCTCACTGCAGTAGACTGGAGGCTTTCTCACTGTAGTAGACTGGAGGCTGTAGGCTGTATCTCACTGCAGTAGACTGGAGGCTGTAGGCTGTATCTCACTGCAGTAGACTGTGGGCTGTAGGCCGTATCTTACTGCAGTAGACTGTATCTCACTGTAGTAGACTGGAGGTTATAGGCGGTATCTCACTGCAGTAGACTGGAGGCTGTATCTCACTGTAGTAGACTGGAGGCTGTATCTCACTGTAGTAGACTGGAGGCTGTAGGCTGTATCTCACTGCAGTAGACTGGAGGCTGTAGGCTGTATCTCACTGCAGTAGACTGGAGGCTGTAGGCTGCATCTCACTGTAGTAGACTGGAGGCTGTAGGCTGCATCTCACTATAGTAGACTGTGGGCTGTAGGATGTATCTCACTATAGTAGACTGTGGGCTGTAGGCTGTATCTCACTATAGTAGACTGTGGGCTGTAGGCTGAATCTTACTGCAGTAGACTGTATCTCACTGCAGTAGACTGGAGGCTGTATCTCACTGTAGTAGACTGGATGCTGTATCTTCCTGCAGTAGGCTGAAGGCTGTATCTTCCTGTAGTAGACTGAAGGCTGTATCTTCCTGTAGTAGACTGAAGGCTGTATCTCACTGCAGTAGACTGTAGGCTGTAAGCTGTATCTCACTGCAATAGACTGTGGGTTGTAGACTGTATCTCACTGCAGAAGGCTGTATCTCACTGTAGTAGACTGTATCCACTGTAGTAGACTGTATCTCACTGTAGTAGACTGTATCTCACTGTAGTAGACTGTATCCACTGTAGTAGACTGTATCTCACTGTAGTAGACTGTATCCACTGTAGTAGACTGTATCTCACTGTAGAAGACTGTATCCACTGTAGTAGACTATATCTCACTGTAGTAGACTGTATCTCACTGTAGTAGACTGTATCCACTGTAGTAGACTGTATCTCACTGTAGTAGACTGTATCCACTGTAGTAGACTGTATCCACTGTAGTAGACTGTATCTCACTGTAGTAGACTGTATCTCACTGTAGTAGAATGGAGGTTGTAGGCTGTAATCTCACTGCAGTAGGCTGGAGGTTGTAGGCTGTATCTCACTGCACTAGGCTGTAGGCTGCATCTCACTGTAGTAGACTATCCACTGTTGTAGACTGTATCTCACTGTAGAAGACTGTATCCACTGTAGTAGACTGTATCTCACTGTAGTAGACTGTATCTCACTGTAGTAGAATGTATATCACTGTAGTAGACTGTATCCACTGTAGTAGACTGTATCCACTGTAGTAGACTGTATCTCACTGCAGTAGGCTGGAGGTTGTAGGCTGCATCTCACTGCACTAGGCTGTAGGCTGCGTCTCACTGCAGTAGGCTGCATCTCACTGCAGTAGACTGTATCTCACTGTAGTAGAATGGAGGTTGTAGGCTGTAATCTCACTGCAGTAGGCTGGAGGTTGTAGGCTGTATCTCACTGCACTAGGCTGTAGGCTGCATCTCACTGTAGTAGACTATCCACTGTTGTAGACTGTATCTCACTGTAGAAGACTGTATCCACTGTAGTAGACTGTATCTCACTGTAGTAGACTGTATCTCACTGTAGGACTGTATATCACTGTAGTAGACTGTATCCACTGTAGTAGACTGTATCCACTGTAGTAGACTGTATCTCACTGCAGTAGGCTGGAGGTTGTAGGCTGTATCTCACTGCAGTAGGCTGTAGGCTGCATCTCACTGTAGTAGACTATCCACTGTTGTAGACTGTATCTCACTGTAGTAGACTGTATATCACTGTAGTAGACTGTATCCACTGTAGTAGACTGTATCCACTGTAGTAGACTGTATCTCACTGCAGTAGGCTGGAGGTTGTACTGCATCTCACTGCACTAGGCTGTAGGCTGCATCTCACTGCAGTAGGCTGTATCTCACTGTAGTAGAATGGAGGTTGTAGGCTGTAATCTCACTGCAGTAGGCTGGAGGTTGTAGGCTGTATCTCACTGCACTAGGCTGTAGGCTGCATCTCACTGTAGTAGACTGTATATCACTGTAGTAGACTGTATCTCACTGCAGTAGGCTGGAGGTTGTAGGCTGCATCTCACTGTAGTAGGCTGCATCTCACTGCATCTCACTGCAGTAGGCTGCATCTCACTGCAGTAGGCTGCATCTCACTGCAGTAGGCTGCATCTCACTGCAGTAGGCTGCATCTCACTGCAGTAGGCTGCATCTCACTGCAGTAGGCTGCATCTCACTGCAGTAGGCTGCATCTCACTGCAGTAGGCTGCATCTCACTGCAGTAGGCTGCATCTCACTGCAGTAGGCTATGTTTTGGATCTCCATTAGGCTTTTGTTTCCTGCATTCACATAGGGTAATTTAACTATTACAAACAGCCCATCTATCTTGTACCCTATATTCATTACCATATTGGCCTTGCTTTAGTTTGTAGAGCGCAGTCCATTGTGCTGATACAGTATAGCGGAGATGGGCTACAGATTTCACGCCAACTTGTCACTTCAAATGAACTCCATGGTCTCAGAATCTCTACATTTGAACTTTGAGATGTGAACCTAACCCAGGACACACACTACTAGAGTAGATTGAAGTTGTCCCTAGAGACTGACCTAGGGTCAGTTTTGCTTTTCCCCCACTAATGGCTGCCATGACTCTCCTGTGAGGATCCTAAGATCCGGTTACAGTGGATCAGCTTTACAGAACTCTCTCCCGCAGAGGGGGGGATTGATGTGGGGATTGTATGACACCTCACGTCGATCGTAAATTGTAATGCAGCAGACCGACTCCTTTTGGTTTATAGGTTGGGTGATTGGAATGCCCAAAACTACATCGTCAAACAATGGACACTATTTCAACATCTGAATGTTGTGAATGATGAGAGATGGAATGTTGAAAATGTATGTCTATTTTGTGATGTCATTAAAATTGTTATAAAGATGTTGTAATGGAAATGATGTAACTTGAATGTAACTTGAGATTTTAATATCCAGGATAAAATGAATGTTTTTGTGACGATAAGATTGTGATTTTAGTTCTCTAATGAGATCATTGTAAATGGTGATACCTTGCCTCGTAACCAGCCATGCCCCAGGGAGCGTGTCAGCATGACGTAAACACCCCCTTTTTACCCGAGGGTATAAAGCATTTGAGTTAAGAATGAACATATCAGACTAAAACGGACCACAGCTGCAGCGAGGTCCGTGACCCCCGGAACGCAACACGAGGTTGAAGAAGACAAAATAACATCTTAACAATCAACGCTACGGTTGAGTAGCTATACTGTATCTAAGAAGGTGAATTTAAGTAGGACCATCTGGTTATTCTCTTCAAATCATTGTGTGCTTTCATCACCAATCTGGGATCATCGACAAGGCTGATTAGCCATCCTCGGGAGACAAGAAGGACATTGTGACCTCTTGTGGACAATCAGAGACTTACACCAGAGAATGAAGGAGAAGGCCATCCGAAATAAGAAGGTCCAATCGACCCCTCCTCAGCAAGCGGAACCCTGTCCACAAAGGCCTGGGCCCAACAGAGATACCAGACGAAGACCCACAACACGTAAATACATGCATTACTTCTTACCCATAAGAGCGACAGTTTGGGGCAGGCTATTAGGGTTATTGCGAGTGTAGTTCCCAAATGTATCCAAGTGTTGCATCGCTTTCTTTCTCTCTCGCTCTCTTTCAATCTCCATCTTGCGTAACAAGTGTCATTTTGTGTTAGTCCGCTAGGGACTTGTTGTTGTCGTATCAAGTTTACAATAAATAACCTATACCGTGTGTGTGTATCCTGTTATCATTTAGTGTTAGTAAATTAATAATCACATCCATTTGTGTGGTACGGAATGATCAGTGAGACCCGGGTTTGTGCAGATTTACGAAGTCTCCGACGTTCAGAATGAGACTGATATGAGGAAATAATGAATTAGTGACTGTTATGATATCTATAAATTCTTGAATTATTTCGGTAGACAGTAACTCATTAAACAACTTTCCACGTGGTGCCCCAAATTCCTGATGATTTAATTGTTACATGATTAAATAAATTGAGTATCAATTAAACATAAAATAAATAACAGTCAGATTAATGATAGTTAGTTACATCACAACATGGTTAAGGTTACAATTCTGGAAGGGGAAGCTGATCCTAGATCTGTACCTAGGAGAAACTTCACCCCGTAGCCCCACCACTATGACGGGTCAGCCAGTCAGTCAGCCAGCCAGCTAGCCGGCCTGTTGACTTCCACCAGTGTTACCAGTGAGGACTGTGAGAACAGTGAGGATAGTGAAGACAGTGAGGACTGTGACGAATGTGAGTGAAGGTGCACTACAGTAGTGCTTAGAAAGCAGGCCCCTTGTCTCCTCTCCAGCGGTGTAAAGAACGCTAGGACGGTAAAAATAAACCCATAGCTTTACATTGCCATTACCTTTAAAATGTGTGTTTCTAATGGTGGCCTTGGCAACATGTCAGCCATGATCAATGGCAGATATACAGAACCTATACAACCTAGTAGGAAAGCAATATACAGTGGGGCAAAACAGTATTTAGTCAGCCACCAATTGTGCAAATTCTCCCACTTAAAAAGATGAGAGAGGCCTGTAATTTTCATCACAGGTACACTTCAACTATGACAGACAAAATGAGAAAAAAAATCCAGAAAATCACATTGTAGGATTTTTAATGAATTTATTTGCAAATTATGGTGGAAAATAAGTATTTGGTCACCTACAAACAAGCAAGATTTCTGGCTCTTACAGACCTGTAACTTCTTCATTAAGAGGCTCCTCTGTCCTCCACTCGTTACCTGTATTAATGGCACCTGTTTGAACTTATCAGTATAAAAGACACCTGTCCACAACCTCAAACAGTCACACTCCAAACTCCACCATGGTCAAGACCAAAGAGCTGTCAAAGGACACCAGAAACAAAATTGTAGACCTGCACCAGGCTGGGAAGACTGAATCTGCAATAGGTAAGCAGCTTGGTTTGAAGAAATCAACTGTGGGAGCAATTATTAGGAAATGGAAGACAAACAAAACCACTGATAATCTCCCTCGATCTGGGGCTCCACGCAAGATCTCACCCCGTGGGGTCAAAATGATCACAAGAACAGTGAGCAAAAATCCCAGAACCACACGGGGGGACCTAGTGAATGACCTGCTAAGAGCTGGGACCAAAGTAACAAAGCCTACCATCAGTAACACACTACGCCGCCAGGGACTCAAATCCTGCAGTGCCAGACGTGTCCCCCTGCTTAAGCCAGGACATGTCCAGGCCCATCTGAAGTTTGCTAGAGAGCATTTCGATGATCCAGATGAAGATTGGGAGAATGTCATATGGTCAGATGAAACCAAAATAGAACTTTTTGGTAAAAACTCAACTCGTCGTGTTTGGAGGACAAAGAATGCTGAGTTGCATCCAAAGAACACCATACCTACTGTGAAGCATGGGGGTGGAAACATCATTTTTTTCTGCAAAGGGACCAGGACGACTGATCCGTGTAAAGGAAAGAATGAATGGGGCCATGTATCGTGAGATTTTGAGTGAAAACCTCCTTCCATCAGCAAGGGCATTGAAGATGAAACATGGCTGGGTCTTTCAGCATGACAATGATCCCAAACACACCGCTCGGGCAACGAAGGAGTGGCTTCATAAGAAGCATTTCAAGGTCCTGAAGTGGCCCAGCCAGTCTCCAGATCTTAACCCCATAGAAAATCTTTGGAGAGAGTTGCCCAGCAACAGCCCCAAAACATCACTGCTCTAGAGGAGATCTGCATGGAGGAATGGGCCAAAATACCAGCAACAGTGTGTGAAAAACTTGTGAAGACTTACAGAAAACGTTTGTCATTGCCAACAAAGGGTATATAACAAAGTATTGAGATAAACTTTTGTTATTGACCAAATACTTATTTTCCACCATCATTTGCAAATAAATTCATAAAAAATCCTACAATGTGATTTTCTGGATTTTCTTTTCTAATTTTGTCTGTCAGAGTTGAAGTGTACCTATGATAAAAATTACAGGCCTCTCTCATCTTTTTAAGTGGGAGAACTTGCACAATTGGTGGCTGACTAAATACTTTTTTGCACCACTGTAACTCAACATTAACCATTCACTCTAGTCTAAATGGTGAGTAAATGTAAGTTCTAGATGGTAAACTGTGTTCTAGTCCTGACAGTGACAGGACAGTGACACTGTACCTACAGAGCATTTGGAAAGTATTCAGACCCCCTTCACTTTTTCCATATTTTGTATGTTACAGCCTTATTCCAAAATTGATTACATTGTTTTCCCCCCCTCATCAATCTACACACAATACCCCATAACGACAAAGCAAAAACAGGTTTTAAGAAACATTAGCAAATTTATAAAAACTGAAATATGAAATTTACATAAGTATTCAGACCCTTTACTCAGTGCTTTGTTGAAGCACCTTTGGCAGTGATTACAGTCTTACAGTCAATCTTGTTTGTCATGGTCTGAGTCCTTTAGGTGCCTTTTGGCAAACTCCAAGTGGGATGTTGTGCCTTTTACTGAGGAGTGGCTTCCATCTGGCCACTCTACCATAAAGGCCTGATTGGTGGAGTGCTGCAGAGATGGTTGTTCTTCTGGAAGGTTCTCCCATCTCCACAGAGGAACTCTGGAGCTCTGTCAGAGTGACCATTGGGTACTTGTTCACTTCCCTGACCAAGGCCCTTCTCCCCCGATTGCTCAGTTTGGCCGGACGGCCATCTCAAGGAAGTTTTTGGTGGTACCAAACGTCTTCCATTTAAGAATGATGGAGGCCACTGTGTTCATGGGGACCTTCAATGCTGCAGAGATGTTTTGGTTCTCTTCCCAAGATCTGTGCCTCGACACAATCCTGTCTCGAAGCTCTACGGACAATTCATTTGGTTTTTGCTCTGACATGCACTGTCAACTGTGGAATCTTATATAGACAAGTGTGGGCCTTTCCAAAACATGTCCAATCAATTGAATTTACCACAGGTGGACTCCAACCAAGTTGTAGAAACATCTCAAGGAGGATCAATGGAAACAGGATGCACCTGAGCACAATTTCGAGTCTCATAGCAAATGTAAATAAGATATTTTTGTTTTTTATTAGTAATACATTTGCAAAACTTTCTAAAAACCTGTTTTCGCTTTCTCATTAAGGGGTGTAGATTGATGAGGAAAAACGTTATGTTAATACATTTTAGAATAAGGCTGTAACGTAACACATTATTTAAAAAGGGAAGGTACCTAGGGTCATCTGTCAGTTTCATTGATTGCTGCTAAATCCCTGTCACCATGGTTTGATGTCTGCCCTTGACGTGACCTGCTGTGGATATTTCAGGGTGCTCCAAGTAATAGATTATGTTCTGCGCGTTACATGGTTGAATTCCTATGCCCCAGGTGTGTGTGTTTTCAAGGATGCAGGCACGGTGGTGTGTGTCATCATAAGACACGTGCAAAAGAATAAGTGAAAAGGCACACCACACACACACACACACTCTGCACAGGTGTTTCCTCTCCCACTCGACATGCTCGTCTCCCTGTTGTCATCACCTCAACCACCACTGCACTTGTTGACATAGTGCCAGACTAACCTAACGTAATATAGTGACACAGTGCCTCTACGGACCCAGGGAACCCCATGTTCTCGTTCCTGGGAAGACCCAGGTCCAAGGACCCTCTCTCCATCTCTTACATTGTCCCTCTCCCTCTCTCTGGTTACCCGTCAGCAGCATGGTGGAAGGCCCGGCTGCTTAAATATTGTTGAGACCATTTTCATTTATAACAGCAGCTTCTATAAACATGTGGGGAAACCTCACCATGGAGACGGGACTAAAACAAATTCATAATAAGGGCCAGTATTTATAAGGCCTGCCTGCACTAAGCGGGAGCTTTTTCTCTCCCTGTGTGTGTGTGTGTGCGCGCGCGCGCGTGTGTGTGTACACATTTTACTATACTTGTGAGTACCAGAAGTCCTCACAAGTGAAAACATTTTGCCGGTCCTCACTTGTAAAATGGCTTAGGTTCAAGGTTAGGGGTTATTGGGGTTATTGGTTAGGTTTAGGGTAAGGTTTACAAGTTGGGATTGGGTTTAGGGTAGGGGTTTTGGTTAAGGTTAGGTTTAGGGTTAAGGAAAATAGGATTTTGAATGGGAATCAATTGAGTTGCTATATCAAGCAGGCAGAATGGCATCCAGGCATTCAGTTACTGTTCGATTGAACGTTAGAATTGGCAAAACGGGTGGCCTAAGTAACTTTGAGTGTAGTATGATCGTCGGTGCCAGGCGCACCAATTCCAGTACCTCAGACAGGGCTGGCCTCCTGGGCTTTTCACGCACGACAGTGTCTAGGGTTTACTGAGGATGGTGCAACAAACACAAAACATCCAGTCAGCAACAGTCCTGTGGGTGAAAACAGCTTGTTGATGACAAGTCGAAGGAGAATAGCAAGAATCGTGCAAGTTAACAGGTGGGCCACAAAGAGGCAAAAAACAGCGCCGTACAGAACGACATCTCGGTAGGCACAGCTCGTCAGTCCTTGTCACGGATGGGCTGTTGCCGTAGACGACCACACCGGGTTCCACTCCTCTCAGCTAAATCCAAGGAGAAGCGGCTCCAGTGGGAGTGGAAAAATGTTGCCTGTTCAGACGAATCCACGTTCCTGTTGCGTCATGCTGATGACAAAGTCAGGGGTTCGTGTAAGCAGCATGAGTTCATGGCCCCATCCTAGTACGGACGGGTGGCGATGGTGTAATGGTGTGGGGAATGTTTTCCTGGCATACATTAGGTTAAAATGATCAACTTGGATTAGCTAACACAACGTGCCATTGGAACACAGGAGTGATGGTTGCTGATAATGGCCCTATGTAGATATTCCATAAAAATCTGCCGTTTCCAGCTACAATAGTCATTTACAACATTAACAATGTCTAAACTGTATTTCTGCTCAATTTGATGTTATTTTAATGGACAAAAAACGTGCTTTTCTTTCAAAACCAAGGACATTTCTAATTGACCCCAAACTTTTGAACGGTAGTGTTTCTGGTCCTCTCCAAACTCATGGGGACAGTAGTGGGGCTTTTCCTTTCTCTATCCCAGACCACTCTGTCATTGGCCTATTCTGTCCTGTCCTGGCTTTTCCTTTCTCTATCCCAGACCCCTCTGTCATTGGCCTATCCAATCCTGTCCTGGCTTTTCCTTTCTCTATCCGAGGCCCCTCTGTCATTGGCCTATCCAATCCTGTCCTGGCTTTTCCTTTCTCTATCCGAGGCCCCTCTGTCATTGGCCTATCCAATCCTGTCCTGGCTTTTCCTTTCTCTATCCCAGACCCCTCTGTCATTGGCCTATCCAATCCTGTCCTGGCTTTTCCTTTCTCTATCCGAGGCCCCTCTGTCATTGGCCTATTCTGTCCTGTCCTGGCTTTTCCTTTCTCTATCCGAGGCCCCTCTGTCATTGGCCTATCCAATCCTGTCCTGGCTTTTCCTTTCTCTATCCCAGACCACTCTGTCATTGGCCTGTCCGGTCCTGTCCTGGCTTTTCCTTTCTCTATCCCAGACCCCTCTGTCATTGGCCTGTCCGGTCCTGTCCTGGCTTTTCCTTTCTCTATCCCAGACCCCTCTGTCATTGGCCTGTCTTGTCCTGTCCTGGCTTTTCCTTTCTCTATCCCAGGCCCCTCTGTCATTGGCCTGTCCGGTCCTGTCCTGGCTTTTCCTTTCTCTATCCCAGACCCCTCTGTCATTGGCCTGTCCGGTCCTGTCCTGGCTTTTCCTTTCTCTATCCGAGGCCCCTCTGTCATTGGCCATTGGCCTTGTCCTGTCCTGGCTTTTCCTTTCTCTATCCCAGGCCCTCTGTCATTGGCCTGTCTTGTCCTGTCCTGGCTTTTCCTTTCTCTATCCGAGGCCCCTCTGTCATTGGCCTGTCTTGTCCTGTCCTGGCTTTTCCTTTCTCTATCCAAGGCCCCTCTGTCATTGGCCTGTCTTGTCCTGTCCTGGCTTTTCCTTTTTCTCTATCCGAGGCCCCTCTGTCATTGGCCTGTCCGGTCCTGTCCTGGCTTTTCCTTTCTCTATCCGAGGCCCCTCTGTCATTGGCCGGTCTTGTCCTGTCCTGGCTTTTCCTTGCTGTATCCCAGACCCCTCTGTCATTGGCCTGGCCTTTCCTTACTGTGAAAGCAGCTCCAGCTCGTGTGATTGAAAGGCTTAATACACCCAAAATAAACCTCTGGCTCTGGCAAGACCTTCACACCCAAACCCTGCAGTATTCCTGGCCTGGCTGGCTAGAATAACATTACATACACACAGATTACAAGCGATTATGGGGTGTCAACATCCAGACCGATCACGTTACACTGCAGGACCACAATGTAATGAGGCCCGGGATGTTGATTCTCTGGTTTCTGGTCTAACCCAGGGTTAGGGCTCTAATGTGATAGTCAAATGTGATATGCATGTATTATGTTTTATATGTTACTGTTTTCACAGCTAAAAGATTTTCCCAGACAAGTATTCAGAGAGGAAGTTAACATTGAGATGGTGAGATTGAGGGGCTGATAGTGATACTGATATTGCTGCTTTATTCATTTGAATGATAAAGAACAACAACAACATGATTGTCAAGCTGCAGCCTTGACCCATGACCAGACGAGGTGAGGTAAACAACAAGCCTCTCTCCACCACATACACACACCACTGGCCCCCTAGGCCTGGTCTGGTTTAGCCTGGTGTATTTGTATTTCTACTTGTTGAGGATCCCCATTCGTTCCTGCCAAGGCCACAGCTTCTCTTCCTGGGGTCCAGCAACATTAAGGCAGTTACACCAATTGAGCAGCGTTTCCAATGTTTCCCTTGACCTTAATGACAGCTTTACACACTCTTGGCATTCTCTCAACCAGCTTCACCTGGAATGCTTTTCCAACAGTCTTGAAGGAGTTCCCACATATGCTGAGCACTTGTTGGCTGTTTTTCCTTCCCTCTGCGTTCCAACTCATCCCAAACCATCTCAACTGGGTTGAGGTCGGGTGATTGTGGAGGTCATGTGATGCAGCACTCCAGCGCTCCTTGTCATGTAATATTCAAAATATTCCATGACATTACATTTCATAACACTTTTTACCACACATTGTGTTCCCTCAGGCCACTACTCTACTACCACATATCTACTATACAAAATCCATGTGAATGTGTGTGTAGAGTGCATATCTTATCATGCGTATGAACGTGAGCCCTGAGTTCTGAAGGTGTAGATGAATCTGTTATTACTGGGGGAGACCCAACCCCTACAGGACCGGCCTGGGACAGACATCTTGTTCCCATGGGGATCAATTCTGCCCTGAAAGTGGAAATGAATCCAGCATCTTCCCCTCATCTCCCCACTTCACCTCACCACATCCCCCTCAGAATCCTGCTACTATCTCCCTCTCCGTCTCACACCCCCCTCAGAATCCTGCTGCTATCTCCCTCTCTGTCTCACCACACACCCCTCAGAATCCTGTTGCTATCTCCCTCTCCGTTTCACCACACCCCCTCAGAATCCTGCTACTATCTCCCTCTCCGTCTCACACCCCCCTCAGAATCCTGTTGCTATCTCCCTCTCTGTCTCACCACACCCCCTCATAATCTTGCTGCTATCTCCCTCTCCGTCTCACCACACCCCCCTCAGAATCCTGCTGCTATCTCCCTCTCCGTCTCACCACACACCCCTCAGAATCCTGCTGCTATCTCCCTCTCTCGCTATACGTGTCGCACTTTTCTCTTTCTGCAATTATTTCTGTTTATCGAGCTTTATCTTTTTCTCTCCCTCTCCGTCTCTCCGTCTCACATTCCCTCTGCCTCACATTCTCTCCCTCTCACATCATCTCCCTCTTCATCTCCACCTTTAGTCTTACATCATCTCCCTCTCTGTCTCACATCATCTCCCTCTCTGTCTCACATCATCTCCCTCTCCGTCCCACATCATCTCCCTCTCCGTCTCACATCATCTCCCTCTCCGTCTCACATCATCTCCCTCTCTGTTGCTCCTTCTTCGTCTCACATCATCTCCTTCTCTGTCCCTCCCTCTTCATCTCACATCATCTCCCTCTCTGTTGCTCCTTCTTCGTCTCACATCATCTCCTTCTCTGTCCCTCCCTCTTCATCTCACATCATCTCCCTCTCTATTGCTCCTTCTTCATCTCACATCATCTCCTTCTCCGTCCCTCCCTCTTCATCTCACATCATCTCCCTCTCTGTTGCTCCTTCTTCGTCTCACATCATCTCCTTCTCCGTCCCTCCCTCTTCATCTCACATCATCTCCCTCTCTATTGCTCCTTCTTCGTCTCACATCATCTCCTTCTCCGTCCCTCCCTCTTCATCTCACGTCATCTCCCTCTTTGTCTCCACCTTTAGTCTCACATTCTCTCCCTACAATTTTTTCGAACTCTTCTTCTATCTCCCGTTATCTCACATTCTTACAAATATTACTCAACTTTCCTTCACCCTCTATTTTCACTAAAGCTTGTACACGTGACATTAAAACTTGAAATGATGTCAACCAGTCTCTCTCTACCTCCTCCCTGTCTCTACCTCCTCCCTGTCTCTACCTCCTCCCTGTCTCTGTCCTCCCCCTCTCTACCTCCTCCCTGTCTCTACCTCCTCCCTGTCTCTACCTCCCCCTCTCTCTACCTCCTCCCTGTCTCTACCTCCTCCCCTCTCTACCTCCCTCTCCTCTCTCCTCCCTGTCTCTGTCCTCCCTCTCTCTACCTCCTCCCTCTCTCTACCTCCTCCCTCTCTCTACCTCCTCCCTGTCTCCACCTCCTCCCTGTCTCCACCTCCTCCCTGTCTCCACCTCCTCCCTGTCTCCACCTCCTCCCTGTCTCCACCTCCTCCCTGTCTCCACCTCCTCCCTGTCTCTACCTCCTCCCTGTCTCTGTCCTCCCTGTCTCTACCTCCTCCCTGTCTCTGTCCTCCCTGTCTCTGTCCTCCCCCTCTCTCTACCTCCTCCCTGTCTCTGTCCTCCCTCTCTCTACCTCCTCCCCGTCTCTCTCCTCCTCCCTCTCTCTGTCCTCCCTCTCTCTACCTCCTCCCTCTCTCTGTCCTCCCTCTCTCTACCTCCTCCCTCTCTCTACCTCCTCCCTCTCTCTACCTCCTCCCTCTCTCTACCTCCTCCCTCTCTCTGTCCTCCCCCTCTCTACCTCCTCCCTGTCTCTACCTCCTCCCTGTCTCTGTCCTCCCTCTCTCTACCTCCTCCCTGTCTCTACCTCCTCCCTGTCTCTGTCCTCCTCCCTCTCTCTACCTCCTCCCTGTCTCTGTCCTCCCTCTCTCTACCTCCTCCCTGTCTCTGTCCTCCCTCTCTCTACCTCCTCCCTCTCTCTACCTCCTCCCTGTCTCTACCTCCTCCCTGTCTCCACCTCCTCCCTGTCTCCACCTCCTCCCTGTCTCCACCTCCTCCCTGTCTCTACCTCCTCCCTGTCTCTACCTCCTCCCTGTCTCTGTCCTCCCCCTCTGTACCTGCTCCCTGTCTCTGTCCTCCCTCTCTCTACCTCCTCCCTCTCTCTACCTCCTCCCTGTCTCTGTCCTCCCTCTCTCTACCTCCTCCCTGTCTCTACCTCCTCCCTGTCTCTGTCCTCCCTCTCTCTACCTCCTCCTCCCTGTCTCTCCTCCTCCCTGTCTCTGTCCTCCCCCTCTCTACCTCCTCCCTGTCTCTGTCCTCCCTCTCTCTACCTCCTCCCTCTCTCTACCTACTCCCTGTCTCTGTCCTCCCTGTCTCTACCTCCTCCCTCTCTCTACCTCCTCCTCTCTCTCCTTCCTCTCTCCCCTCCTCTCTCCTCCTCCCTCTCTCTACCTCCTCCCTCTCTCTACCTCCTCCCTCTCTCTACCTCCTCCCTCTCTCTACCTCCTCCCTCTCTACCTCCTCCCTCTCTCTACCTCCTCCCTCTCCGACAAGGGGCTTTGACAGTTGCTGCACCTTGAAAGAGGTGTCAAGCACCTGACAGAAACCCATGGCTGGACAAACATGGGCCAGATGCAGGCAGGGAGAGGGGGACAAATGGGAAGAGGGGGTAGAGGGTAGAGTAGAGAGGCAGAGAGAGGGCAACAACAAAAAAGCAAAAAGTGATACACTTCGGGAGAGAGAGCAAGAGAGAAACCAGAAGCCCAGAAGTCAAGCCCACAGAACCCCCCCTGACAAACCAGACCTAATCCCAAAGAATCACATCACCTGCGACCAGTTCGGATTCAATCCAGTTACACTCACCCTAATCTCGTTAGCCACTCAATTACATAGTTAGTGTTTCCTTCACATGAGTGGTGCGTAAAAATAACAAGATGTAATCCTTTATCAAAGGAGTAGTGTGCAGAGCTGCTGGAACTGCTGCCGTCTCCCAGACTTCGTCCCAAATGGCACCCTATTCCCTATGTAGTAGTGCACTACATAAAGAAAATGGTGCCATTTGGGACACACCCCCTGTCCCAGTCTGCACAGCAGGGCCTAATGAAGACACCCAGGGGTTGAGAGAGAGAGAGAGAGAGAGAGAGAGAGAGAGAGAGAGAGAGAGAGAGAGAGAGAGAGAGAGAGAGAGAGACAGAGAGAGAGAGAGAGAGAGAGAGACAGAGAGAGAGAGACAGAGAGAGAGAGGGAGAGAGAAAATAAGGGAGACTTGGCTGTGTTGTCCTCACACCTCATTTACCGTTTAAGATAGCTGCCAGTTTCAGGTACTTCAACCCTTCAACCTAGCCTGCCTTAAAAACCTCTACCATCCAAACCAGACTAAACTTTCTGGCCTCTCTCTCTCCGTTTTAGGTCTGAAAGTTCAAGCTCTGCTGAGAATTACAGAAGAACTGTAACAACACAGAAGTAACTAGGACTTTGGTTTGTTCCTCTCAGAGGGAGAGGTTTAAAAATACAAGATGAGTCTTTATCTGAGGTACTGTGACCTTGGATCAGTGTGTCTCTTTTGGGGGTTGTGTGTGTGTGTGTGTGATGGTTCATTGCTACTGTACGTCCTGTAGTAATTCTCCCTTTAGGGTCAAAACATCCTTTCATTGTTAATGCCTCCTTTCCTCAATTCACCTCTCTGACAGAGACACACAGTGGGTAAAGGGAGAAGAAATAACAAGCAAATCAAGACATGGTGGAGAGGGAGAGAGAGAGATGAGAGAGAAGAGAGAGAGATAGAGAAAGAGAGAGGGGGGGAGTCAATTAAACAAGGTGATTGAGTTAATGAGAGATGATGTTCCCATATAGCAGGGACAGGGGGTAGGTTGGACCGAGGGTGGGAGAAAGAGAGGGAGGGTGGCAGAGGAAGAGAAAAAAAACACATCCATAGAGGATCCTTAATGGAGCAGAATTTACACCGCCGACTGAGGTGAACTGATAAAAGCCGAGTAATGAACAACAAGCAGCTAATCTGCAGTCAGGAGCAGTCAGGAGCAGGTTAAAATCCTCAAAGTGCTGTGTGGCGTTTCTCCCTTCTCCTTCAGCCGCTTTATGGGTAACCTCCCAAATGGAACCCTATTCCCTATATAGTGCAATACTTTTGACCAGGGTCCATTCAGCTACCATGTGGCTCTGGTCAAAAGTAGTGCACTCTGTAGGGAATAGGGTGCCATTTGGTACGCCTCCTCCTTAGTCATCAATAAACACATTCATATGCTGACGGGGGCGGCAAGCAAACATGGAAACATAAAAAGCTCCTTGCTGACATAAGTTAGTCGCCTTAATAATTAAAACACAGCCACAAACGTCACACTGTGATTTTTCGAAGGGGAGTTTAAGTGGGTTTTCTGACATGTGGTTAAAAAACGGGCAGCGTGTCACGTCTACTCCTGCTCCACCTCTCTGGCGCTCGTTGGGGCCAGTTTACTTATTATTACACACACCTGGCACTATCATTACGCACACCTGGCACTATCATTACGCACACCTGGCACTATCATTACACACACGGCACTATCATTACACACACGGCACTATCATTACACACACGGCACTATCATTTCGCACACCTGGCACTATCATTACACACACCTGGCACTATCATTACACACACATGGCACTATCATTACACACACATGGCACTATCATTACACACACATGGCACTATCGTTACACACGCCTATCACTTCTATGATCACCTCTCCTATATATGTCACTCCCTTTGGTTCTTCCCCAGACAGTGTTAGTTATGTTTCTCATGTCCAGATGTTACTCTTGTTTTGTATTGGTCCATGGTTTTTGTATTATTAAATTCACCCCCTGTACTTGCTTCCTGACTCCCAGCGTCTGCATTACACAGCGTTAATTTTTGTTAACAAAGTACTGCTGACGCACTTAATGGACAGGTTAGGTGGCCAGTGAGTTAGACACTCAGACCGTCCAACCTAACCGAGCCCAGACAGGTGGGGAGACAGAGAGGGAGAAAGCCCCAAGATCAGCATGCTTGTGTGGGTTAAGAGCACTTGGCTTATTTACAATGCTTAAAGTGGACTGAAATATGTGCCACGATTTATTTTGAGTGCCAGTACTGGTGTGTTCAGGCCCAAATTAAGGGCCTGAACACATACAAATAAGCATTACTTATTTATAAATGAGCTGGTCACCTTAATTCACAACTGTAGTTCAGACACTATGTTGACTTTCACATATATCAGAACCTGCGAGCAGATATGTTATCTAATATTTTATTTGAACGTTTTGGTAAAATACTTGTTCTAGTAGCAGTCATGATTGGCTATTGAGAAGTGACAGAGGCCCTGTGCTCATCCTCAGCTCCAGTTCAGAGTCAAGAGCTAATGGACGGAGCAGTCCCATCATGGAGAGATCGAAGACACAGAGCGGGACAGAGAGAGAGAGATACAGACAGAAACGGAGACTGGGAAAGAGAAAAGTATATTCCCATTGGACTCATGATCGCTGTGTAATTTCTTTAAAAGCACAAACAATGCATTATTAAAAGGCAGCAACAGCACAGCAAGCACTAAAGTATTCTCTTATACACGCAAATCCTGTGTGTACGTGTGTATCCCTGGCAATTCACAAAACTCAATGACTAGATGTGTCTGACTATGGTTGTTTTCTGTATGGTTAATTTGAGAGAACATTTGTACAAATCAACAGAAGTGAAGCTACTCCGAGGGAGAGACAACGAACACACAACCAGGACGGAAGAACCATGACGGTAAGCCCTCAGTTTGCCTTGACCTCAGCTGGCTCATGTCATTGGTTACCTCATAAAACCTGTTGTCTGTCTCTCTGACCGCAGTATCTCAATTAGGCTTCCACTCACCATCTCTATGCCTGTATTTGTAAAGCGTCTTAGAGGATGGCTGATCTAGAATCAGTTTTGCATTTATCCTATGGGTACAGCCGAGGAACCCTTTTGGAACCCTTTTTTTCTAAGAGTGTAGATCAACCATCCTACTTTGAGAAGCTTTGTGAATATGGGCCCAGGATTCTCAACCGTTTAACTAAGACCGATACACACAACATCATCAACCCCTTTGACTGCTCCTGGTCCATCTCTACTCTCCCTTCTGTTCTGATGCTCCTGGTCCATCTCTACTCTCCCTTCTGTTCTGATGCTCCTGGTCCATCTCTACTCTCCCTTCTGTTATGATGCTCCTGGTCCATCTCTACTCTCCCTTCTGTTCTGTTGCTCCTGGTCCATCTCTACTCTCCCTTCTGTTCTGATGCTCCTGGTCCATCTCTACTCTCCCTTCTGTTCTGTTGCTCCTGGTCCATCTCTACTCTCCCTTCTGTTCTGATGCTCCTGGTCCATCTCTACTCTCCCTTCTGTTCTGATGCTCCTGGTCCATCTCTACTCTCCCTTCTGTTCTGATGCTCCTGGTCCATCTCTACTCTCCCTTCTGTTCTGATGCTCCTGGTCCATCTCTACTCTCCCTTCTGTTCTGATGCTCCTGGTCCATCTCTACTCTCCCTTCTGTTCTGATGCTCCTGGTCCATCTCTACTCTCCCTTCTGTTCTGATGCTCCTGGTCCATCTCTACTCTCCCTTCTGTTCTGATGATCCAGGCCCATATCTACTCTCCCTTCTGTTCTGATGCTCCTGGTCCAGCTCTACACTCCCTTATGTTCTGATGCTCCAGGCCCATCTCTACTCTCCCTTCTGTTCTGATGCTCCTGGTCCATCTCCACTCTCCCTTCTGTTCTGATGCTCCTGGTCCATCTCTACACTCCCTTCTGTTCTGTTGCTCCTGGTCCATCTCTACTCTCCCTTATGTTCTGATGCTCCTGGTCCATCTCTACTCTCCCTTCTGTTCTGATGCTCCTGGTCCATCTCTACTCTCCCTTCTGTTCTGATGATCCAGGCCCATATCTACTCTCCCTTCTGTTCTGATGCTCCTGGTCCATCTCTACACTCCCTTATGTTCTGATGCTCCAGGCCCATCTCTACTCTCCCTTCTGTTCTGATGCTCTGGTCCATCTCCACTCTCCCTTCTGTTATGATGCTCCTGGTCCATCTCTACTCTCCCTTATGTTCTGATGCTCCTGGTCCATCTCTACTCTCCCTTATGTTCTGATGCTCCTGGTCCATCTCTACTCTCCCTTCTGTTCTGATGCTCCTGGTCCATCTCTACTCTCCCTTCTGTTCTGATGCTCCAGGTCCATCTCTACTCTCCCTTCTGTTCTGATGCTCCTGGTCCATCTCTACACTCCCTTCTGTTCTGATGCTCCTGGTCCATCTCTACTCTCCCTTCTGTTATGATGCTCCTGGTCCATCTCTACTCTCCCTTCTGTTCTGATGATCCAGGCCCATCTCTACTCTCCCTTCTGTTCTGATGCTCCTGGTCCATCTCTACACTCCCTTCTGTTCTGATGCTCCTGGTCCATCTCTACTCTCCCTTCTGTTATGATGCTCCTGGTCCATCTCTACTCTCCCTTCTGTTCTGATGCTCCTGGTCCATCTCTACTCTCCCTTCTGTTATGATGCTCCTGGTCCATCTCTACTCTCCCTTCTGTTCTGATGATCCTGGCCCATCTCTACTCTCCCTTCTGTTCTGTTGCTCCTGGTCCATCTCTACACTCCCTTCTGTTCTGATGCTCCTGGTCCATCTCTACTCTCCCTTCTGTTCTGATGCTCCTGGTCCATCTCTACTCTCCCTTCTGTTCTGATGCTCCTGGGCCATCTCTACTCTCCCTTCTGTTCTGATGCTCCTGGTCCATCTCTACTCTCCCTTCTGTTCCTTTAGCACAAAGACATCAATAATAGATGACTGGTGTATTTTCACCCTCCACCCTCCATGGAGTTAATCAATCACTCCCTCTGGTCAGTCCTGTCTCTGGCTCGCCTGCTTTTCCCGTCCCACACCGGACGGGAACATTGTGCTCATTGGTCTATGAGTGACCACCCCCCACCCGCCTCTCTGAGCCCCTAGCTAAAAAGATCAAGATATTGTTGCCTAACAGCTCCGGTCTGGGCCGTGGACTGGCATTCGCTTGGCACCGACTGGTACATACAGTCCAGTCCGACCGCCAACAATAGAGCCACCCGCTTTTAGACTGTGGTCTGCGTCCCAAACGCCACCTTCATCCCTATTTAGGGCACTTATTTTAGGGTTCTCGTCAAAAGTGCCCTCTACAGGGAATAGGGTTCCTTTTGGGACACGAACAGAGTCCCCTGACCCTGCTGGTCCCCCTGTAGGAGGGCTGAGCTACAGGGACGAGACCATGTGAAACAACTATATGTGGCATGGGTGGCGGGTGGGAATGGGTGAGGGGTCAAAGGTCAGGTGGAACGTAGCTGCGTGAACCTGATCCAGCTGAATGCCAGGCATCTGACAGATTGACACCACGCACACACTGTTTACCAAGGTCCCTGTGCTCCTAAGTAGCATCACATGCACACACACTCTCTTCTTACAACCCCCCGAATGGCAACAAAGAGGTTTCAGGATTTTAAGTAAGTGGAGCTCCTGTTTTAAAATGTGGTACTTAACACTAACTTTCTCCGCGACATTTAAACGAAAAGCTCGTCGGACGTAAGGCCTTGTGTCTTAGCAACGGTTCAGGTTGGTGAGCACAGGAATTTGTTAGGACAACGTTGTCAGGAAGAGCAGCAGCACTTCCCGGACTCAGCCTGCATCCCAAATGGCACGCTATCTATTCCCTATGTAGAGCACTACTTTGACCAGGGCCCGTAGGGACGCAGGCTGAGGCTATGTTTCAATGACTCTCCTTATTCTCCCAGGTTCTCACAGGACACAAAGCGTTTAGTTCAGTCTCTCCCTCTGTCCTCACCCAGGGCCCAGCCAGTTCTCTAGTCAAAACATCACCAGTCTGGAATCAAGAGTGTGTGTACGTGCGTGTGTGTATGACCAGGTGCTGAAACCAGGGGAAGCCCCGTGAATGGTGCTGTGTGTCTCTGTATCTCTGGTTCAGCGGTTGTTCGACAGAAGCTTGAGAGAGGAGCCGAAGTGGGTGTCCAAGTTGAACGGTTTGGATAGAAGTTATGGGATCAGCTTACCCGCTTGCAAATTCTAATCTCAACTATGAAAAGAAAGTAAAGCTGACCTTTGATCAGTCTTTAGGGAACTCACCCTACTGAATGATGAGCCTCCATTTGACTTCCTTGTCCTATACATGTGACCCTGCCACATAACCCTGCCATGCAACTCTGCCATGTAACCCTCCCTTTCTAGGAATGACACATCTGCACCAGCTGCCTGTCCGTGTTCGGAGCCCAGGCCTAATTAAACGATCTAGGGATATTAGCACTCGATGTGTACTCTATCTCCCCACGCAGCACTGTGTGGCTCGATTCAATTATGATAGATAGATTAACCATGTCTTAATGAGGCTCTCTAATAAAGCACTGATCCTGTACACAGCAATACTGTAGTTATTCTCATGCTACGTGACTATTGTAATTAATCACAAGAAATGCATAGCTCGGGTATAATAATATTGAGGAGGAAATGTGCTCAGGTAAGCACAAGTGTGGCTAATGGCATTACATGAGAGTTCATCCAACAACCCAAAGTGCACACACACACACACACACACACACACAAACATGTAGGCAATTGTAGGGATGCGTGTTGTAGAGCAGAGCACATCAACCTTCAACAGATTAGTGCATATGTGCATGCGCGCGTGTGTGTGTGTGTGCGTGCGTGTTAAAAACACAGGAGTTGGGAAAGCGGTGTGATGACTTTAGTCTTAGTGCTGGGCAGAGAGGGAGAGACGGACAACCCCCTCTCTCCTGTCCATAAGAACAGTCCGTGAGAGTCTCAGACGGCCTGGCATCTGAAACATGAGCCCAGCAACTTAGCACTCTGCCCACCACTCTGAGGGAGAAAGAACAACAATAGAACTGCCAACATCCTCTCTCTCTCTCCCTCTCCCTCTCTCTCTCAGCTCTGAGATAGGCTCCAGAAATGCCATAGGGATAGCACCAGTACTGGCTGAGCACCAGTGAAGAATGATCTTTAATGGGCCAGGGTTGTGATGGATTCAGAGTGCTGGTGGATAACCTCATCATTCGCAGTGTTAATAGGAGATAAATGATTGGTTTGGATAGAGCTATGTAGCCAATATATTGTATACACTTAGGGGCATATGTGCAATAGGACCCCGAAGCAATGAGCGATGATGTCGGAACTCACAGTTAGCAGAAGTTTATTGTGGTACCATAGGAATACTGTGGAATATTGTGGTCATACATAAGTACCATACATTTTGGTAATTACATTCTGTTTTGTATCATTTACCTCGACTGTCACCAAAACGCTGCTGTAAGTTACATTTGTTCAGAGGAAATGTTTTCTTCTTTACACAATTGGCCCTCCAATGGTCCCTCTAACACACATGACAGCTTGGGGATGCTGTATTTTGCGTACCATGTGAACCAGCCATAATCCACATTCCCATCCACCACTTAATTTTAAATCATTGTTTTGGTCAACTGACAGTGAGCAAAAAGTGCTAAAAGACTAAATAAATGTTCTCTAATTCTTGCAAAAATGTTTCAGATGGACAAGATATTTATTCATTAGATAGTTCTCACATTGATCGGGTTCCCGCCTACAGAAATCTGGGCATTTGGATCGATTTTATGTTTAAAAAACATACAGAATGAACAAGTTAAAAAGCTAAGATTTAAAGTGGGTTTCTTATTTTGAAATAGATCTTGCCTCTCCCTAAATAGCAGAGGGACTTCAAGAGTTAAGGCGTCAGCATGATTCAATTCAAGCACTGAAGGGGCGTAGACTTCAGCTCTAAACTTCGGCTTGCCTCCAGAAAAAAATGTGTGCCTGTACAGTTGAAAAAAAAGTTCAAAATGAACAAAAACGTCACAAATGTCATCATAATGTACAAACTCTACCGAACTGTTTCGGCTGGGAAGCACCTTTAACCAACCCTGCCACCTGGTGAGGTTAGCATAGGACTAAACCTACGGGCGGCAGGTAGCCTGTCCATAACGTCAATGACAAATGTCTCTGTAGTTACCGAGGATGTTTAGTGAGAGACTTTGAAAAATGACTGATAATTTACAATTGGTTTTGGACAAATTCAATTTGAAAGCAAATATCTAACTGTGATTTAATCGAGTGTTGAAGGACAAAAATTGAGTGTGAGGCCCCATGTTGTATGTCGAATGTGTGAGTTAATTGCCAAATAAGCAACTCCACTGACTCCACCTGGCTAATTAGAAAACTACTCCGAGGAAAGCTTGGCTGTTGCGTTATTCAATATACAACATGAAATGTTTCAATGCAAAGAAGTTAATTAACAATGACGTAAAAACAAATAAAAATGTGTGTAAATAAAATAAGCCAACGTAAAGATATACTTTCAGCAAATGTGATGACACTAGTAGCCTTCATTGTATTGAAAAACAATTACTTACATGAACGCATGGTAGATGAATGCCCATCCTCGTGGTCTCTCCAGTACGTTGTACAAGAAGTTCTGAAACTTTCTGTAGCGCTTGCTGGAGGCTGAGGTGGTCGCCCGTGGTCCAGGACGCCCCGGCAGCGGGGTACCGAGGAGCCCGGTGCGGTGAGAGGGGTGCGCGCGCTCCGGGGTCGATGGTTCGCTCCTCTCCATATGAACTGCGGTAAGAGCCACAAATTCAACCCGCCTTTCGTCGTTGATTGCGGGGGGCACCAACATTCTAATGCCACCGTTATTTGATGGGCTCCCTAACATGGTTAGCCAATATAGGCCTACCGATAGAAGTAGGACTATTAAATACAACGGAATACAGTTTAAATCACCTATTTAACAGTGAGCCCATATCTACGTTGGAGATTTAGCCAACTGAAATCGAAGTCATGATCAACTTGTCCGCGTTGAATAACAATTAGCCTACTTGGACTAGGTCATAATTTAATTCCTCCAATGTCAGGGTCTACTTCGAATTTCGTTTGTTAAATAAGTTATCTATAAATCAAGTCACGACCACAAAAGAAAATGCTCATGGCATTTTGACATGTGGGGTTTGTCAAATGCAAGTTGAAGAAAATGTTAAATTGGTAATATGATAATCCCAATTACCGTTAAACCTTTAACGTGAGGTTCCATCGAATAATATGATTACAAGATCATTTGACAGCGGCAACAGTAACTTTGTAACCTATCCTATACTGTCGCTAATTTGCATTGCCGTCATCATAAATTTGCTTTTTGCTCGAAATTAAGAAAACATTTAAAGCGCGCAATTGAAAGCATCAAAAGTTTAGTGGACAAGCGTATTTATTATAGGCTTACGGTTAAATTAGGTAAAGAACTCTCGATTCGTGATCGCTCTGCTCTTTCCTCAAGATTTCTGTTGGTATTAATATTTTCTTAATCGTATATCTGAGGTTCGCGGCTGTACAAAATGCCCACAGAACTGCCTCCTTTCCTGTGCGTCTCGCTGCTCCAGTGCGCTAGTGGTGAGGAGCGAAGAAGACCGTTCGAGGATAGCTAAAATCAGAGTCAACTCTAAACTTCAGTTATATGAGCGAGGACTCATGGGTAACACGCAGCAGGCTTGTCAGATGGTCCAGAGAGAAACGAGAGGTACAGCACTACGGACGACTTCGAAGTTCTCACGCGCAAACCAAAAGCATCCGGTTAGCTTGAACACACGGTTTTGGACGCAATAAAGTGACAGAGAGAGTGGAATTGCACACGGTGATATTGGGTGTGTAGCTAGCTCAGTGGTACGAGCAAGTTGTAATATATCAGAGCTAAGCATTCATACATTTGATGAGGCTGACAACTTAGAAATAAGGATGCAAACCTCACAATTACAGGGTAACGGTAAGCCTATATCATAGTATTTGGACCTTTACAAAGCTGTTTTGGGGGGATAGACATTGATAGACATGGTTGTCACATATACTGTATGGCACGCCTTTATCAGCGGTGACCAAATCAATTGTTTCAAGTAAGTATTATGTAATGAATGACTAAGGAGGCATGGGCACTGTAGACCAATACAGAATCTCGATGAAAATGCCATGTAGCCTATTTTATTTTTTACATTTTATTTATCCGTTATTTTACCAAGTAAGTTGACTGAGAAGACTTTCTCATTTACAGCAACGACCTGGGGAATAGTTACAGGTTTGAGGGCCAATTTGGGAATTTAGCCAGGACACCGGGGTTAATACCCCTACTCTTACGATAAGTGCCATAGGATCTTTAATGACCTCAGAGAGTCATATCTATGCTTAACGTCTGAGAGCTGTCTATGAACACTGGGCAGGGGTTACCAGATAAGAGGGACAGGTGTGAGGCACAGATAGTGGCCTGACAATAGATCACAGAACAGTGTTATGACCATAGAAATAGTATAGGAATTCCGGTTATGACACAGTGGGACAATAATAATATAATAGGAATTCTGGGAATGACACAGTGGGACAACAGGAATATAATAGGAATGATGGTTATGACACAGTGGGACAATAGGAATAGAATGGATATTCTGATTGTGACACAGTGGGACAATGGGAATAGAATGGGAATCCTAATTCTATGGTATTGAGAGAAAAAGAGAGAGAGAGGAAACAGATCAAGCCAACCTGGAAACCAAGCACGGAAAATGGTCCAACATCAATGGGTTAAAGCAGCGTTTCTCAACTGGTGGGAGGTTTGAGTAAAACATTTATTTTATATGATGACAGTAGATTCAATATAGCACTATTAGCAACTCTAATTGGTTGCTTTTGTGGTTTCAAAACAATTAGCTTTTCAAAATTCTTCATCAAGAAATTAGCCATATGGAATTATTGACAACGAAAATGTATTACAGCGGCTTGCGAAAGTATTCACTCCCCTTGGCATTTTTCCTATTTTGTTGCCTTACAACCTGGAATTAAAATATATTTGGGGGGGGGGTTGTATCATTTGATTTACACAACATGCCTACCACTTTGAAGATGCTAAATATTTTTTTGTGTGAAACAAACAAGAAATAATACAAAAAAAACTGAAAACTTGAGTGTGCATAACTATTCACCCCCCCAAAGTCAATACTTTGTAGAGCCACCTTTTGCAGTAATTACAGCTGCAAGTCTCTTGGGGTATGTCTCTATAAGCTTGACAAATCTAGCCACTGGGATTTTTGCCCATTCTTCAAGGCAAAACTGCTCCAGCTCCTCCAAGTTGGATGGGTTCCGCTGGTGTACAGCAATCTTTAAGTCATGCCACAGATTCTCAATTGGATTGAGGTCTAGGCTTTGACTAGGCCATTCCAAGACATTTAAATGCTTCCCCTTAAACCACTCAAGTGTTGCTTTAGCAGTATGCTTAGGGTCATTGTCCTGCTGGAAGGTGAACCTCCGTTCCAGTCTCAAATCTCTGGAAGACTGAAACAAGTTTCCCTCAAGAATTACCCTGTATTTAGCGCCATCCATCCTTCCTTCAATTCTGATCAGTTTCCCAGTCCCTGCCAATGAAAAACATCCCCACAGCATGATGCTGCCACCACCATGCTTCAAGGTGGGGGTGGTATTCTCGGGGTGATGAGAGGTGTTGGGTTTGCGCCAGACATAGCTCAATTTTAGTCTCATCTGACCAGAGTACCTTCTTCCATATGTTTGGGGGAAGTCTCCCACATGCCTTTTGGTGAACACCAAATGTGTTTGCTTATTTTTTTCTTTAAGCAATGCCTTTTTTCTGGCCACTTCTGGAAAGACCAGCTCTGTGGAGTGTACGGCTTAAAGTGGTCCTATGGACAGATACTCCAATGTCCGCTGTGGAGCTTTAACCCCTTCAGGGTTATCATTGGTCTCTTTTTTTGGCTCTCTGATTAATGCCCTCCTTGCCTGGTCTGTGAGTTTTGGTGGGCGGCACTCTCTTGGCTGGTTTGTTGTGGTGCCATATTCTTTCCAATATTTGCACCACTTTTCCATTTTTAGAATTTTTTAAAATAAGTTATTTTTTTCAATTCCCTTCACCAATTTGGACTATTTTGTGTATGTCCATTACATGAAATCCAAATAAAAATACATTCAAATTACAGGTTATAATGCTACAAAATAGGAAAAATGCCAAGGGGGTTGAATACTTTTGCAAGGCAATGTACTTATCGATATAGGTTAGGAGGGAACATTTATCCCTTGTCATAATTGCTACATTTATTATCAATACAACATTATAAATAGTTTCCCCATATTGTATTTTGTAGGATTTTCCAACCCTCGATTACAATATTGGGTCGTGACTGAGGCAACTTGAGGAAATTTGGGACCCAAAACAAAATCAGTTCAGAACTACTGGTTTAAAGTATAACATCCAAGACAGGAACCCCAAAACATACACAAACTAAATTAAATTGATATAAGAGGTATATAACTTCTGACCTTCTGTGCAGTGGCGGTTCTAGACCATTTCAACTGGGGGGGCCAAGCTGGGGCCAGTTATACTGTTAGAGGGGCCAGTTACATTAGACCTTATTGTTGTCACTGTTTTCTTCACTGCATTGCAGGCATTAGCAGGCAAAAGACCATGTTCATAATCATCATCGTTGCCACTGTCTAATAACGGATGTAAAAAAAGAGCGAAAGCAAAAATCAGTTATGTAAAAATGATTTCATACTCCACATTTAGGGGGTCCACAAGGGGGTCCAAAATTGTTGTCACAGGGGCACTGCTTCTGTGACTGGAAAACAAGGAATGTTTAGCCTAAGTAACCTACAATACAAGCATTCATTGTCACCGTTTTGGTATGTAGCTTAATGTACTGTGGTGCATAATATACACTCTCCTGATCTGTGTCAGATTGTTTACATTAGTTTATGGAACATAAGTTGAGGAATTAGCAGGGGAAAGCATGGTGGGGCCATTGCTGTGCTGGAGTCACAAATCTCCACATTATTCCCAGACCGTCACCTCAATGAGGACAGGGTCTGGCTCTCGACCCGAAACCTACCCCTCCGCCTGCCCTGCCCGGAAGCTGGGTCCACGGTTTGTGGGGCCATTCAAAGTCCTGAGGAGAGTGAACAAGGTATGTTATAGGTTCCAGCTTCCCCCCGATTACCGCATTAACCCCTCATTCCATGTGTCTCTCCTCAGGTCGGTGGTGGCTGGCCCGCTTCAGGAGTCTGAGGTGCGGGAGGTTCCTCCACCCCAACTGAACATCAAGGGGTGCCGGCGTACTCCGTTCGATCCATCCTGGATTCGTGACGTCGGGCGAGGGGCCTTCAGTACCTCGTGGAAAGGGAGGGGTACGGTGTGAAGGAGAGATGCTGGGTTCCGGTGGAGGACGTGTTAGATCCTTCCCTGCTGCAAGAGTTCCACCGTCTCCATCCAGATCGCCCTGCGCCTCGGCCTCCGGGTCGTCCCCACCGCGCGTCGGGGGGTACTGTCACTGCCTCTCCTTGTTCGAGCGGTGCTCGGCGGTCGACGTCACCTGTCTTCAAGCCATCATTGATCCATTTGTCATTTTCCATTGGTCTTGTCTTCCTACACACCTGGTTCCAATCCCATTCATTACATGTTGTGTATTTACCCTCTGTTTCCCCTCATGTCCTGGTCAGAGATTGTTTGTTTGTATGTTCGTGTATTATATATTAGTGCGCGACGGGTTCTTGTACCCACTTTTATTTATGTTGTATTTTTGATCATGGAGTTTTGTCAAGTCTATTAAACGACTCCATTTATACCAAGTTCGATTCTCCTGTGCCTGACTTCCTTACCACCTACACACACAACATTACAGCTAAACTATACCCTAGTTGACTAAATCATCATTGGATGTCATCATTGGCTTGGTTTGACACTAGACTCCATCCATCCTGACTCTAGGGAAATATTGCAGCGGTGAAGAAGGCCAGTTTGACCGAAAGCTTAACCACAATAAAATCAGACATGCAAATGGACCCAGAGGCTCTCTGGAGGAAGATCCAGAACATTCAACAAGTGGGGATACCCTCATAACCCGTAGTCATAGTGGAGAGGGCATCAGCAAATCATAAACAGACCAATCTACAAACCTTCCTCTCTCTCTCTATCTCAAACCTTCTCGCTCTCGCTCTCCCTCTACTCGCTCTCTATTTCCCCCCTCTCCCTCTCAGCAATCACTCTCTGTGTGTCTTCAGGTGGCTAGGCAGTGAGTCCTGAAATCCAGCCAAGCGAGAGGAAAGAAGGTGATGAAAGACAGCTCTGATCTGGGCCTGCACCAGAAGGTGATGATGGACAGCTCTGAACCGGGCCTGCACCGGGGATTAACATCAAAGTTTCACAGGGAAAAGCAACCTGTGGACCCTCCACAAACACTCCCATCTCAGCCACCCCCCATCACTACTTCCTCCATCCCTCCATCTTTCTCCCACCACCCTGCTTGGACGGGGCCAAGCACTACCAGGGCTGACTCCTAGGCCGCTATAGTCTAGCTGCGTGGTCTTCCTGTCTGGGTTGGTGCCTCCCCCTTGGGTTGTGCCGTGGCGGAGGTCTTTGTAGGCTATACTCTGCCTTGTCTCAGGATGGTAAATTGGTGGTTGAAGATATCCCTCTAGTGGTGTGGGGGCTGTGCTTTGGCAAAGTGGGTGGGGTTATATCCTGCCTTTTTGGCCCTGTCCGGGGGTATCATCGGACAGGGCCACAGTGTCTCCTGACCCCTCCTGTCTCAGCCTCCAGTATTTATGCTACAGTAGTTTGTGTCGGGAGGCTAGGGTCAGTCTGTTATATCTGGAGTATTTCTCCTGTCGTATCCGGTGTCCCGTGTGAATTTAAGTATGCTCTCTCTAATTCTTTCTTTCTTTCTCTCTCTCGGAGGACCTGAGCCCTCAGGACTACCTGGCATGATGACTCCTTGCTGTCCCCAGTCCACCTGGCCGTGCTGTTGCTCCACTTTCAACTGTTCTGCCTGCGGCTATGGAACCCTGACCTGTTCACCGGACGTGCTACCTGTCCCAGACCTGCTGTTTTTAACTCTCTAGAGACAGCAGGAGCGGTAGAGATAATCTCAATGATCGGCTATGAAAAGCCAACTGACATTTACTCCTGAGGTGCTGACTTGCTGCACCCTCAACAACTACTGTGACTATTATTATTTGACCATGCTGGTCATTTATGAACATTTGAACATCTTGGCCATGTTCTGTTATAATCTCCACCCGGCACAGCCAGAAGAAGACTGGCCAGCCCTCATAGCCTGGTTCCTCTCTAGGTTTCTTCCTAGGTTTTGGGCTTTCTAGGGAGTTTTTCCTAGCCACCGTGCTTCTACACCTGCATTGCTTGCTGTTTGGGGTTTTAGGCTGGGTTTCTGTACAGCACTTTGATATACAGTGGGGCAAAAAAGTATTTAGTCAGTCACTAATTGTGCAAGTTCTCCCACTTAAAAAGATGAGAGAGGCCTGTAATGTTCATCATAGGTACACTTCAACTATGAAAAAAAATCCTGAAAATCACATTGTAGGATTTTTAATGAATTTATTTGCAAATTATGGTGGAAAATAAGTATTTGGTCACCTACAAACAAGCAAGATTTCTGGCTCTCACAGACCTGTAACTTCTTCTTTAAGAGGCTCCTCTGTCCTTCACTCGTTACCTGCATTAATGGCACCTGTTTGAACTTGTTATCAGTATAAAAGACACCTGTCCACAACCTCAAACAGTCACACTCCAAACTCCACCATGGTCAAGACCAAAGAGCTGTCAAAGGACACCATTTACAAAATTGTAGACCTGCACCAGGCTGGGAAGACTGAATCTGCAATAGGTAAGCAGCTTGGTATGAAGAAATCAACTGTGGGAGCAATTATTAGGAAATGGAAGACATACAAGACCACTGATAATCTCCTTCCATCTGGGGCTCCACGCAAGATCTCACCCCGTGGGGTCAAAATGATCACAAGAACGGCAAAAATCTCAGAACCACACGGGGGGACCTAGTGAATGACCTGCAGAGAGCTGGGACCAAAGTAACAAAGCCTACCATCAGTAACACACTACGCCACCAAGGACTCAAATCCTGCAGTGCCAGACGTGTCCCCCTGCTTAAGCCAGTACATGTCCAGGCCCGTCTGAAGTTTGCTAGAGGGCATTTGGATGATCCAGAAGAAGATTGGGAGAATGTCATATGGTCAGATCAAACCAAAATAGAACTTTTTGGTAAAAACTCAACTCGTCATGTTTGGAGGACAAAGAACACCATACCTACTGTGAAGCATGGGGGTGGAAACATCATGCTTTGGGGCTGTTTTTCTGCAAAGGGACCAGGACGACTGATCCGTTTAAAGGAAAGAATGAATGGGGCCATATATCGTGAGATTTTGAGTGAAAACCTCCTTCCATCAGCAAGGGCATTGAAGATGAAATGTGGCTGGGTCTTTCAGCATGACAATGATCCCAAACACACCGCCCGGGCAAATAAGGAGTGGCTTCATAAGAAGCATTTCAAGGTCCTGGAGTGGCCTAGCCAGTCTCCAGATCTCAACCCCATAGAAAATCTTTGGAGGGAGTTGAAAGTCCATGTTGCCCAGCAACAGCCCCAAAACATCACTGCTCTAGAGGAGATCTGCATGGAGGAAGGGGCCAAAATACCAGCAACAGTGTGTGAAAACCTTGTGAAGACTTACAGAAAACATTTGACCTCTGTCATTGCCAACAAAGGGTATATAACAAAGTATTGAGATAAACTTTTGTTATTCACCAAATACTTATTTTCCACCATAATTTTACAAATAAATTCATTAAAAATCCTACGATGTGATTTTCTGGATTTCCTTTACTCATTTTGTCTGTCATAGTTGAAGTGTACCTATGATGAACATTTCAGGCCTCTCTCATCTTTTTAAGTGGGAGAACTTGCACAATTGGTGGCTGATTAAATACTTTTTTGCCCCACTGTATCAGCTGATGTAAGAAGGGCTATATACATAAATTTGAATTGATTCTGACAAGTCACAACAGCTAGACAAGGTCACAGTTACAACAGCAGGCACTGACTTCCTCTCTAACACACAGACATGCACGTATACACACTCTCTCGCTCGCTCGCTCGCACGCACGCACGCACGCACGCACGCACACACGCGCACACACACACACACACACACACACACACACACACACACACACACACACACACACACACACACACACACACACACACACACACACACACACACACGCAGAGTGGCACTAAAGAACACACTTACACACTTCATACACACCCAAACACACACGGACTCTTTCTCTCACACTCCAGTACTGTACACTTGAGAAAGCAACACAAATACACAGAGAGGGACTTGTGAACACACATATACCACAGACTGCACAACTATCCACTTTGGTATTACAAGCCAACACTCACACAATCAGAAACACTCCTTGTCCTCTTGTCTTCTTTATCAGGATGGAGTTATTTTGGGAGACACCATGTAACGTGAGGGGTCAGAGGGCACAGGTGACACCATGTAACGTGAGGGGTCAGAGGGCACAGGTGACACCATGTAATGTAAGGGGTCAGAGGGCACAGGTGACACCATGTAACGTGAGGGGTCAGAGGGCACAGGTGACACCATGTAACGTGAGGGGTCAGAGGGCACAGGTGACACCATGTAATGTAAGGGGTCAGAGGGCACAGGTGACACCATGAAACGTGAGGGGGTCAGAGGGCACAGGTGACACCATGTAACGTAAGGGGTCAGAGGGCACAGGTGACACCATGTAATGTGAGGGGTCAGAGGGCACAGGTGACACCATGTAATGTAAGGGTTCAAAGGGCACAGGTGACACCATGTAATGTGAGGGGTCAGAGGGCACAGGTGACACCATGTAATGTAAGGGGTCAGAGGGCACAGGTGACACCATGTAATATGAGGGGTCAGAGGGCACAGGTGACACCATGTAATGTAAGGGGTCAGAGGGCACAGGTGACACCATGTAATGTAAGGGGTCAGAGGGCACAGGTGACACTATGTAATGTAAAGGGTCAGAGGGCACAGGTGACACCATGTAAAGTGAGAGGTCAGAGGGCACAGGTGACACCATGTAACGTGAGGGGTCAGAGGGCACAGGTGACACCATGTAACGTGAGGGGTCAGAGGGCACAGGTGACACCATGTAACGTAAGGGGTCAGAGGGCACAGGTGACACCATGTAATGTGAGGGGTCAGAGGGCACAGGTGACACCATGTAATGTAAGGGGTCAGAGGGCACAGGTGACACCATGTAATATGAGGGGTCAGAGGGCACAGGTGACACCATGTAATGTAAGGGGTCAGAGGGCACAGGTGACACCATGTAATGTAAGGGGTCAGAGGGCACAGGTGACACTATGTAATGTAAAGGGTCAGAGGGCACAGGTGACACCATGTAAAGTGAGAGGTCAGAGGGCACAGGTGACACCATGTAACGTGAGGGGTCAGAGGGCACAGGTGACACCATGTAACGTGAGGGGTCAGAGGGCACAGGTGACACCATGTAACGTAAGGGGTCAGAGGGCACAGGTGACACCATGTAATGTGAGGGGTCAGAGGGCACAGGTGACACCATGTAATGTAAGGGTTCAAAGGGCACAGGTGACACCATGTAATGTGAGTGGTCAGAGGGCACAGGTGACACCATGTAACGTAAGGGGTCAGAGGGCACAGGTGACACCATGTAATATGAGGGGTCAGAGGGCACAGGTGACACCATGTAATGTAAGGGGTCAAAGGGCACAGGTGACACCATGTAACGTAAGGGGTCAAAGGGGACAGGGGAGACCATGTAATGTAAAGAGTCAGAGGGCACAGGTGACACCATATAACGTGAGGGGTCAAAGGGCACAGGTGACACCATGTAACGTGAGGGGTCAAAAGGGACAGGTGCCAACGTGTAATGTACAGGGTCAAAGGGGACAGGCATCAGGCTGGTATGGTTGTGCTCTCCTCTCCTCCATCCCGTTTCACTGTGCTCTTAGACCGCTATTCACTCACGCCCCAAAGAGCCTAGCTGAGCTCCAGGAGTCGACAGCCGCACTGAGAAACTATGGGAACTTAAAAATACCCCCACATC